>NW_005054306.1:9599994-9653087 GCF_000277835.1 Geospiza fortis
TTGTTGTTCATACATTCCCCTGCCTCTACTCTGTGTCTGTTCGTCCATTCCTCTCCTACTCTAGTCAAGTGGAGAATGGATTGGAAGAAGCAGTTGAGGAGGGTCAGTAATTTCAGAGAGTTGAGATTCAGCATCACAATGAGTCTCTACATTTTATACAAGTGAAGTCTGAAGAAATTTTCTTCTTTGGGCTATGCACTAAGATGTCCTGAGATGATTCTGTTTCCCTTCTGCCACGAGCCCAAACTTGTGGACTTAGTATAATACAGAGTAGTTTGTGTTCATTCTTATTTTACTTTAAGAATTACTGATCATTACTTTATTCTTTCTCTGATTCATCCTTGCCATTTCAGACCTATTGATTTTGAAAATGGCAGCCCGCTGCTGAGCTCCAGCCATACATCAGATTTGTTTCTCCCTGTTCATGAATTACAATTGTATGACTCACCCAGAGCTGCCAAGAAGATAATTGAATCAAGTCACCATTAGCTTCTGGAGTATAATTCTCATCAGCATATATTGGCAGCTTTATGAACTTTGTTAAAATGCAAGACAAAGAAATCTGAACCTGTTCACAAAATACTGAGATTAAACCCAGTCCCCAGTAAATGTAAAAAAAAAAATAGAAAAATTAATCAGCATCTTCATGTGCTTTGAGAGTCTTGAGAGAAAAGACATGAAGTATGGATTCATTTAAAAGGAGGAAGAACTGGGCTTCCAGTTGCATTTGAAAGGCGTTTTGGAATTACCATTAATGGTATCAGTGTGTCTCAGGGTCATCTGCAAAACTAACAGTGCAATTTTCTACACTGGGGAAAAAATAGTGGCGAAGGCATTGTAGAAGGAATTAGTCCCTTCTCTGAGTACTTGGCTAGGAATGAAAAAGGGAGAGATTTTCAAAATGTTACTTTGTAACCCAGACTACATGAGTGAATGGTTGTGAATTCCTGCGATGTGTCCAGCAGCACTGACTGGGTAATCAGGTGTGCTTGGGAGTATCAGCAATAAATCTGTACAGACCTTTTCTGTCAAAGGTTTTTCAGAAAAGAACTTTTTTTTTCCTCACAAAAAAACCCCAACTTTGTCATAATTACGGTTTTGGTGAAATTTGTATAGTGAACCATATACAAGCACCCATAGTGTCTTACCAAGATACATCCTCCTGGGATAGCTTGTGCTGAAACACTTCCATAGAAGATGGAACTCAGGTTAGTGTCTCTACTGTGCTTAATTTAAAACTTGGACTCACAGGTGTCAAGAATGTGTGCAGGTCTCAAGATTATTTTCTGCTCAGTATTTTTGCCTAAGTTTATTTTAAGATTTTGGGTTAGTTCCCATGCTGGTAAAAAGGTTTTGAAACCTTGGTATTTTTGTGGAGTAAAGCTCTGCTTCTCTCTCATTCTATATTTGCCAGCTGGTGCACGGCAGAGTGATCCCAAAGCTGTACATGCAATTTGCCAGTTGAAAAGACACATTTCAGCAGTCCTTCTCTTCTCCTGTGCCACCTGGAACCAAGGGACTGCACAGTATCTGCCAACACTTGTGTTAATGCTCTTGAAGAGGCATACAATTTTGTTAATTGTGTTTCAAGACTGGATGAGACTGAAAGAAGTTGTAAATACTACTGAAGTGAAGAAAATGATTATTTAAAAGAAGATCAAGGGGTGGTGATATAATTCAATTTGACAGTGGAACAGCAATTTGCTTTTCAGCAATGTACCTAGCATGGTTGTAGCATTTTGGCTCAGTGAGGTGACAGTTCAATTCTATACATAGTGTACTGGTGCATGGGCACATTTGAAAAGGTTGCTTAATTTATTGGTATGCTTTTACAAGCTTACCATGAAGCTCCAGAGCTTGGAGTAGGGAAGAGTTGCCACATAGTGAACTTTTGACAGAAAAGCTTGCACAACGTTACTGAGTAGCACGCAGAACGCTACCTTCGTATTTTCCACCTGAAAAATTTTTAAATATTCTGGGGCAGCCACAGTGTTTTTGTTGAGATTTGTTTTTCAGTTCTTTTCTAAAAGCTATCTGTGGAAACAGGATAGAAAAGTTGAATGTTGTGGCCTTAATCTTCCACTAGCAATATGTAGAAATGGAACTTTTACAATTAACAAGCCACATAAATTTACCACTAATGTGCATTCTGGTCTGCATTCTCTTACCAAAATTCCTGTCATTAAACTAGAATGAGTTTTGTCCTTACACTGTTTCAAGTAGGACTTGAGTGATTCATAAGCTTTGTAGTGATTCTCTGCAAGATTTGCCTTTGCCTCCAGCAGAGAACAGAGCACAAGATAGATAGACAGATGATAGATAACCTGAACAGGAACAAGTGGAAATGCTATTTTGTAAGTTTTATGTTGGGTTCTTAGTCTTCAGGTTGGCAGAGAACACATTATCATATGTGTAGGACATATAGGGAAGGAACTAGTTGACTTCTGACTGATCACGCCAGAATGTAATTCTTTAAGACCCTTTATTCAGTTTAATCTCATCTGTTTTCTCTATCTTTGTTATATCTACAATGGAATTTATGAAGAAGTCAACAATTTTTTTTCCTCATTGTATATGTGGCACATTCAATTATAAATCTTTTTAAAATTAAAATACATTATATTATTCCAGTTAAAATTGACGATTTCTATTCTTCAGTTTTAAAGTTTACATTCCTTTTGCTTCGTAGATCTCTTGTCCTTTCAAATCTTTCAGAATTTGGCAATAAAACATTTATGTACAGAGAAAGGGAAAAAACCAAGCTCCCAAAACTTCAATAGACCTTTACAGAAGGTTCAATTAACATCACCCAAGCTCTTCTTTAATAGGCTTCAGTTAATCCACCCTATACAAAAGACATTAGTGTGCCCAGTATCTGGAAAAAACATCTTTTGTTTTTGGGAATGTTGTTGTACCAATCATTAGGCATTTTCTATGGAAAGAAAAGTATCATGTTTTAAAAACTCATAGTCTGAACATGCTGCCAGTAGTCATAATAGGACTTCACCCTCTTCCTCAACTACCCTTCTCTGCAATTAGGACTGGGCTTTAAAACTAAATGATTGGGTTTTGTATTTGTGTCAAATCACAGGAGCTATAAAGTCAAATAACTTTATCCTGCTGGGAAAACATCAAAACCAGTAGACGGCCATCCAAGTGCTAGTTAGACTGCTCACATGATATTCAGGTGAAATTCTGAGCCACATAAAATCACATCTGATGACTGCTGAGCTTACCACTGCTGTGGGAATTATGGCACAAACCTCAGCAAGAGGGTCAGATGGACACTAGTCTGGCAGCGTCTGGGTCAGAGGCGAAGAGGTGTGTTAAAAAAGGATCTCTGTGGAACAAATACAGACTTCTGGAAAAACATAGGATTATATGTCCAAACAGATGATGGCTATTATAGAAGACACAGCTGGGACAAAACCTGTACCTTATTACTGATACTGAATATCCTATAAGAAAATGCTGCTCTGTTAAAAGATAATTAGGAGCAAACACTTTTAGCTGCTTTATTACTCAGAGATAAAATGATCTAGTGAGATACCATATATATTATGCAAGGAGTTTAATAAAAATTTCATAAAAATTTGTGTAACTTGGCAAGAGAATTTTTCCCATATGGAAGGAAAGATTATCCTCTAATCATTATTAAAAAAAATAAAATTGAAATAAATGCAGGATACATTCAGAAACTGTGCCGCATATACTAATAGACTGTTATGAGGGAGAGGTTATATGTCATATACTTAGAACAGTTACACCTAAGAAAACAAAGGAATGCCTTTCTAGCTCACATTTCAGAGATTTTCATCTGTTCTCGTTAAAACCTGGCTATTATTTGTGAATTGCTCTAAGCATAACATGAACTAATGGCTTTAAGCAGAAAGAGGGTAGATTTAAATTGGATTTTAGGAAGAAATTCTTTACTGTGAGTGGGGTGAGGCATTGGAAAAAGTTGCTCAGAGAAGTAGTGAATGCCCATCCTGGAAGTGTTCAAGGCCAGGCTGGATGGAGCTCACAGCATCCTGGACAAGTAGAAGGTCTCCCTGCCCATATCAGGGGGGTTGAAATTAGACTGTCTTTAAAAGTCCCTTCTAAACCAAACCTAACCTTTCTATGGTTTGTCTGTCTGTGATTCTAAGGGTCATTTCTGGGGAATACAAAAACCGGAATGAGTTATTAATTTGACAACAGGCTACAATGGCATTTGCACTAGGAAAATAAGATGATGAAAAATCTCACCTCGTGAAGATGGCAGAGGTGAATTTGACATATAGAGTGAGCTGCTTCTGATTCCCAAAAATAGTGGTTCTTCTCTTAAGAGATTGTAGCCTGCATTTGCAGAGTGATTTTATACCACCAAGGAATTTAAAAAAAGGTCAAATCCATGAACCATACAGAGAGCACTAAAATGACGTTATTCTTTAAGACTGTATTTTTTTCTCTTTACATATTTCAAATAATTGCTTTGAATTTATTTTTTTAAGAGCTCAATAAATTAAATATAACCCACCTACACCTTAATGACATAAAAATATGACAGAAACATAATATAATAGAAATTAATCTTGTTAATGTATCTCATCATATTGTCTAAATGCAGCAGCAGTATAAAAGATAAATTTAGGGTGTGTTAAACATTGAATGGTTCAACAGATATTGCATGCATATGCCAAAAGAACATATATTCTTCACTGTTTGTGATATATATATTTTAGTGCATGCTGTTGAAACATTTGTAAAAGTTCCAATATACTTTTGTCAGATTGAAAACTTTACTGTGTGAACTTTTCCCTGGGAATTTTGTTACATTAAAAAAAAAAATTAAAAAAAGTCAGGATATCCAGCTGGTATTTCAGAAGTAGCTAATGAAACAGGCATAAAGCATCAAGCATACCACCAAACTGTTAAAGAGCACCTGTGTAGTCAGTAACTCTTCCTGCTATCTTCTTGTCACGAAAAAATAATATAGAAATAATTTTTTTTCCCAGTTTTGAAGTAATTTGTTTTGTTCAATTATTCTGTTATTTACACTAACGCAGGATGTCAGTTATGTTTCTTGGTTAATTAGTGCTTCAGAATGGGCAAGTGGTTAGCCCATATGCTTGATCCAGAGATGCGATGTAGCAATACGTGTGATTTTTTTTTTCCAGTGACAGAACGATAAGTATCTTTCAAAAGCTGCTGTGATAAATACTTTCTATGGCCTTTCCAGAAATGCTGCTTTCAGTTTTTGGAAATCTTTCTCAGGACTGATTTAAACACAGCTTTAACTACCAAGCAGAACTTGTTCATTTGAAAGCTCCCAGAGCTGTCTGTGAGTCTGTATTTTCTCTGCAAAATACTATGCTTGAAATCCCTACAGATTCTTTAACTTTTCTCCTTCTGAAGTGAACAGGAATTATGTATTCTGGTTTTCAAGACAAACCAGCAGAATATCTCTGCAGCTCCATACAGACACCTGAGATCATCTCATGGTTTTCTAACCATGCTGCATGGTTTGCAGCAGGATAGAACTATTTTTTTGGTCACCATTACACTGGAAGTAGGTAAATGCAGATGTAGAAACAGGAGTCACTCCACAGCAGTACACTGCTATAAGTATGTAATAAAGCTGCATTTTTGCCATGCCCATCTTGACTGTTTTCATCACTGTCGCTCTCTTCTTTTCCCTCCCCCCAGTAACTTCCTTTAGATTCATGCTCAGAAATCAATCTCTACTGTTAATGTTCTCTCCACATCTACATTCAACTGTTCGTGCATATGTGAATTTGAGAGTTTGACTTCCATAAAATTCTGCTAGTAATGTGCATTAGCAATCCATTAGCCTTAATCATCTGTTTAGCCCAATATGGGTTTCCATTAGCACCCTTATGGAAACTAAAATGGAAAAAATATTTGCTCATGAAAGAAAAGGAAAGATTCAGAGAGATGAATTATTTCATGATCTGTACATCTCTCTGATCAGCCAACTGGAAAGGCATGGTCGTTGAAAAAGTTAGGATTGCAGACTACTCATGTTGTTTTCCCACAGGACTCTGTAGGTGTTTCATTCTCTGATTGCAAAATGATTTTTTGTAGATACTCATAACATGAGGACGTTATTAGTAACACATCAGCCACTAGTTTAATTCTCTAAATTCTTTCATAGTTAATCACCAAGTTATGATGGTTAAAGATGAATCAGAAATTTCCTGTAAGAGAAGAATTTACCAGCCTTTCAAAGGGCTTGGATATTTTTGCCTTTCATGCTCAGACAGTGCTTTTTTTCCCTTTAATTTCTTAAGTATTTTTTCTTCTCTGTATTCTTATTACTGTTATCTTTTCTGTGCAGGTTATAACTCTCCATGATATTGCAGGCTATTTGTAAGGAGAAAGATTGCAGGGTTGTAACATGAAATTCTCAAGGATCTACTGGTACTGGTGTTTTGACCTCCTTTAAGTCATTCTGTTTTCTCTCATTTGGCTTTCATTAAAGAACATCTCTACTGTAGGCTGCAACTAAGAGTCAAGAAAATTGCACTCGAGGTTTGGGTGTACCATGGGCCTCATGATTGACCGTATTATCTAATGCCCTGTGTGGCTGTTTATGAATCTCTGAGAGAAAGAAATAATTTTTGCCCAAATTTGGTTAATTTTGAGATGTATAAATTAAAATGCAGACAAAACCCTGATGTTTTAACTAGTAATTTTCAGCCACTTTGTTGAATGTATTATTCTCTGTGTAAGAAGAAACATGCCATAATAGATGACATTTTATAAAATACTGAGTAAATACAAAATATTAAAAAAAAGAACCAGGAAATGTATGCAACTTACTACATGGTTTTATTTATCTCACTTCTCTAATTTTTAGTTTTTCCTTTTCAGTGAGGATAGATTAGGGAAATTATGTAGTCAGTTCTGGTGTGGCTTCTAAGAGTAATACCAAACATTAGCATCATGATAAAAATGTCTGGAAAGGGATTGCTACTTTGCTAGAAGATATAAAACTAGATGCTTCTTGGCCATTAGGCTTTAGTTCCAAGGGAAAGGGTACTATGTAGGTTGCGACGATGAAAACTTTGTCATCTATCTGTGCGTTGCTCTGGGTGTGTTTGCATTTGGAAATCTTTCACTCCTTGGGGTTTTGGATGCATACTTTATGAAATTAATAGCATGATCTAACACATGTGAGTTTAATAGCATAATTTAACATACATCCTTGCCTTTATCTCTGTGGGGAAGTTGGAACTCACTGGAAATTTTATACTGACAATGCCGAAATAAAGCAGCTGATGCTGGTAAAAACAAAAGCAATCTTTTCTCTTTTTTATTTCTTTTTCCATGTGAAATTATGGGTACTGAAATAACATTTCAGCAATAAAACATAAAAGTGATACACAGTGGGAGATCATTAAAAAGTATCCTGTCACTTGAATCAGACCGCGTATTGTAATGCAGATTATATTGATTTGCTACAAGTTTCACGTTAAAACTAGACTTTCTGTCAACTGAGCACAAGTACTAAAACTCTTTGAATTACAGTGGCAAGCAGCAGGGTAGTTGGTACAACGTCTCCCTTACCAAAACTTGAGATCATAAGGATATTAGCAGGAGGTTTTCAGACTTTTTTCTGAAAGTTCAATGAATTATTAACCAAGTCTGTTTCTACTATTTGCACTATTGCTGCTGGATAGTTTGATTAAAAGGAACAGTGAGGTACTGTGCTTTTATTTTTGTTGTAAAGTAGAATATTATTCATGTTGTTCTTTTCAAAGATTAAGAGATATTATCCCAGGTGGAGGCAAGATTCCTTTTCCCAAGATCTAAATTCAAATCTTCCATGTTATGGTTCCCTGCGATTACCAAGGCTGTAAGAACATTCCTTGTTGCTTTTTGAAAAGGTCCTAAAAACTTTCCCTTTGGTAGTTACTGAAACCCACAGCCTTGAAGGATATGAGCAAGAATAGGAAAAGTCTTTACACAAGGCATGCTAGGACTGTAGATGAGGCTACTGGTAATATTCTCTCATATCATCTGCTGTGGCATTTGAAAGTACCAAACGCAATAATGAACTTTTCAAAGTTAGTCTGATTGGTCTGAGTCATGCAAAACAGAGATTTCCTCCCTTTTAGGTGCTGTGATTCCTCGTTTATGAACTGAAACCCATGGAAGAACAGCCCAACCCTTTTTTTCATGAGTCAGAAATGGTTTTGGGAACATCTACGGTGGTTAATGTCCTGCTTTGGGGAGCTGAGGTAAATAAATCTACCTCTGAAAAAGGCAAGTAGCAAGAAGCCATCATGATTCAGTTACATTAAGGTTTCTTTAGGTTGCCCTGCTAGCATAAAGGAACCTGATGGTCACAGAAACAATCTCTGTGTGTGCAAGAAGTAGCCTTGAGCCAGAGCAGAGTGCAGTACTGTGTGAATCTGCTTACAGAGCCTGAAGTGTGAGCTACATCAAAGGCTTAGCTTACGGAAGCAGAGACAATTAAAGAGAGAATGAATCAAGGGCTGTACTGAGCACCATTTTGGCAGCCTTTGGCAAGGAGAGGTCAGATGTTGAGGACCACAGGAAGCAGAGCTTCAGTCAGAGCAGGCAGAACCCCCGCTGACTTTTACTGCTGAGGACATGATCTCAGCCTGTGTGAGAGTGCTGGAGTACAAAGTACTGGTGATTTAATGCTCGTCTCATCAGGTCTTCCTCTGTCACAAAAATCGCATATCTGAGAGCTGGGACCAGGAAATGGAAAAAGACCAGAATTTCTCAGTAGCTGATGGTGATACGTTTGAGGATCAACCACTACCGCTAAAGACTACTGTACATTTTCATCAGTTTTCAAAGAAATTCCATTTATTTTCTGCTTTGCCTTGATGTATCGTTTCAGATCTGTCACATTCTGTTTCACATTAGATCTGGCTTTGATAATATTATTTCAGCATTACTTTTCCTGAATTTTCAACTAAAGAAGAGGAATGTGTTGTGATTTCATTTTTTTTTTTTTTTTGCTTGATTTCATACTCTAGAGCAGGCTTACTATGTATTTATGTGTTCTTGCTGTTACTGAGTTTAACCCTAATAGAAGAGTAGCCTTTCAGGCTGCATGTCCCTATAGGAGAAGAGATACAACATGAACAACTGCTTTGCTTCCCTAACATCGCTTTCTCAGCATACTTACCTTCCATCTCAAGGAGCCCTATTTAATATGGTGAATAGCTCTTTTTCAAAGATGTCTTGTTCTGGGCAATTTTGCTGTGCCTGTTGCGATTGTATGAAGTTGTAGAGATGGGATTTTTCTTGTGATATTTTGTTAACTGGGTTTTGGACCCACTTTGCTATCTTCTGTCACATAAACTTATGTATAGGAAATATGATGCAGGCAGCTCAAATCATCCTACAGCCTTAAGTACCAATTTCTGTCACTTCCTGTCAAAATTCTACCTTTTATGATTTTGGAAGGATTTCTTATACTAAAAATGTAGCTGAGCTCTACCCCAATATTGTGCCAAACCTTCAGCTGAATGTGTATTGCTTATACTTACATGGTGATTTTGCATAATTTTGTGGATTTCTAAAGAGAAGGAGGGGAGATTTCAGTATAGGTTACTGAACACTAAAAAGTGTTGAAATTGAAAGACAGTTCAAAAGGATTACAGGAAATGCATAATCTAAATTCCAGACCTTAATGTAAGAGGTTAGTTTTTTAGTGATGTAGGTTTTTGTGACTATAATGACATCCATGATGTTAGGTATTTTATAAATCTTTTCACCTGAAGAGCCTTTCCTTTTAGATAATGCAGTTTCCTGCAAAAACGAAGAGGAGAGAATTAATACTATTTAAAAATAAAATTTTGTATTTCAACTTGTCTTCTCCTATGTGATAATCTGTGTCTCTCTTTCACATTGGTTTTATTTTCTCTGATGTTCCAAATTCCTAAATAAATGCTGTAGCTCTTGCCTGGTTTTAGTATGTTGGTGTCTTTTCCAAATGTTAGGTTTTCAGCAAATGATGGGATAATGCCAAAAGTAATCATTGCCTTTTTCAGTGTTAAGATCACAGATTTGAATTAATTGCTGTTATGTTATTTATTACTGTCTTTTAGAAGACTTAGTAATATATTTGTATCCTGTCGTAGCACTTCTGGAGTAGAGCTAAATTAATGGCAAATTTGTGGAAGAGAGCTAACTGGCAAGAGGTCTAGCTGGCAGGAGAAACCGCTGAAGGTATCAGTCTGAGTTACAGCTTGGGGTGGATTGTTCAATATGGAGTTCATACACAGCAGAATTAGATGTGCCAGTACCACAAGTGACGTTAGGGGTTTTTGTTAGTAATTCTTTGATGTTCAAAAAGAGCAACTTGATCTGTACAGTTACAAGTTATAAATTTATTTTTTAATCAATGTAATCTGTGATTCAAGCTCTCACCCTGATAGCACTGAACAGTATTGAGAGCGAAGCTCATATTTTAGATTCAGGTTTTCCTGTGCCATATTTCTATCAGCTGGGTTCAAGCTTTGCATCTTTTCAGATGTGTAAACAGAGATTCTTTTCACCGGCCAAGTTCTAGAAGCTAATCATCTCATCCCAAGAGGCTCACTTACTTCTTTTACCCAGTGGAGAGAAGCAGCTACATCAAGTAATGGCAAGCATCTCGTGTACTTGTGATGAAATGAAATGCATTTCATATGTGCCTGTTTCTCTCATTGAGTAAAGATTAACTAGACTGGAGCTCAGCTAGTCTTAGCTAACCTATCACTGTTTAATTTAGGCAGAATCATTATATTCTTGATCCCTACTTGCAAGTTTGTCACTCTAAGGTGATGTTGTCCAATAATTTGTCACTGAAGGTTTTTAGAAGAGTTGAACCAAATTGCAGGAATGGTTATTAAAAGCAGTGTTTGACCAATCTGGAAATTGCAAGAACTTCACCATATTACTGTAAGATCATGTTACTAAAGGGAGAAGAAAAACCAAAACACTTAATGTGGGTTAGCTGTTGGAGCACCTTAGATTGAAAGGAGATGTAAGGATCCTGCATGGGCTGGAAACACCCAATGAGAAAGAAGAATGAGAACCATCATGCATGACATGATGGTCATGCATGACGACCAATATCTTACTTATTAGTTATCCATTAGTAAAAGATTCTGAAAGAGAATTTGTACTTCTTTTATTCTTTCAGGGAGCAAACTGTCAAAGCATGTGAAGATAGAGAGCTTTGTCACCAAACAGTAGTGTTGCTCACATGATGGCCTCCAAAATATTTCTCATTAATAAAGTGAAGTATACAACTTAACAGCTGAGTGTGGAAGCACTAAAGCTCTCAACAAATGAAACCTATGCCGAGAAAGAAATTAAGCAGCTTGTTGTAGACTTGTACATATTTTTGAAAAGGTAGAGGTACGATAAGTGTGAAGGCCACAGTACCTTTCCTAAATTATTCTGACAGTTAAAAATGATGGACCCTAAGAAATCCAGGCTTGCTTATTTGTTGACTAGCTAAGCTTAGGATGTTCTTTTACCTGGGAGTCATAAAACAATGTGCACATTGATAAATGGGTAGTGCATTTTCACAGTTGCTTTCTATAAATAAACAAGCAAAGTTGCGTTAAAATATGGCAACAGCAGCACCAAAGTTTTGCAATGGCTTTTTTTTTTCCACATTCCATAGCTCTTTTCTTTCAGTAATTGCATACCACATTGCTTAGTTATATGGAGAGGAAAATCTTTGTTTCTTTTATATCTTGAGTAGACATAATTTTATTTGATATTCCACCTGTCCTGGAAGCTTGCCTTTCTAGCAATAACCCAAGGAAGCTTTCCTACTTCTGTCATATTGGAGTTCCTTCTTCAGCTTTTTTCCATGTAGAGAATACTTTTAATATTACCAGAAACTCAACTGCAAAAAATGTTCTCACCTTCAATTCCAAAAAAAAACCAAAAAACAAACCTGCCCCCCAAAACAAACAACACACAAAGAACAAACCTAAAACATCAACTTAGCAAAACCATAGAAAACCATTGATGTTTAAAAGGTTTTCATGTCATAACTTCTGGATTGCTTGTCAAGAGACTGGCATGTTCTACTGGGGATTTCAGTAGGCATCTACAACCAAAAATTTAATTGACAGCCAAAGAATCAATCTTGTCAGCTTCATTTGTGTTTAGAAGGAGTTGATATAGAAGATGTCTGTGCAAGCTTAGAGAATTCTACAACTTCCCTTGTTTGTTATCTACCATGCAAATACTTTGTAGTTCACCTTCCTTGTCTTGCCAGTGTTGCATTTTTGGTGTCAGTAGCAAGGTCAACCCGAATTGAAAGTTCAACAGAAAAAAGTGGGAACAAAAGCACAGGAGTTCCTGCCTAGCAAAACAATCCAGCACAAGCATATTGGCAGGCTTTGCATGACATGTGTTGGGATGAAGCTTTGTGCAAGGCTGAAGTATGTCTCGTTTGGTGAGTGGCAGTAGGGCTTCATCGTCTCAGTTGCTGAAAGTGTTTTGAAGTGCAGCCTTAATCATAAAAGCAATATTAATGTTTTGTGACAAATTTGGAGTTGATTAAATGTTTATTTACTTTTCAGGACACACAAAGAAGCTGTGTAAGTGGCTATTATTTATCCCAAAGGTCTCAAAAGTACAGCAATCACAGGAAAGCAAAAAACAAGAAAATGCTAGATGAAAAAGGCAGAGGCAGTTTCAGCCATCCTCTAGTATTTCCTATCCTTCCTTTCATTTCTCTGTTGCTTTCTTTTTTTAGCCTCTTTTCAGCTTTACAGTGATACCTCTGTACTCATACCTGGTAATTTCTAGCAGTATTTCCTCATTCTTTTGCTTTCAATAGCCCTGTTTCAGTTCAGACAGTACAGATTGCTTAGTTTTGGGATGGAACTTCAAGCTTGACAACTGGCAGAATTTAAACTCTATCATTGAACTGCCTCCTTTATGAAGTATATCACCTATAAAAGAGCTAAAGAATATATGAGAGGGTACTGATTATTATTATTATTATTTATTCACTTGGTTTATTATTTCATAGGGACCCTTCTGCGCCATTCAGAAAGCAGCTGTCAGACTAAATAAAAATACATGATAAGGAAGCTCTCATCTTTTTAATTGATATTAATCTAGTTGCATCCAGCCATAAAATGCTCACCATTGATGATATGGCAAATAATGTGACTGCAATTAGTTAGCAATTCAATGTGCCTTTCAGAAAACAGTCTCCAAACCTTCCTGAAAATAACTCACTTCTGCCAGAATGATTTTTTTTTTGAGACATGTGCAACTACTAGGTTTTAGAGTCTCTTCAGATCTGTATTCTGAAAATTTTTATGCTCTTTCTGAAGTTAATGCAGAAGCCTTGGTAGGTGAGGCAACGGATGTTTTCAAAGGGAAATAAATAAGAGTGAATATAGATAAATATCCTAGCTTATAGAAGCTCTTCTGAAAACATTGCTGAGGGGAATGTTTACACCCTTTGTTTTTATCTTTTGCCAGTCTGACAAATGGATTGTCCTGAAGAGTGGTATTCACTGTAGAACTAAATCACTTGTTTCACATTATTTTGAATGTTCCCATGTATATTGTAATGTTCCCATGATTTTAATGTAGTCTTCTGTTTGTGTTTCTATTTTTTTTTTTTAGTATTTTGTGATAAAAAGGAACATTAATTACAATTATTCACTAAATTTTAAGCTGCAAGTGGTAATCAGGCCATTACTGCACCACATGACATACCTAAGTGATTTTGGAGCATCCTTTGGTGGAGTCTTCTTCTCTGCTTCTGACTAAAGATGTCAGATTGACTATTCAGGTTATTCTTCCAGCACTAGATCCATTACAGTCAGGATTTAAGTATCCTCAGCCACTTTGCAACCCTACAGAAGTTATTTGATCTGGATAACCACAGACTACTTGCTGCATGTTTTGCTATATTCAGGTGGGAAAAAACCAAACCCTTAAATATAGCAACAAAGCTAAGATTAAAAGCTACAGCTGAGAAGAGCACTGAGGTAAGTGGAGTGTGACTACCTGTAGTTAGCTTTCTTCTGTTTCCCCAACAACCCACCACCTACCTTTCTGTGGTGCAAACAGCCTTGTCGTTGCTGTTGACATGATAAGCAACGGTTTATCATTTCCAACCTGGTGCATCTGGATTTAGATTGTTGGATGACTATCATTACCCTCATTCCTTTTTCTTTCACCTGAGTCACTTTGGTGGGAACCATAGTGTAACATGAAAGCAAAGCTGTAATTCGCCTGTTGTGGCAGCAGATGGGCCCCTCCCAAGCTCTTACTGAAGGGTCAAATGAAATTGCTCCCTTTGTAACTTCCATTTTACTGTGTTTGAGGTACTAGTGGGAAATGAGACATTCCACAAAATGACTCAGAGACACAGTTCTCAGATTATGCCAGGTTTTACGACTGGTTCCCTATCTCCCATCAGGTTCTAACAGACCATCATCAGGCTGCAGCTGATTCCCCTGGTGGGTAAGAGCCACCATTTTAGGTGGTAGAGGCTACATTTTAAGCTGGTAGAGGATCTTGGCTTCTGGTTATCACATGGCTTTTGTGCATGTTCAAGGTACCTGCCTTGTCCAGTATGCTTCAGGGGCAGTCTGGTGCTTGAAGTAACCCCGCTGCAGATATTTTGTTGCTGCATTGAATGGTGGACTTGAAAGTCTGCTTATTTACTGATTCTGCCTTGACTGAAGACCATTTCTTCCCTGCTCTCATAAGGGGGAAATACCATTTGATTACTGCTTAATCTCAGTTAATTTATGTAGTGGTATATCTCTACTACACCAAGAGTTGGAATTTTTACTGGGAAACTCTAGTCTTTTTTCATCAATAAGTTTTTGCAGCAGAGGGAATGTATTTTCATGTTCCCAGTACCCTCTAAGATTTTTTGGGCTCCTGGCTTCTGGTACCTCTAGAATCACATAATGTTGTTCTGTTGAATCAACTAAACATGGTTTAGTCTATGTATTTCTTCTAAGTTCTCATTAACTTAATTGTGGTTGTGCAGGTAAGAGAATATAAGGCTTCTCTTGATTTGCTAAATTTATCTGTATGGAGAAGTGAATGACCTCTATTAATGTGGTGCTATTGCACATTTTTCCTTTTCAAGAAGTTTCTTTGAAAGTAAAGTTGCAGGCGTAATATATTACTGTGACTAGGCTTAATGAGATATCACTTTAAGAAAAAATTATTTTTAGTTGTCACCTAATGATCCCTACCTTTAGTGTAAGTACTCTCTATGGAATAACATGAGAATATTTTTGCCTAAAGGTTATTGCTATTAGGTATATCAAAATTTTGTGTAATTTATATAAGGTAGCTTCTCTCTTTAATAACTATTTTTGCATATAGGATTTTCAGCACTTTTACATCTTAAATTTATTGATTCATTTGATCAATCCTGATCAATTTCTCTGAATCCTCTGGAAGTCAGAGATAATTAAAAATATTTGAAAATGTTTGTTTACTTCAATGATCTTTTGAACTGTAGAATGAATACAGTGCTTATGCAAGAAAAAAAATCTGATTATGAATCTAATGAGGATTAAGTGCTTCTAAAAGGCAAGTAATGGATAGCCACAGTATGACTTCTTAACAACAATGGATAAGTGTAACAGCTTCATTTATGTGAGTTTTCAACTGTTGAAAGCAATGAGATATTTTCCATCTTTTGTGTAATACAGTGTCCTTGGGTGGAAAAAAGAAAATATGGAAATGGAAGATATTTTAAATCTAAAAGCATGAGCTTTCACTAGGTCAGTGAAACTGTAGCACAAAACTGACTGTACTGACTTCATATAGAGTACATTTAAGGGCTCAAAAGTGTGAAACCATACTGCTTTTATTTTTTTCCTTTGAGATGTAAATAAAAGCTGTTTGCTAATTCATTTGGGTGTTGTTTTTTCATTGGTTTCAAAACATTTGGGTGTTTTGTTTTGTTTTGAGTCTCTTGAGTATATTGGGGGAGTATGGGTGGGGAGAGTTGGGTTTTTTTCCCAACTCTCCCCACCCATAGATGGGTAATAGATGTAAAAGAGTATTATTTATTTTGTAAAGCAGAGCTCCTTCCCTGTCCTGCATGGCCCTTAGTGTCCATTCAGTGACCTACTTTGTGTTAACTATGGGGATTAAGAATGTGAGGGAAAAAGCTACAATGTAAGATTTACATTAGAATGTTTCCTTTTCTGCTAATTTCCCAAGTTTGCATAGATGAAAAAATGAAAGGACCAGAATGTTGGTTTAATTGGAGTAACTGCTCTGGTTGAAGACAAATGTATTTGATTTTTTTTTCTTTTTTTTTTTTTTGGATTCTAGCAGTGTGTATTTATTTTAGATTTATTTGACACTTTAAAGAGCACCCATCCAGGGTTAGAAATGCCTTTGACATTTATGGAAAATACAACTGTATTCTAGGCAATTGTTAATTTTTTTCCCATAATTATAGAGGCTAGGACTCAGCAAAGCATGTATATAACTAAAACCACACACTTAAATGCTCTGATGAATAGGCCAGCTCAGCTATGTCATGGCAGTGAGGAAGAATGAAATGGAAAGGTCATGGTCTCTTCTCTGTTTGAGTCAATCTGCCTGGGCAAAGACACCAGAAATTGGATACATTTTGCTATGTTGTGTGGGGCTAGCAGAGCCAGATTTTCCTTAACTCTCTCAGAGCTCTACCAGAGAGATGTGAAGAGACACATGGCAGAAACACATCAGCCTGCAGCACGTCCTGGGACATATCTGGGGAAAATGAGAGAACAGAAAGAGGAAAAGACCTAATGTGATTTGTGAGAGCTAAGGACCTGAGCCTGATCAGGGAGTGGCAAAGGCTGTCCTTATCCTTACCTTAAGCATTGCTCAAACAAATGCAGAGTTAGACTATTCAAAGGTAAGAAAATGTGTATCACTTAATTTTTTTTCCCTGTTTGATTTATTGGAAAGAGACTCTGCACTTCAGTTAAATTGATGGATTTTTGAGACCAGTTTACTGCTTCAACAGCCTTTGTTCCAGTAGCCTTACTTAGATGAATGGCCCAATAAAAAAAGGGGAAGAAAAAATTTCCCAGTAATATTCCCTGTAGATCTTGGATTTTCTTAGTGACCTACATATCTTTTTCCACTACTTTATGCTTTTATTATGTATATAAACATGGGAATTCAGGCCTCCTCCGAAATAAGAAACAAAGGAGTAAATGTACTAAATGTTATGTTGCAGCTGTGTAAGGGATTAAAGTGAGGTGTAGGATCACCTAAATTATAATTTTTAAGGAGAAAAACAAGTAGCACTGTTTTAAGTTGCAGGTTAAAACAGTGACCTGAAGTTCTTAAAACTAGCAGCTCTGTATTCACTTCAAGCTTTAGATTATGAAAAGCACATGTCTGAATTGTCAGTAACAATCACTAAATAAAGCTTGTCATCTGAAAGTGAGGAATCCACAGATGAATCTCACACTTGAAAAGTAATGAAGCCTTCCAGCATATGCTGTCCAAACAGGTGTTGGATCCCAGCTCTGACCACTTTTAGTCTAGGGGAGGTTAGGGCTGAAGCAGATGGCTTCTGCTGAATAACGGAGCTGAGCACAGGATGTGTTGCAGTGACCCCAAGACTGCAGATAAATATGCATCCATGTGGGAGGCTGACATTTGGTTTGGTGCCTCTAACCAGTCTCTGTAGAAAAATAAATAGCTTTGCAATTAAAGAAGGGAAAAGAAAAAGAGACTATAGGAATATGTTCTCATTTGGTTGAGAAATTTTTAGGTCATAGAATCGTACAGTAGAGCTGTAGTCCTCCTTGACAGAAAGGAGGACCCTTTTCAATTTTGTATCTTTTTGAAGGCATGTTTTTAGTACAAAGTTTTACAGGCTTTCAATAATATATTCAGCTTTAGCCCTTTCAAGAAGGAAGAAATAGTGCAGGCTATCCTCAGTTTATAACATTTTGCAAAAGAAAGAAGGGCCAAAAGAAAGATGTGCCTGTCAGGGATCCTTAATAGTATTTTCTGTGGTAATTTCATGACAGAAGATAGCATCAGAGCTGATCAGTTCCTGTTGTGTAATTCTACCTACCCTACATGTGTGCAGAAACACAAATGGATATTGAAATTCCAGCATGATTCCTAGAAGTTCATTAAAATGGAAGTAAGCAATACCTCTAAAATGATAGTGCAAGTAGTTTGTGTTGATCTGTCACATTGCCAGGAATGTTTCTTAGGTATTAACATAGAGTGTGCCACTGTGGACTGAAGCAGACAATAAGGATATATAGTCATGATGGGAAAGAAAGATATATTACTAAGTATTGGAAACAATAAAATGAGAAATTAAAGGAACTATATTGCCTTCACTGTTTTCTTAAAACAAAGATTTTGATAAGGGACAGCCACAGGTAATATTGAGGTTTGGTCATCATCTACTCATCCAACAAATGTAGTATAAGAAAGGATTTGAGAAATGGGACTCAGAGCCCTTCGAAGATTCTATAGGTAATGAAAAATAATTATTTGATCTTCTAAAAAACAGAAGTGCATTAAAAATAGGAATGTCTGAAATTGGGAAAAAAATCAAAATTTTTTAGTCTTTTCCACAATATTAGAGTGTTCTTGGTTTGGAATAGAATGAAATCATTCTGTAATATTGTTTCAGTTTTGTGTATTATTGCACTGCTATAGATAAATTCCCCCACCCGCCAAATGGTATTTTAAATCAAAAAGTGAACTTTTCAGTCTAAGAAATTAGAAATGAGATTCTTAGTTACTTTCTAGAGTTTTGAATGTCAAAAGCTGTCTTCAAAAAACAGCCCTTTTCTTCGAAATAAAATGTTTTATAAAGATATTGTGTAGCACCTAGCTAGATTTGCAAACTTTATTGTTTTGGAATAAAGCTTTTCTACCTTCATCTTAAAGGACACAGTAGACTGGCTTTATCAGGAAACTGTGCCTCAGGTATTAGTACAACACTTTAATTTGTTAGAAAGCTTAAGGGAACAGGTAACAACTCAAGCAAAGAATCTGAGGTGCAGAGAAGTAAATACTGTATACCAAGAAACAAATTCTGAAAACTAATTAGAGAGATAAGAATTCTTGTACTAGAAATTTTGTATCTCCAGGCTTTTTCAGTTCAATAAATATAGACAGATGCAGCTTCAATAGTATTGATATTAATAAATGAAGACAACTGTATTCAAGTACACTGAAAGCCTGAAAGTCATTCCCCTCCTTAAAGAAGATATTGACAAGCAAGAAGAAAAGCCTGCAGTTTTTTAAATACCTTGAAATGTTGAGGAGACTCCAGGCACTGCACTTCCATTGTTCATTTAATGAAATAAGCTATTGCCTACACATCCATTAGAACATAAAATAGAAATAACATCTTAATCGTTAGGCAGAGTACTAAATAGCATAGTAGAAGCTGGAACAAAGTGAGAGGTTGACTTAGAAGTTTCATGCTTATGTCAACGCTTATTGCCACATGGGGTATATTAACACAAAACTGTTTCTTAGCAGTGTTTCTGTTATTTTTTACTCTTTTTTATTTTTTACCCCTTTTCTGTTATTTTTTACTCTTTTTCTTCATCTGGTTTGTTCTGGCTTTTTGTGGTTTTTTTTTTGTTTGTTTTTTTAATCTGCTGTTGGAAGTTCATATGGTGGGAATTATGCATGTTTTCAAGGAGTCACATTGTACGCTATTTAGATGTAGATGTAAGCTAATGCCTCCCTGAAAACCTAGCTCTTTAGGTCTCTAAAATAGTCTGTATAACAGACATCTGCAAGTCCTCCAGAGAGGTACCTATGTGGAAAAAGGAGAGTAGAATTATGCCATTCCATTATATAGAATTGACAGTGGCTACTACCTAACTTTTTGCAAGGAGTGTGTTTGTGAAAGCTGCTAAATGGGAAAGTAAGCAGAGGAAGACATTTATAATGAACAGTCTGAAGTGATATGCACGTTTTCTCTGTTTTCTGACAACTTAGTCTCAGTTGATTCTTTCATGGAGATCTGACCACATCTGTTCTTTCAAGTGAACAACCCAAAACCACTAAAGGTAAAAAGCTCTTGAAACAGAGAAAATTCAAGGCTTATTGATCAAGATGAATTAAAATAAAAGGTTTGACAGCAGATATCTCTTACCCCTCGCAGCCTGCTGTGATTGTTGAGTGAATTCTGTCCTACTGTGATTCCAGCACCTCTCTGAGGAGCAGTGAATTCTGCATTGCCTCTTCTGAACTTCTGTGAAACCTCTGTGTATCTTTTTTTATCATCAGCTCTGAGGTTTGACTTCGAGCCTGTTCCCTTATTTTAGGAGCCTCTTAATCATTGTTTTTGCTGGATGCTCCTAGCTTACTGTGTATTCTGCCTGCTCTATGCTGCAGTCAAACACATCCACTTTAGGATGATCATCTACTCCCATCTGAGAGGCCCCACACCCCTTCTCAGCAGAGAATATGCAGTGTACATGCTGCAACTGGCAAATGCATAAATCAGGACGGGTGCCTTTAATCAGCCTCCCATTGACCACCTCAGCAATGGGTTAACATGACAGCACTGCAGGCAGCTGCACTGTGAGTTTGAGAAGCCAGGTGGTACCAGCAGTCAGAATGGTTGTGAGAAGAACTCCTAAGTGGAATTACAGCCTCTTGTTCAGCCCAGAATTTAAGAAGAGGTGGAAAGAGAGAGATAATAATAACAAAAAATTAAGGAGACAGATCTGACCTTATGAAAGTCTGTTTCCCCTTTGTAATATGAATATAATATAGTTTGTTTTAAAGAGGTTTGGCAATCATTCCTGTGGTTTTACTGAGTGTGGGAGGCAAAGCCTGCTGTTTCAGGAAATGGTGGATGATGAATAGCTGCTTCCAGGTAAAATCTTCAGTCCTCGGATGGCAGCAGAAAGGACCAGAATGGTGTGCAGAATCTGTCACTTGGTGATATTCTTCTATTAAATAAAGAGAATAGTTCACCTCTCTTTTGAAACATAGCATCTAATAAAATAACTGAAAAGCATCTAAATGTTTCTAAGCTTGATTGCTCATTAACACTGATAAAATCTTGGGATAAAAAAAAGAATGAAACACTGAATAAAAGTAGAGCCAACCATTAGAATAAAGCAAAGTGTGATGAAGAAGAGATTTGGAGTGAAAAAATTTACAGTTGACCAAAGTATGGCTGCCACCTGTCCTTCAAATAAAGGCGAATACATCTTCTCAGTGATGTTACATTAGACTAATGTACCAAGGACTACAGGACTAAATTATAACATCTGAGTCATTTGGCATATATAAAATAGACATTGAAATAAGTCAATGTCTTGGAGCAAATATATCTTTGAAAACAAATAGTTCTGGCTCAGCATTTATTCTTGACTAGTTCCTTGTGCGCACCTCTGTTCTGTATTTCATGCTATATGTTATAAAAAGGCATGAGTGTGTGTGCCCCACACATGCCGTGTGGATAAAGCAGAGGCACATGATTCACAAAAGAGCAAAGGGACTTAGTGACTTAGTAAAAATCGATGTGAAAGTGAGTGGGTCACTTTTAGCCATTTGACAGTTCTGACTTTGTAAGTAGGTCACAGCATTGTAATATTCACGTATTACAATGAACTTAATTACATGCAAGAGCAGGATTGTAAGGAAAGGATTTTAACTGTAGCTTCTGGATCTGCATTGAGTTCTATGAGCAGAAAAACAGATGATTGATTTCCTTTCTTATTTTCTTTTGTAAAGAAGCCAAAATCATTTTATCCAAAGTTGTTTTACTTGGATGTATAGACTGCAGATACTATTTTATAATGCTTAATCTTAATGGTTAAGTGGAGGGTGTCTTGTTGAATTTATGTGTGTATAGTTGGTTTTGCTTTCTGAAAAGCAAATGGAAGTAATTTGAGAGAAAGAGGATTACAGAGAGAACCTGACCTGGACTTCACTCAAAACCACAAACCTTGTGGAGAAGATAAAATCTGTGCTTTGAAAGATCTTGCTTTAAAATACAAATCTTTCTCCCACACTGATGTCAGCAATAAAGACCTTATTTCACAGAGGTTTCTGCTTTTAATTGTAGAGCACTACATCAAATTCCAGAAGATAAATGAACATGGAATGAATTTGTACTGGCTCTGTCAATAACTAATCTGACATCAGCATTTTAGCTCGTGGACAAAGGCAGCTTTGAGATCAGAAGAAGACGAAGTAAGAGCCTTTTCTTTGTGTTTAATTTAAATGTTAAATTTCTATCAGTTCAAGCTCTGTTATTAGTTAAAAAAAAAAAAAGAAAGGAAGAAGAAAAGAAGCTGATGTTTGCTTCTTTTCCAGAATGTGCACACATGCTGTTTTACTGAGACCTTTACAAGCTGTTGTTGGCTAGCCATACACTCCCGAGGCTGTTTTATTATTGTTCACTCTTTCTACAGAAAACAAAATACAGCAACTTATGCCATGACATTTTGTGACATTTCCAGATATGAACATCTGGGAAGTTTAGTGTGACAGTGACAGCAAAGCTGACAATGATTTTCCAGTGCCACATACAGCCTGGGCATCTGCAGTCATCGCCTTTTCATTTTATTTTCCTCTCCCTCCCTGCCTCCTTATCCCACCTAAATGCTTAATGCAGCCTTTCTCTGTTTTGGCCTTGAAGATAGAATAATATCCCACATTTATTTCAAAGCTGTACATGGAACATTGTACATCAAGTGCATCACAAATCAGTTCAGAGCAAAAGGGAAGAGCTTTCCAGCTAGCAAGAGGAAGCGCAGCTGCACAAGTTGCTCTAATTGCAGACATTGGGTGGATTTGATCATCAGATGTCTACTCTGCATAAAATCGAAGTTAAACAGCTAAACATTAATTACTTCTATTATTGCATTAGGATATTGGAATAAAAGGAGGGAAAAACACAACAACCTACATATCTTGGGTAGTAAGCCAAAGCAAGAGAAGGGGGAAAAAAAGAAAAGAAAAAAAAACACTGAATAATTGTTGCATTTGAAATGAAAAATATCTTGTTTGTGTGACAAAAGGTGCACTGGAGGAAGGTAAAATTTTATAAGTGACCCAAAGTACAGCACTAATATGGTTAGTTAATAAAGTAATGTAAAACAAATAAAGGTACATTGTAACTGCCTAGAGGAATTGCGGTGACCTAATGGTGTGAGGCACAAACACTTAGGCAACGTGTTCTTATGTCAACCTCATTTTCAATTTATATTATTTTTTTGCTTTTTTTCTAGTCTCTTAGACATCTACAGAAATTGTGTTTTCTAAGGGATATTCTCTCTGTTTCTTTGAGAGACAATACTGGGTAGCATTGCTAAGAACAAGAATTGCATAATCTGTCTAGCGTGTTGCAACATTTTCAGCCACAAGACCCTATTAAAGCCTCAAAAAATTGTAACAACAAGCCTTTAAAATTACATACTATGTTTTAAAGATAATTTCAAGAAGTAATAACTCAACTCCCTATCTTAAAAAAATATTCAGCTGAAAGATGTAGTATCCACCAAAAGTTTTATGCTGCACAAAGCTGTACTTCGGTACAGGGCAACAGCAAAATTATTTACCTGTAATTACTGATAATGGAGTCAGTGTTCCTGGAGGTGGATGTCACAGTCTAGTGGTGTTGGGTCATAGGTTGGACTCAGTGATCTCAAACATCTTTTCAAACCCAGCTGATTCTGTGATTTTTGTTTGGATTTACTGCAGTCAAACACTGTTCTATGTTTGGCTGTGTTTAGACACAGCAATCTTACAGTTTTTTCTGTAATTAGTAGCCTTGAAATATTCACAGTGTTAGTTTAACAAAAAGGGCTAAGATGAAGAAAAATGTAACGTACTAAGGGCAACAAGTAATTTTCTTCACTGAGCACTTTGTTCATATCCTCTAGGAACATTTATACTCACTCCTTTTCAGAACTGCTTTATTGGAAGAATAGAAACACCATATCAAGTCCAGTCCATATCTCTGTCCCAGACTGGTCAGTATTCCTAGAAAGAGTATCAGCTTTTCTGGATGGAAAATTGTCTTCCTAGCCTTTATTAACAGATACCCCCTAAAACACAAGGTTTTACCTTCCATGAAATATACTATTTTTGTGAAAATGTTCCTAATAAACTCATTTATTAGAGTATTTTCTGAAGGCAGATGCTGAAGTGCAAAGGCTATAACTTGTCAACTAAAAACCAGAGAATTGAGGTATTGGACCCAGGGAGTAATTCCTTGCTCAGACCAGGGAAGCTGGGGCTCCTGGAGGATGTTTCCGTGCTGCTTGCTGGTGAATGTTTGCCTGGCCAAGAGACAGCAATGACTTCCAATAGATAGATGATTTTCTACTTTCCCCTAGAAATATATATAATGAGTCAGAGAGAATGTCTGGGTTTTATAGACTGCCATTAGCAGTTGTCATTTCAACCTGAGACAATTCTGATTGAAATAAAGTAATTTCCTGAATATATTAAAATAAAGGAGACTGTTATAACCTTAACAGGAAAATAGTGTGATGGATCAGATTCCACAAAAGGTTTCTTTTCACCTCTTCCCCCTTTCCATCCTCTCCTCTTCCCCCAGGTTTCTCTTCATTGTAAACTCTCAGACATCTTCCATTTACTTTTCAGGATCTTTGTTTTATTTTGCTTTGCCCCTTTTTGTCCTCCTGAAAACCTAAGCAAATTGATAGAGCAAAGCACAATTACAGTGCCAACAGCTTACAGAGAGCTTTCCTTAGAAAACAGCAGGCAGTAGACTTGTATTTTCTGCTTCACAGTACGGGGATGCAGCAAATACGACCAGCTGTTCCATGGAGAGTTTTGGCTCAGTGAAACCATTTTGTACAATGATGCTCTGGCCTGGCCCCAAACTTTCTGTCTCCTAAGCTCCCTTATGCAGCGTACTGGAGAGGTCAGTTGGCTGAGGGATGCAGTGTCCCACTTCCCCCCACCCCAGCCCCAGGCATCTCCTCTGCAGTTTGAGCCACCTGTGGAGAAGAAATATTCTGTCTGTTGCTTTTGGCCCCCGTGCATCAGTATCAGCAAACACAAGGTTCTTTGTGTCCTCTTCCTTGCCTAGTGGTTGGTTTATACTGTTGCATCATCCAAAACACCTACTCTGCAGTTTTGGCTTGGTTAAGTGACCCCCTGTTCACCCTGACCTTTGCTTCCTTGTCTTGTGGCAGGAATAGCACATTTAGTCCTGTTCACAGCACCTCTTTTTTCTCCATTATTAAGCATTTCTCCTGAAATTTTCACCTTTTTAATGGGCAACTTTGCAGCTTCTCTGAAGATGTTACTGCTCTTACATATTTTCTCATCTGCATTGATGGCAAAATATGTCTATAGATTTTTTTTTAAAAGTTAAACTCTTCACAAATTGTTTCTCAGGTTTTGGGTGAATGTTGCTACAAAAACTCAGCTGTCTTCCACGTCACTCCTGTGCTGTAGTCTGACTGCAGACTAGTTTGTTAATGTACATTGCTGGAGGTTTAAAAAATCCAACTGAATTATTCGTGCACTGAATATTACAGTAGTCTTGTGTGGGTATTATTGACACCCATGGGTGACCAGGCTGTTGTGCCACTGGCACAGACACAGTTTAAAATCACTTTATTTGCTGTGTAAGAAGTTGCCATCCAAGGAAGATCCAGGGCTGATGATATACAAGAATTTAATCTGAAAGTAGGAAATCCTGTGAAATAGGAAATACCTCAAGCACTCTGGTGATAGAATCCCAGCCAATCTGTTTCAAATGGACTATGGAAATTTTCAGGGGTTAACCAAAATATAAAGCTTAGAGGATATTTTGCTATCTGATGGAGGCTGAAAGAAGGTTCACTAGTCATCTTTTTGTTACCCTTTCAGGATGCTGGGCACAGTATTTTACATTACTTGAACTCTAGCTAGATTCTGTGCCTCGCTTTTGAGACTCCCATAGACTTTTGGATTTACCTTGGTTCTCCCTACCTACCTCAAATAATAAAACCCACATAGACTGGTACTAGAAGTGGGAAGTGCATCCCAATCCTTATAAACCTACATAGATTGTGAAGGATATATTAAGACAGTTTAGTTAAAAACTTGAATGTGAATTTTGCAAACAATTTAACAAAATACAGTATAAGAACACATGAATACTACAAAAATCAGGTAAAGTTAAGAAAAATAATCTGTGGTTTTTCAGGCCATAGCACAAGGGACAACATGTTAATTTTCGTTTGTGTGCCTGATCTGTCAATACATTTATTAGGGGTTTGAGATGCCTTACAAAGCCCCTGCTTGGGACTGCACACATACTGTTACACTCTGATTTTCCCTCTGACATAATGCTAGCTTTCACCCTGAAGCTCAGTATTATTTTATGCCATGTGTTAATTTCCTGCATGAATGCCTTATTTACCTTCATTTAGAGTATGCTGCAGGTGGAAACAGAACAGTACTTACTGGCAATATTTTTGGTGGCAAAACACTGAAGGACAGCTCAGGGTCTTGCATAGCTCCAGGGTATCACACTGTGAAAGCAATTTGGAGGTGTGATTTGTCATTAAGGAGGACTGGTTTCTTAAATACTGGTTCTTCATAGGACTAACCATAAATACAAAGTTTTGCAGTCTCTTCAAAGAGAACAGATCTAATAATTCCTGTTCTCCATTCAACAGCTACTCAAGTCAATGGGAGTCTTTCCTGGAATTTCAGCTAGTGTTTGATATGGCTCTCAGGAACATTTTGTTTTGTTTGAAAGTGTCTGGTGAGAACAACTGAACTCTTGGGGATAAAGTTACAGATTTATGTAGTAATTGAGTAGGGTTCTCTTACTAAAGCTTACTCAGTAGCTGTTCTAGCTGTTTTTTTCTTTCCTTGTAAGATACTAGTTATAGTTACTGCACATTACTCTGTTTTATGAGCATGTTACATGTATCTATATAATTTATATTAGTTTTCCTATAAATTGGGTGCACTGATTTCAGTACTTGTATTTTTAGTGTGTATTTTTAGTGTGTATCCTTTGTTAGGAGCTCAATAAGTAAATTCATTAACACAACTTTACCCAATGCATCAACCTTTGTAAAAGATCCATTCAGTACTGTACCATATAAAGGGATCATTCCTTTGCAGAGTTTCTACTTTTTTTCCTTTGTTACTTGGGTAGGTTTTGATTTTTGATGTTGTCTTCTAGGGACTTGCACTGCATATATGACTTTTTGATTGTCTTGGAGGTTTTCTATTTGCTTTGCTCTGCAGTCAATGGATCCTCTGTTAGTGATGTTTGGTGGTTTTGAAGTTGTAGGATCCACATTTCTTCAGTTGCATTTAATGCCTAAATACATGGCTAAATTTGTTAGGCCATTTCAGCAATGTGCATTAATTTTTTATTTTTTTCCATTTTCTCTTTCACTGTTCTCTTCAAGGGCTAATGTAACTGCTTTTCTGTGTTTAAAACTGAATTCAGCAATGGAGGAGGCTTAACATTTATGTCTGTGTGAGTTTATGCACTTGTGATATTGGCTGGTTATTAGAAATAAATATTCATGTGTATATGAATGTATGTATACATATATGTATATAATTGTGAGAGAGCAGAAAAGGGATGTAGCTAGATGTAAAGTTTTTTTTTTAAAGCTTTTATGTTATGTGCTTCTCTTCACTTGTCCTAGGAGCACAGAAACATGGTTTGTGTTTGCTTTGAGCACAAATATGGGAGCTGCTTAAATTGCAGCCACAAAAACTTCTTATTATCTTTTACATTTCCAGAGCAGAAGGGCAAGAAAATTAAAAGCAGAAGGAAATGCTGTTGAAATTAAGCTTTTACAATAATAGTACAGTAATACATTTGAGCAGCCTAGAACTTGCTGCCATAAGAAACAAAATGAGTCAGAAGTTTAGCACAATTTCTATGGATGCTCAAGCTTTGGGGCACTTCACATCTAAATTTAGATATAAGAAGCAACTTCACCTATTGAAAGATAATTCTATAATTGCCAATTTCATGGTTTCTTGCCCTTTTCTCTGATGCTGGTCGCTGTCAGAAAGGGTATTGGACGAAGTGAATTGGTCTGAATCACTATGACAATGGCTGTTATTGTGGGGAAATGATGATTTCTGCTTGTGTCTTACCAATAAGAGCACTTCTAACACGTATGCACTAGACTGAGAAACATTCTGTGAAAACTGACAAACATTGTGTTTATTTTAGAATGCACAGTTTTAACATGCAAATTGATCAACCTGTTTTTTTATTGGAGAAAATTAAATAATTCTTTGTACCTTTTTAAAAGAAACATGATTCAGAGTTCTGCTCAAGCTAATGAAAGTTCAGGGTTAGTAAATAATGTAGAATACAGGATGAATGAAGCATTTTAGATGTGCAGCTTATGACCTTTGCAAGAAAACAAATGTGAAACCTTTCCCAAATTTCAAATTTTTATCACAATTATTTTAGGTCTATAACTTGGGCTTCTAGGCCAGTACAAATAGTAAACTGTAATAACACTGGTAAATATTATATCTTTTCCTGATGCTTACTCTTTTCCTAGCTTCGGTAGTAGCAGCAGAACTTACAGTCCTTTTAAAGTAATGACTAGTGCACCAGAGGTGAGTCGATATGCTTCATGGGAAACTTTCCTGCAGCAGGTTACACAAAGGACTTTAGCTGCTTTTTAAAATTTTTTTCTGTATTTTCTTCTTCTGTAAAAACATTCTCCACTAGGTGTCCCAAGTACAAGGAATGTAAGATTAATGTCTTCCAGTTTTAAACTTTGACTATTTTCCCCAAGTCAAGCAATCCTCATACTGTAACATTTTCTTATATTTTAAGGATTCCTGACTATCCATTCTAGAAAATGGATAGCAAAAGATGAAAAGGTACTTTAAGTAATCTTCTTGATTCCTGCCTCATATCCCCCTAAAATTGATCTCCAGGACATCACCAAGTCACCTATAAACAGCTGCAGAAAGAATTTTGTTAGGGCTGTCTTTGAGACTTAAGAACAAAAAAACATTCAAACCTTATTTTAGAATACAAGCTGATCCCCCTAGTACACTTTAATCCAAGATAATTCTCGGTGTTTCTGGAAATTTGTGAGAAAGAGAACCAAATTTTTAAAAATTTTCCATAAGAATGTGCATCAAACCTGTAGATTGCTGAACATGCTGCACACTTCTCTGCTGTGGAGAAAAGAGCTTTCATTAATGAGGCCTCATTTTGGAACCTGTAAAAATATCTGGCAAGGACCTTGAATTGTCATTGCAGATTCAAAGGCAGGAAACAAGAAAATATATACATATACTGTGTGCCATTTGTAGGGACAGAACAGACTGATGCAAACTCCTGCTGAGAGGGAGCCAAGATGATAAGATCTGCTTGGTCGTAACATTTATTCATTGGCAAGCTTGCAGTTTAGAATGTCAAATTATTAGGTCCTTCTGGCATGTTATGATTTTCTTAATTATAATAAGTTTACAGATTTTGTTGATGAGGTCACCACAGGAGCATAGAAAAGAATTTAAATCCCTAATTGCTGAGGGACAGTGAGCAGCAAGAACACCTTTAGAAACAGCTCTAGAAGCTGCAGTTACTCTGTTACAGTCAATGGAAATTTGTGTGGTAATGAGCCTCTGTCTTCTTGACTCTGGAGTTCTGAGATCCCAGGAGCAGTGTAGTCATCAGAGAAGGATCTTCTGTTTGGATGATGCAGATTAGTTCTGCATGAAAAAGGGCAATGTCCTTCACACTTTGGAGGATTTATTTGCTATTTTTTTCCTTTCAATGTGTATATGACTGCAGAAAAAGAGAACAGAATTTTCTGACAGCTGGTCCATGTACAGGGTAGGGAAAAAATAGAGAAATTTCTTCTTTGGGATGGCAGCAGACCCTAGTACCTGCTCAAGGTATAATGAAATACTCAATTTCTTAATGATTTAATCTAGTAACAATCCTGACAAGTCTGTTATGAGTTACCATTTTACCATGTTTGTGGATTTCAATCACTTTTCCTTCCATTACAATCTACCTTTTCTCGTTCTTGGTATTGACATACTCAAAATCATAGACTTCAAGGCCAGAGAACGCTGTAGGTTGCCTCATACCTGCCCCCAACTGTTTTATCTTCCCCTCAGAATCCACTTTTCTCAGAACTTGTTTCTAAAGGAAGTGGATCTTTTCTGTGATCTTCAAGAGGGGAGGAAGTTACTCATGAATAAGGAAGAGTTTCTGTTCACACTGTTTCATGATTTTCCTACCCAAAGGAGGGCTTGAGAGCCCTCCCTACCTTCATTATGCTGTTCTAATTCAGAAAGACCTCCAACATTTTGTTATATTTTCAGATGATAGTAAATCTGAAACACCTACAGATCTATTTGCATTTTTTTTTGTATGGCAGGTTTTCCTACCTCTGTCTTTGCTAGATAAGCAACATTACCTGAAAACATCTTACAGACAATTTAGAGAGTTGGCAGTTCTCTCCTTATTTACTTCTGATACAAAGGTCCTGGCAAAGACAAAGAGGATACTTTTTTACTTTTTATTTTACAAAGACCATGATGATCTGTGTGGTTTATGAGATGTAAGCCTTTATGATATTGTCTTTTTATATGACTGATATAAGAATATAATGTCTGTAGAAAGACAGACCTAAACTCTAAGTAACCTATAATGCTCTTTCCAAGACCTTAACAGTGGGAACAGTGCAGTTAAAGGCCACCCATGTAGTGATACTTCCCCAGAATATTTTCAGCCTCCAGGAGATGACCCTGAGACTACCTCAGTTGTTTAGAGCATGGTGGCAATAACAGCAGGGTTGTGAGTTCAATCCCTGTATGGGCCATTCAGATAACAGTTGGACTTGATGATCCTAGTGAGTCTCCTCCAGCTGAGAATATTCTGTGGTCTCAGTTATAAATCAGAGATAGCATCTTTATAGTTAATATGTCTACAGGGATTTCTTGAACTGGTAAAGGCTTTCCTGGAATTCCTGGAACTTTTGTCATTCATCCTGTTTTTCTTATCCAGGTCTTGAGTTCTTGCTAAAAAATGCATCCCTATAGATCTCATTTGCTTGCATAATTTCACTAATAATCTGTTTAGGGAGACCCTAATCTTAGTGTTTAGATGTTTCAGTCTTTTTATATTAAAAAAATCAACAAAACAAAACAAAACCACAAAAAAAAAAACCCTTTTAGAGTTTCCATCAGACTCCTAATATTTTTGTTATGAAGTTTATCTAAAGATTACCTATAAAGTTTTCAGAGATTATAAAGCTATGTGTTAAGGTAACCAGGATAGAGCCTCAGGGTGATACAGTTCCATCAAGTTGGAACAAGAGCTTTTCCTCTCTCTTTGAGAGGCATCTCACTCGCTGGCAGATTTATTTAAAGTTTTATGGACTATTAATTAGAGGAGTCTTCCACGATACATACTCATTCTGTAAGAGTAGTATTTTGCAGTCTATTTTTAGGGTAGCTCCAAATCCCCTCAGTGTTTAGCTGAAGTCTCTGCATTTAAGCCATTAAGCAAGCATTACAAACTCTGAATGAGAAAGAAAGCCTACTTGCTTATACAGCACCAGGAGTTCTTGTGCATTTGTTGTCTGTGGCTTTAAAATAATGCATACCATATTGTGGCTAGCTTTTCTTTCCCTGTATTACAAACCGTGGTGAAGATTGTGTTCTGCAGTGGGGAAAGACCTGAATGTAGCTTTACCTTTCCTCTTCCAGGCACAGAGATCACAATGTCACTTTTGCCAGGTACTGCAGGATATTCCCTTACTTTGAAACCTTGTAGTACTTCATGGACTATTTGATCCTTGGGATGAAGAGCGGACATATCAAGAAGTTGTATTCATCTTCTCTATTAATCACTGAAATCTATTCTGCTTTCCATTCTGGGCATTTCTTTAGTGCTTACCAGTTAAGCTACTTTTGTGATTCTTTTGAATGTGTTTACACTTTGCTTGACTTTGAGAAAAGTGTGATTGCTTTCTCAGTCCTAGGACTCATTTATAGTCTCACATATAGAGGAGTAAGCAAAACCAACGATATGTAAATTAACTGCTTGTTTTACCCCAAAGAAACCATATTTGGATGAAATATAATTCCAGGTATTCTAATTTTGCTTAATGCTCTGCTGCAGTGGTTGGGAGAGTTAAATGGTATAATCTTCAGCACTCATCAGAAGCTCCGGGCAAGGAATGAACATTTTATGGCTTATCAGTCAGTGACTGCCACAGACCTTGCAGAAAAAAACAAGTTTTGATTGGTTAATGCATGCAATTCTTGAGAATTCTAACCCTCTGAACATAATATATGGTACTGAACAGGTGAGCAAAGTACCAGCTACTACATTAAGACAAATCTGACGCTGCACCATCTACATTTTTTGTAGAAAATATTTACAGCTTTTCTTTCTAAATAGGCTATATAGAGCATCTGTATGAAGAATGGCTCTAAAGTACTTCTGTGCAAATATGTTTTTCTGTCTAGCTAGGTCCTGATTTTGGAATGGCTGGGGTATGCAGAACTAGCTTTCCCATCATTAACAGCAAAATTTGAATATTTCCTTAAATCCTGTGGATGTATGGAGGTAACTTTCCAAGCTAGCTTCTGCAGCCAGCGCAATTCATTCCAAGACATTGGTGTTTTGGGGCTGGGTTTACTGGCACTGCCTTCAGCCTCCTATCAAAGCAGGATTTGATTTCTCTGAATCCAAACAGATCTGTCTTTACAGCTTTGTCACTATAAGTTATAGGAGTAGAACTATCAAAATGACAGTGTGTGGACCAGCTGCATCAAGTATCTGCACAGTGTGGCAGAGAAGGTCACACTGCTTGTCCTTACAAGCACCAGCATCTGCTCAAGTTAGAGCAGTCAAGTGAAATGTCTCTACAACTGAGGCTATTGTCCCTTTACTAGGAGGAGTGTCCTGAATTGGGGAGTACCTAGGAATGATACTCCCCAATTCAAAGCCCCCACACCACTCACTGGAAACAACAGTGAGATAAGGAAAGAAACAGTAACAGCAGCAATACTAATGACAGAGGGTAAAAGAAAACAAATTATTCACATGGGGGGAAAAACCCCAATACTACACAATGATGGGCTAGGTAAATGCTACATGTACAAGATAACTTTCTGCTTGTAGTTCATTAATATGAGAGGGATAATCTACTGGTAAGATTTAGATAGTCTCCAGTATCTTTACCTCACCAAAACAATAAAAAGTTTGCAAGAGAATATTTGATCCCATTGATCAAATCCAATACATCCAATATCTGAACTTATTAAAAAAACATTTAATAAAACATTTTTCTAAAGAAATGGTCAACATGTGAGTGTTCTTTAACACAAGAGTTTTAGAAGATAAGCCTGGTGATTATACCAGCCATTGTCAAGGTATAAGGAGCTCTAACATGGAAGTACGCTAGCTAGAATTTTTGAAAAAAATTAAACTATTGTATTGGATTTCAGCATAAAATACCATGTGATAGAGTAAAGCCTATTACTCAGTTTCAGCTATTAAGTGATTTACTTTATACAGTTAAAGTATCACACTAGAAAAACATTCAGACACTTAAAAAATTATTGAGAAGTTATGCCTCCCTAAATTATTGTGTTTGTGGTTAACATCATCATTTTCCTATCTTATGCTGATGCATTTCAGAACTTATAGTCATACCAGGTAAGGTAAGCCAGAGGTCACTGGAGACAGAAAAGTCTTCTGAGTGTGGACGTAGGTAATCAGGAACTCTAGCTCATTCCAAGATTTTCCTTAGGAGGGAAGGATGGTGCAGCTGTGTATTACATTCAGGAGCCGTTATTTTGGAACTAACCATCCAAGACAAGTGGGATAAAATACTTACTTCCACAGGGATGTGAAGACAAGATCATTTGGAACAAAGATTTATCAACTTTCAAGGGAGATAAATATTTGAAAAACAAAGTAAGGAAAAAGGCTAGGTTGAGATAATCTTGTTGAAAATATTTGGAACAATAAAGTTGTGTTAAAAGATTGAGTCTGATGTCTTAAGAAACCTACAGCCAAATATATGGACATCTTCACTTTCACAGTTCTGTTGTCTTCGATTGCAGCTATTGCTTTCCTCAGTGGAAAATGCATGTTGGTAATTGTAAATCCATATGTGATATTATCATGAAGAAAGACAAAACTGGAAAAGCTTAGTGCCGTAAATCCACTGATTTGCCTTCAGTCTTATTTTCAGCAACAAAAGGAAATAAGTCTTAAAACTTTACATAAAGCTCTCTTGCTGTATACTGCTATTGTTCCTGATTCATTAAACATTTTCTTGCTAAAATCAAACTTGTGGATTTGTGCAATGGTTGCTGTAGTATCTGGAGAGAGACATTATTCTTTGAGTCAGTAAGCCCATAAATACAAACTGTAACCTTATGGCTCTTCCATGAGAAGAACATCTGATTACAGTAGATGAAGCAGGTAAGTGATTAGAAGCTTTTCTTACACTTTGATTTAGGATTCATTGTCCTTGATTGGTTTTGGTGTGTCTTTGCCCCATATTAGCCTAAGTAATTTGTAGCCAAATGTAAAGGTTTTTACTGACCTTTGTTCAGTGCCAGCAGGGGTTATAAAGGAGTTATTGTAGGTAGGTGAACTGCTTGTGTGGAGAGTTGTTGCTTGGGTTATTTTGTACAGCTGTTAGCTTAGGTGTTTTGAGGAGAATCACTTGATGATTTAAAGAAGAGCTAGTTCATGCTTCTGACTCTGGCAAAAAAAGAAGTGTTGTGGAGAGGTATTCAAGCATTTTCAGTCTTTCAGTGATTTAGTTTCATCATCACCACAGAACCTAGACTGGTTACCAATCTGAGTGAAAACAGAATCTAAAGGCTATGAGATGCTTCCAGAGGGCCATAACTAACAGCTTCAGCAAACTCAGGTTAGTGACTTTCTGTGAGGGAATCTCAAGCAGGTGAGATTCTGCTTGTATGGAGGGCTAGCACTGCAATGGTTGTAATGTCATAATTTTATAAAGATGTTACAGTGGCCAAAGGTTTACAAAAGTTCAGTTAGTTCTTCACCTTTGGTAAGGGTGAGTGGTTTGTGTGGGTAGGTGAATTAAATTAATTTCCATTGTGAATTATTTTTCTGTCTCTCTTTGGAGGGTCTCATTATCTCAGGTCTGTTACTCAGAGTGTGTGGGATGATGGCTGGAGTAAAATTGCCTTTTTTTTATCTGGATGTAGGAGGTTTACCACTGGATGTGGTTATTTTATATGACTTTTTAAAGGTAGATGCATGGGAACAAAGAGAAACCTGTTGAATCTTAAGGTAAATAGAGAGTTAAGGACTTCAGCAGCTGTTACTGTGCAGTGCTATCTCTCTTATAGACTCATAGGGCTGATTTGCCACAGGGAGACTGTGTTAAATAGCCTGGGGCAACAAAACCAAGATGTGAGTGAAAATCCAGAAAAGTAATGGTTACTGGGGTTTTATCTTGTTCGGGAAGTTGCTCTTAGTGATAAAGACTGGACTAGTGCTCTGATCCCTTGAGCTGAACTAGTACTCTGATCTCTTGAGGCATGGAGACACAGCAGCTTATAGCCCACACCGTAGTGGGAAATCCCAAATAATGGTTCTTAGAGTCTTAATTGAAATAAATTTGTTTCTCAGTACAGTGGTAGGAAACAGATGAATATAGGGCAAGAGGAAGTAGCAGTGAAGTAGTATGTCCTAAAGAAACTGATAAATAATCTATGCAAATGTGCAAGATTAGTGATCTTTTCCTCTTGAAATGCAGTCTTTTTATGTATCTCTCTCTCTGTGTATGTATACATAGCATATGAGTGGCTTGTTTGCTTACATAGGCTTAAAAACTGTCTCTCCTGAAGTCAAGGGAAGAAGTTTCTCTGACTAATAGAATTAAACCTTTGTCATATTGCATGGTCTGTACACACTCAAATATTTAAGCACTTTTTCATATTTTCTGTGTGATTTTTAATATAGGGGTGATGTATTTTGAGGTTTGCTTTCAAATAGTCTGTTGCGTATTCAAAATTATACTACATTGATGAATTAAGTTGTCAACTTGTTTTTGCAAGTGTCTTGACTCTTAATGGTCAGAATTTACCTATTGTGAGAAGTCAGACTAGGCTTTAGATAAGCATAGACCGCATTTGTTAGGTGACCCACACAATTTTTGCATATAGAAAAATATGTAGGAAATCATAGAATATCCTGAGTTGGAAGGGACCAGCTAGGATCATCATAGTCCAACTCCTGGCCCTTCAAATACGACCCTGAGAGTCACACCATGTGCCTGTGAGTATTGTCCAAATGCTTCTTGAACTCTGTCAGGCTTGGTGCTGTGACCACTTCCCTGGGGAGCCTGTTCCAGTGCCCAGCCACACTCAGGGTGAATAACTTTTCCTAATATCCAACCTAAATCTCTCAAGATACAGCTTCAGGCCATTCCCTCAGATCACCACAGAGAAGAGTTTCTGTTTCTACACTTCCCCTCACGAGAAGGTTGTGGACAGCTATGAGGTCTCCTCTCAGCGTCCTGTTCTCCACTTGAACAAACGAAGTCACCTCAGCTGCTCCTTGTATTGTTTTCCCTCTAGACTCTGCACCATCTTTGTAGCCTTCCTCTGGATGATCTCTAATAGCTTTACATAATTTTTTATATTGTGGTGCCCAAAATTGCCCCCAGCACTCAAGATGAGGCCACCCCTGTGCAGAGCAGAGCAGGACAATCCCCTCCCTTGCCCAGCTGCAATGCTGTGCCTGAGTCCCCCCAGGACGCGCTTGGCCGTCCTGGCTGCCAGGGCACTGCTGACTCATGTTCAACTTGCTATTGACCAGGATCCCTTTCAATGGGGCTGCTCTCTGGTCTTTTGTTCCCCAGTCTATATGTACATCCAGAGTTGCCCCATCCCAGGCACTCAAGATGAGGCCACCCCTGTGCAGAGCAGAGCAGGACAATCCCCTCCCTTGCCCAGCTGCAATGCTGTGCCTGAGTCCCCCCAGGACGCGCTTGGCCGTCCTGGCTGCCAGGGCACTGCTGACTCATGTTCAACTTGCTATTGACCAGGATCCCTTTCAATGGGGCTGCTCTCTGGTCTTTTGTTCCCCAGTCTATATGTACATCCAGAGTTGCCCCATCCCAGGTGCGAAATCCAGCATATATTAACATCTGCTAGTTTGATTGTGCTTAAAGAGAAGGTGTATTTTGTTGATGATTCTACAGTAAAAATTTCTTGCTTCCAATGTACATTTGTGAATATGCTATACATCATCTTTGTTTTCTGCAAATGAACTGAAGAGGGGCAAAGGACCTTCTTTGCATCAGAAGAAATCTTGTTCTCTGTTACTGGTTGGTTCTACCTTCAAGTGAACCACAGAGTAGGTTTAAGAGGCAGGGAAGAAGGGAAACATACATAGTTTGACCTGAGATTTCATAGTGAGAGCAAGAAGAGATCAATATAGAATTCCAGGTTGGGAATTCTAATTTGTGATGTGATCATGATGTTAGTTACTTGATGTAAGATGATAATTTTTTTCATTTTTAAGAAATTGCTCAAAGGCTAGTGTATTAAAAGCTCTTTTTTTAATGAGAAATCACTGGGCAAAATTCCTTGGACAGTGTTCTAGAGCAGGTAACTCTAGTTAATCACACTTAGGGCCTGCAAAACCAAAGACATTTTTTCTTCCTTGGGTCCAAGCTAGTAAAAATATCCTTGCTGAAGATTTAGCAACTGAATAGTTGTGTACAGATTTATTGGAGCTATGATGATTTTTACATAAAGCAGAGAAATAGAAGCACTAGACTTTGCATTATTGAAGTCTATTGACCTAATACCTCCACTGCTGGTGGTCTAGAAGGTGATCTAAAGAAATATTTATGTAGAAAGCTAAATAAAGTAAAAATTTCCAGCTTTATGACAAGCCTCTTCATGTTCAGGAGAAAAAAAGAAATGCTTCTGATCAGAGATTTAGAAACAATGGATTTTCTTTCTTTGACAGCAGAAAAGATCAATTAAAATTTTTCATCCTGTACACTTAGTCCTTGACTTAACACTCAATCAAGAAAAGCAGGTATTTTTTTTCCCTAAATTAGCTCACTGATTAAAGGAAAATTATGGTCTCTACAAAATGCTAGCTAGTGTTAGAAAAAGTTAGCAGTCAGCCACTGAAGAACAGCTGTGGAACAAAGAAAATGGAATGAATTGTGGTTGGAAAGATGGTCTTAGTTAAGAACTTTCTTCTTTCTATCTTGCTTAGCTTTGTGAAATAGAAGCAGGTCTGCAAAATACAAATTTACAGCATGATCTATGGTAAAATGGAGGGTGCTGCATTTTGAGAACTTATTTTTGTGTGCTAGAAGACAAAATTAAAATATGAGGTGGCTCATCTGCTGATCAGTCATTGTAATGTGGCTCCACTAAAATCAACTAGTGAAAATCATTCTCCTGTTAATTTTTCCAACTGGGACATGACTGCTTTTGTTTTGTTTTTGTTTTATGTGTATTGCAATATTTTTGAGAATGTACTGGTTACAGCTGGAGAACATTTTGCAGAACTTTGGAGTTAGTGTTCAATTTAAGAGATATATTACACATAAGAAATATCTTAGATTAAAAGGTTTTATTTTGGCCAACTAAATTACTATAGCACCATTTAAATCTGTAACAGTGTTTACAATATAAAATAAAAATCTTGAGGGTTTTTTGTGCTTCTGGAGAGCAAAGCTTCAGGAGGCTTTATAGCACCACATTTTCCAAGATAAAACTACTTTTATAGCTGAATTCCCAGAGTGGGAGCTGCCTAAGTCTCCGAATTATTACTGTAGCTAAAGATCTATAAGAGATGGGAAGAATAAAGTTCTTGGAAAATGAGGATGATTAACTGAGCTACCCTTCTTCGAGTGTGTGCAGTCTTTAATCAGCCTTAGGATACATGCACTTTACAGTGTTACTCAGCCTGTAATCATATACATTAGTATTTATAATCTGACAATAATGCAAGATTGGCTGTAACTGAGAACCATTCATTTTAATTGTGACTCCATTCAAATGAGGGGAAAAGCATCTACCCTTCAGTACTGGACCATGCTAGGTAGCAGTGTGGGCGGTTCCCCTAACACTGCGGGTGTTGTGGCTTTCTGTTTTCCACCTGATTGCTTCATCCTGCTCTTTGTCAAATTTTTGTACTTTGCTGTAGTCGTGAAGTGATTGCACATAAAAAGAGGCAAACAGGTAACATATTAGCATGGGGTTTTGGGGTGGGGTTTTTTTGGTTTTTTTTGTTTTGGTTTGGTTTTGTTTTGTTTTTTTGTTTTTTACTCTTTTCTTTCTGTGTAGGACCAGTTGAATAACTGTTGTCAGCACTTCAGTGCAGGCTGGGAGAATGTGCTTTCTGATGTCTGAGAAGAGAAAACTCTTGTACATTTTCAGGCTGATTGGAGGTACCAGAAATACCAGAGAACTGATACTCAAATATATTTAGGAAGCTAAAACCTAGTAAATATGATTACAAGTGCTTAAGCCCTTTGTGAAAATCTCAGCTTTGTGATTTGAGACCAGTTCTTCTCTCCCAAACACTCTGTGTGTGTGATGGAAGAGGAGGTATCTTGCTTGATATGAATAGGGAAATTGGCAGAATGGGATCCTCTCTGATAACAACATGGTGAATTGAAGAGGCCATCCATCAACAGATGGAAGTGGAATTAGGGAGGTGGCAGCCAGCAGAAGAGGGCAAGAAAGCAAAGCTGCAGGCTCTAATACTTGATGTTTAAAGCTTGAATTCCAGCATCAGCTGGAATTCTATGTATTGTCTTGTTCCAACTCCCTCCTCTAGTTAATTGCTTGAGGGCAAGAGACACCCAAAAGCAAATTAGCTCTTAGGACAAAAAATTTAGACAGTGTAGATCGTTTCATTCAAATCATTGGAAGTGAAAAACAAAACAGAAAATTATGTCAGTTTCAGTGCTGCTGCATTTCCCATCTCATCTAAAGCTTCATACTGTTTTTAGAGTTCCTACTTCAGCTGCCTTTTCAGAGACAGTTGTGAGAACTGGCAGTCAGGATGAAAAACGGGAACATCGGTGTTTGTGTGATTGAGAGTTTGGGGAACTAGAATTAATTTCAGACCTAATGTTTGTATTTGTTTGGAATATTTCTATTTACCAAACTATTAAATCTGTAATTTTCTTGCTGTTTCTACTTGGAGAGATGCTTGCAAAAGAATGTCTGAATGAGATCCCTCATAAATTTTTGCCCTGTTTCCTACTTGATAGTTAAAAATACAAATATCCCTTTGTCTTCTGCTGCTATCACACTATACTCTCAGCCTGTTGCCTAGCTATATGGGAATTTTCAGTTGCAGTTGGGAGGAAGTTATGGCCCATTGTAGGCGCGAAGGGCATCAGATAAAACAGTTTGAAAGAACTGTGGAAAAAACATAATTGAAGTTTCGTCAACATCCCTGGCATCAATCTTGATTTCTTGTATTTGTTGCCTGCAAGCCTCTTACTGCCTGAGAAAAAGAGGGTATTGTCTCTCATCAACAGAGGACTGTTTGCCAGCTCTTTGACTTGACAGGAATTTTGAGCTTTTGCAAAATTTGCAGCTGAGCAGATGGACAGCACACAGGAGGCCAAAATGACACAAAGGGAGCCCTTAGTTTGTAGAGCACAGTCTGGATCTGTCTCTAGATTATCAGCTTTGTGCCCTCTGCAAACAAGGCTGATACCAAAACAAAAAAAAAAGCACAGGACTGAGACTGAAAGAAAATGCTGTGATGTAGAAGAGCACAAAATGTGGGTCAAGACTTAAACGTCCTCCCTAGTTCTTCAAGCTGGATAGGGAATGTGAAAATTGGAAGACTTATGCACAAGAAGCTTTACTGTGCTTTCTCACTCAGCACATGCCTTGCAGTTAGCAAACACACAGATCGTTTTTGAATTATTTCCACCAAAAAATGTCGAGGCACATCACTATGACCTTTCAAGACACAGGGTTCCTTTCCAGTACAGCTTCATTTAAGATTTTCTGAGCAGAAAGCACTAGCATGTGGAATCTGGCTCAGACTTCACAGTGACCCTGAAAAAGTGATTAATGCAAAAGGGTAGCCTTTCCTTTTCAGAATTAGGAATAGAGAAGAATTTATTCATGGGAAAGGGAGGGAGAAGGAAACAAAAAAAAAGAAAAAAATTTCCGAAGCACACTGAGGCTTAAGAACTCATTTGGTCATCTCCCTCCTCAAAGGCTTCTTCCTTTGTTGGAGGCTTGAGGTATTGGCATTTGACCCACAGGACTTTAAAGGAGAAACTCATGACAGATTGTTCCCAAAGGACTTCTTTGATACTTTAGTCAAATAGTCATAAAAATTCCAGACCTGCTGCTGGAAAAGTGGGGGAGCAGGGTAGGAAATAAGCTGAAAAAGGAGAAAAGCTAATAGTAAAAAGAAGTCTGATTCTTTCCCCTTAGGACAAGACATGTAGCTAAATACAGAGGTCCTTGAAGGAAAACTTTGAAATGTCAATGATGTGGCATTGAAAAAAAACCCCACCCAACCAAATCCACTGATTTTACTAAAGCATTGCTCTTCTGGTGTAATATGTTAAAAATAAATTTAAAAAGTAAAGATTCAATTGACAGTATATTCTATCTCTCCCTAGCAGCAACTCCCTATTCAATATTCTTCTGGAGATAAGACATTAGCAGTGGCCTTGGCAGTGAAGTATTAACCCTGACCCTCAGTGATCTGGTTTCTGCAGCTCTAGAAAGTCAAGGTCCGTGGGGAAATATATATGTCAGAAGAAAAACAAAAAGTTTTATGTAACAATAAAAAAAATATCTAAAACATGATATTTTCTTTCTTTCAGCCAAATCATGTAAGGCATGATTACTGAAACACCAGGCAGATATTAGCCCCAAGGGGAAAGATACTAGGAAATTCAGTCATCATTTTTGCCCCTTTCTGTTTTATGGAGACTCTCCCCAGGAATAGAAATTGGCCTGCATTAAGTCAACATGAGATGTCATTTTTACTCAGCAAAAGGAAAGCATGCCCAAAACTGGAATGAGATTGCCTACTTAGAAATTAATGAGCTTTATTTTTAACGTGATATGAAAAGAAGACTTCGTCAGTGAAATGACCTACCATTATGACATCATGAATTTAATCAAATCTGGCAGAAAAATTTCTAGATCACATATAGAGGGCACCCAAGTCTCTGCCCAGAGGCCTCATAATAGGACTAATTTTAACTGTTTCCAGATACATGCAATGTGGAGATGTGTCTGCAACACCTGATTTATTAAAAGATTACGCAATAAAAATAATTAATTGGAATGCAATTTGATTATTTTTGATGTATTTTTATTTGTATTTTATTGTAATTTGACAAACAGAATTGTTACCAGATAGTACCTGTTTCTCTCTCTGATCTCAAAAAACCCCAAACACGAAACAGCAAACAACTCAAAACCTATGGTGAGCATCTTAAATGTAGTCAACTACAATAACCTACAAACAGACTTGTTAAATTGATGTGTTTCTGAGATTGAAGCCAGTTATGTTCCTTATTGATGCAGAGTAAAAGCTGCTCCCAATCATTTTGGGCACCACAAGAATAGGCATTCAAGGTTCAGCATGGGTAAAATTAAAAATCTGTGCCCTGAAGTACTTGCAGTGTTAGACAACAGTCCCATCAATTCATCCCCAGCTTGGTATTTTTTGTTTTTGGGATTTAGTGAATGTTTTACTGGTTTGGTCAGCAAAACTTTTCTTAAGATCTTCTTTCCAAGTTGAGCTGAATCTCCATAAATATACTGAATCTCCATAAACATTTTCTGAGCCTGTTTCATTCTGAAGAACATTCAGTAATGCTTTTGCTTGCCTCTTGATATCATGGCCACATGTTTCTCAAGCAGGTGTTTGTATGCTGGAAATACTAATTTAAATTGATTATCAAATCACTTATCCTTCACAGAATATTGGGTACAACTGTGGCTGTTGCAGGAAATTAGTCAACATTTGGATTGAAGAGCCCGAAGCACTGTTTCAACATGTAGTGTTAAATCCTCAGCAGTAGTAATACTGCATTATTTGGCACTTGCAACCTTTGGGTCAGGGCCAATGCCTGATTGTGATCTGTACGATACATCCTAGAAATTATAGGACGAAAAGTGACTGCATGATTCATAATACTTCCTAAAAGTATTTGTGAAAGCTTAGTAAAGTGCTGCAGCAATTAAAACAGCCTCTAGGTTTACTAGTTGAAATTAAGTTTATGTGAACTAGGGTTTCATTCCAAACTTCTGCTTTGTTGCTCATAAACTTCTGTAATATTTTCCTCCTTGTCTTGACTTTTTCCAGTCATCTTTCTTGCCTTAATGTGATTCTGGTGGTGTTTTATTGTGGATTTTTAGCAACATTAACTGTTCCACCATTTATAGTGTATGAAAGCTAAGGGAAATAGCCTTTCCTCTTCAGTGACTCTTTGGATTTGTGCTTAAATGTTCCTCACCTCTAGTGAGGTGAGGGATAGAAAGCTGAAATAGCCTCTACTGTGGAAAACCAAATTATTTTTTTTTTTCTGCTGAAAACCGGATTTAGTTGAAGCAAATGAGGAGGAAACTGCAAAAATACACACATGCAGTTTTTGTGTATTTTAAATAACCATTTAAATGTGATTTTTATCACAGAATATACTCAAATAACTGTGGACATTAACCAATGATTTTGCAATGGAAAAGCTGTCAGTTTTATATCCCAAATAGCACACACAAATACTGAGCAATAGCTTTTTGCTTAGAGTGTTTCCACAGCTCTTATTTTATCAGTGTCAAATAGATCACTACATTTTCAATATGTAGCTGTTCCACGTTAACCCTGGATGTAATCAGGCAACTCAACTTTGTACAAGAGGGAAAGCTAATATCCATGACAACATATCTAATTTTCATGTGAGTTTACATGTATGTCGTTCTTGTGCTAGAAAAAAAAATCTTTATTTCATTTTTGTAAGCTTCAAATGCAACTTTTTGTTAGATTTTCCCCAGAAAAATATTACAGGTTTCACAACATCTCTAAATTGTAGAGTTGCTTGGGTTGTAGGGGACCTTGGAGATCATCCAGTACCACCCCCATGCTATGGGCAGGCACACCTTTCACTAGATCAGTTTGCTTGAAGCTCCATCCAACCTGGCCTTAAACACTCAGGGATGAGAAATCTACAGCTTGTCTGGGCAACCTGTACCAGTGTTTTACCACCCTCACAGTAAAGGATTTCTTCCCAGCACCTAATCTAAACTTACGCTTAGTTTGAAGCCATTCCTCCTTGTCTAGTCACTAAATGCTCTTGTAAATACTCTCTCTCCATCTTTATTGTAGCCTCCCTTCAGGTACTGGAAGGAATTAAGTCCCCCATAGCCTTTTCTTTTCCAGACACAACAGCCCCAGCTCTTTCCTCATAGGAGAGGTGCTCCATCCCTCTCATCAACTTGGTGGCCCCCTTCAGAAATCTCCAACAGGTCCATATCCTTCCTGTGCTGAGGACCTCAGAGCTGGACACAGCGCTCTGGTTACAGTCTCATGAGCGCCACAGTGGAGGGGCAGAATCACAACCTGCTGGTCATGCTGCTCTTGATGCAGCCCAGGATGCTGATGGTAACAAGGCTGTAGAAATTCATATGATTGATGTGAATTCAGTCCTTGTGCCAATGTTCTTAAAATTTTAGCTCTTTGGTATCATGGGAATTGTAGTGGAAATGTTAGTCAGCTGTTGAAATGAATATAGTGCTATTAGAAGATACACACTGATGTTCTGACAGTTGATGTGTTTTCTTTCATGCAGTACATTGATAAAAGATTTATTTTTTATGTACTTAAAAATCTGTGTTCTGAAAAGTTAGAATTTCAATGTGAGTTTTGTACAACCATGGTTAAAGTTCTGTGTTTGAGATTCCTGGTCTGTGATCAATGGTGTGTTTTTGAAAATGAGATATGAAAGCCAAATAAGTGAAAGAAGCATTGTTTAGCATCTCTCTTTTGGGCTTCTGATTATGTCCTGGGGTTTCTGATAGGACCTATGACAGTAACATGATTGGTTCTTTTTAAAATGCAATATATTTCTATAAATCACATTAATAATTGCTTTCAATGTAAAAATAACATGGTGAAATGCTTTTTTATCAGTTACCCAGATCTTTTAAAGATAAGTTTGTTTGTTTTTCAAGAATAGGAGGATGGAAGGCAATGGAAGTGGAGAAGGCCCAAAATATTCTGTAGAAAGTGATGGGTGTATCATATGGCAACATCCATCTTTATTGACCTACAACTGAATACCCCTTGTCTTTCATTAACTTCAAGAGGAAATTGAAATGTTTCCAAATGCCATCAGAAATAAAGAATATGAATTGGTTGATACAGTATTTTGAAGAATAGAGTGCAAAGCTGTTAATGAGCTGTTGTGGCTCCCTTCTCTAAGAAAGACAAGTTGCTTTAATCAGAAAGGTCATGCATGTCAGATAGCATTATTGTTTCCTGTGTTCGCTTGACTCTACTTCAGTCTGGAGGAATTAAGCTTTCAATGAACATTATTAATAGTTAAGACACATGTCTGGAGATGTGGACGCTTCTGCATTCAGCTCTGCTGAAATTTCACTTTTGATTTATTGTCATTGCTGTTAAGTACTGCTTAAATACAGCCAGCTTATATGTGTCACCAAAACCCCTAGAGTTATGCAAGTGTTAAATTTATAGCACAGAAAATACCTTAGGGATCAGTGAAGCACAGCTAGTTTTACCTTGGACTTGAACTCTAGGAGCACTTTCATCATCCCTAAGGTTTAAGTGATATAGTCGTATTTCTTAGATATATTGGAAAGAGAATGGAAGAGATGTGATTCACTTAGGTTGAGACTCAATTAGTTTGAGGATTATCTGTAGATAGCAATTCCCTGCAGGTGGTCAGGCTGTCCCAGAGTTTATACTTGTTTGTTGATCCAGGCACCTGTTTGGAGGGGGTGCTCCAAAGACACTATAAGTACAGACTTTGCTCCTTTTCCCCTACTCCCTGTTACATTCATCATTTTTGTGGATTTGAAAGCTGTGTTATGGCTGGCCAGTATTAGTCACTGCATAAAAAAATTATTAGAAATATTAAAAAAATTATGGAATAAAAAAAAACCCAGAAGTGTTTTGAATGGCATTTTGTAATAGAATCTCCCAAATAACAGAAAGCTGCATGTGGGGTAATTTGAGAGAATATCTTTTTTTTTCTGTTGCATTTGGGGAGAGTTTTTTATGCTTGTAATTTTATTATACGTGTGCATGCAGAAAAAAGGACATGTTCATCCATTAGGAGCTCAGAAAACTGGTTTTGCGCCCAAAATGGAAAAAAACTGTGAAGTGGGAGAAAAAACCCACCACTGTTCATTGGTCCTGAAAATGTTTGGTGGATTGTATCCTAAGGAGTGTTTCACCAGTGCAGGCAGACTATCTTCCTGCAAACTCCTCCAACCAGAGCAGGAAGACGTCTGTCAGGTTCCACAGGAATCCCTGTCCTAGCAGAAACAGTGGTGTTGCTGTCTGAGTTCTCTTGATCTTCAGTGAGCCTAGACTGTGTAAAAAGTCCTTTATCACAGCTTGAGTGGAAAGAAGGATAGTCATCTTGTGTCTGTTATTTCTATATAGGTACAGGGAAGAAAGAAGGAACAAAAAAAAAATGAAGTGGAAATATATTTAGCTCATTGTTGCTAGTGTAAGCCTTTTTACTGGACTGAGGTCAAGATTCTGCTACAGGAAAGGTTGATAAAGGCTAACACGGGAAATGATTGCTTTCAGAAGTTACATGGCAATCTTGCCATATTGTTTCTTTTAATTGTCTGGGAAAGGCTGTGTTTGGGTCTTTTTTTTTGTTTTTCTCTTAATGTTTACATTGGCTATGTTTTGCCTCTTTGGTTCACTTCAGTGAAAACTGGAAGTTTCTTTGCTTTTTTATTTATTTCTTTTTAATCCTAAAGTTTATTCTGCTCCCCCACCTAAGCCCTTTCTTTAGGTGCAGTGAAAGTTGGTTTTTTTGACTCACCTCTTGAAAGCCACATTATAGAATACAGTTTGGGGGTTTAGAAAATTAGATGAATGTCCATATACCCAAGTTTAGAACAGGGTCAGTGCAGCTGTGAAGGAGGAATGTATGGATACATACTTAGAGCTTATTAGGATAGATAAAATTATAAAATCTTTACCTGTTGGAACTATTGTGCCAAAGTGAGGTGTGCATCTAGAAATCACTGAACTTCCATTCAACATCCCTTTTTAAATGAAAAACCCACACATCAGTCAGCTCTTTTTTTTCTGACCTTTTTTGCTGTAGCATTGCCTGTGCAAAGGCTGTGGAGAATAAGAATGCTTTTCAGAGGTAGGGCTGTCCCAGCAAGATTAGTTGGGCAGGCCAGAAGTACAGCATCTTTTTCATCAAGGACTATGATATCCTAGAGGAAGGCCACTAATCCTTTTTCTTGGTGTGAACTCTTGTCTACATCCATTTTAAGGTATTCTCAAATATGTTTGAATACACAGTGAAGATGATTCTTCTTTTAAAATTCTCTTCTTATCTGAGCAGTTTGCAGCTCTAATGAAGATCTATATTCTCTATACAAATTTTCATCTCTTTTCATCTTCCCCAAGAAGGATGGGGAAGTAGCTGTGCAGCCACTAATTACTGAGAGATTAAAACAGTCTCTGTGATAAGAAAGGAACCTCAGTACTATTTTTTTCAAGCCAAAACTGATAAAGAAGCTAGCAAAAAATACTCATTTTTGGATGGCCAAGAGGTAGCACCATAATTGAATGTGCTACTATCTCAACACAAGGGCAGCTATAGGATGCGATAACTCTCATTATGTTGAAAGGCCAACAGGGTTTTTGCATCTGCCAGCTCATTCCTGTTTGTGTTGTGACAAATATCTTTCCCAAAGGAAAGCTGGAAATACCTACATTAACAGTACCCAATTCTCTCTCTCCCTAATTGATTTTTGATGCTGAAGAAGAGGAGCCATACCAGCAAGGATATAGGTTAACTTTTGGAAAATTAAACTTTATATTGTACTGGCAGAGTGAAAACTTGAAGTTTCCTAGTATAAATGCTTTATATGATGGAAGAAAAAGAAAAACTCATAAACTTCTTCCTCATGATACCTTATGCAAGAGTGGCCGGGCTTAAATGCTTAATGAAGGAGAAGACTGAAGATTAAAAATAGTAAAACTTTTCTTCTTTTATTTTTCCTTTTCCTTTACTTGCACTGTTTTCTATAGAGGTATGGTAGTCAAATGAGGGCATACTATCCAATAGCATTTCAAACCTTTGGAAGAGAGATGCCAAAATGTCACTGTTAAATCTCTGTAGCCTTCTATTGTGGCAAGACAGATAGAAGCAAAAGCAGCACTTTACAAGTAGCCTAAGAACATCCCTCAGGGCACCTGAGGTGCTACAAGCCTGATTAGACTTGTCCCAGAAATCAAAACTCTGAACTTGAATGGGTGTTAGCACAAGTATCAATCTTGTACCTGCAGAACAGTAGAAGGAATGTGATTATTTAAAATATAATTGTACTCTCATGTCCTTTGTCTTCAGTGCAGCTATTATTAATAATACACAGGTGCTTATTGTATTCAACTATGTTCCACTAGATTCAAAGCTTAAATAGTTACCATTTTAGATTTCCTCTGATGTCTGTAATTGTTTGTGTTGTACTTTATTACAGTAAAAAAGTGGTAATACTAATAACAACAATAATAATTCTGTAAACAAAAGCCTTAATAATATTTCCTACCCAATCAGCCTTAAGCTACATTTATATCTGACTTGTTGCTCTTATCCCTTTGACATGCCCAGATCAGCTTTACTGCAGGTGAGATTCCAAGGCTGCTGCTGGAGACCTGAGCATCGGGAGCTGTCGGGGCTTTGCTTGCCCTCTAGTGGCATTGGAAGGGCTGGGGGTGGCCGAGAGGTTACACTGCTGGCTGACATCCCCAATCCTGGGGGTGCTCGCTAAGGAAGAGGCAAACCCAAGCAGTTTTGTTAGCATCTTCCTTCTGCCTTGCGTTTGAAATTGGAATCTGTTGGGTACAGGAAATAGTTTGAATGCAAAGAGTTTTCTTCTCTTGCATGCATCCAAGAAATTTTTTGACTGTAAGGGGGAAAGCTGTTCTTCTGAATGAAGTTACTATTTACAGGGATTCTCAACACATTAGAGACAGAAAATTGCAATTGAAAGAGCTATGAGCATTGTCTCATTCTTGTGTTATTTGAATGTTACTTTCATTTTATAAGTGACACAATTTTTTTGACATTTTTGCTTCTGTGATTTCTGTAGAATAATGTCTATTACAATTCATTAGCTGTCTTTTAATTTAAAGTCATGATGAAATTGCAATTGCATCTCAGGCAAATTTCCTTAGCTGATTCACAGAGGAGATAAACATTTGTTGATTTGCCTTGACATAGTATCCTTTTTCTGTAAATGGTATTTTGATACATTTGATAGCTATAAGTATCTTCTGCCACCCACAATTAAAACTTTCTGTCTACAGTGAGATGGTTACACTCTGATTTCTAGAAAAATGATGAAAATACCAATGTGATTATGCAGGAAAGTCAGCTGCAGAATAATGCTTTCCATTCATTACTCTTTGGCACTAGATGCAATTTGTCACAGCTACAGATACTGCTAACTATTGTTATCCTTCACTTTTTTTGTTTTGTTTTGTTTATTTTTCTTTTTTTTTTTTTTAAGTTCAGTCCTTATAAAATAGACTATGTGCAGGTTGCCATTTCTTGCACCAGCACAGACTGTGGCCTGTGCACATGTAAGTCATACTCTTAAGGACCTTTTTTTAAATAAATACGTCTCAGTTTCAAGGTATTTTCAGCCCATTCTCTCTCTGCAAGTATAAAACCACTAAGCTGTACAAAGCTTGTTTGTAGCCACTCCGGTTCTTTTTTAGGATGGATGCTATGATTGTGTCTATATTAAAAATAATTTCTCAGTCTTTGCAATGAGAACATGTATTTCATCAAAATGTTTACACAATTTCAGGTTCTCTTTTCACCTGTAACAGCTAGAATTCTCAAGTATTTGTGTTTATGTGTATGAAGAGATCAGGAGATGAGGTGCTTGGATGAATATTCCCAATAAAAAGTTTGCATGCAGTCACCTGTTTAAGTAAGCCAGAAGTTTTTTTTTGGGAAGGTTCCTCTGTGCCAATAATTCCTTGAATATTTATAACCAGGATGGGAATTGACAGGAGACTGTCTACATTTAACTAGCAAAGAATTGTTGTGCCTGTGTTTAACACCAGCAGTAAACTACCTGGTTCTCTTGAACCTTGAAATATTCAGTCACTTGTCAGCTTCTTTGTCACCATGAGGCTACACAGGAGTAGCTCCTTTGGATAACTCGTTCTAGCTAGGGAAATTAATTTTTATCCTTAGTAAAGGCTGGGCTGTTCCTTTGTATACACATTCAAAGCAGTACTCAACACTTTCTTTTTAGTTGTTTTCATCTAATCACCTCTCTTTCTGAGTATTAGGTGACATTTACCTGTGAAATCAAGTGTTAACACAAACCCAGCTTGTCTTGTGATCTGGGGAACTAATATGGAAATTCAATGGATTTGCATGTTTTGTTTTGTTTTCCAAGTCTGTTGTATGCTTGATTCATTAATAAAAATTCATTTACATGCTACCCTGTTAAATTAGTTTTTGGAAAGAATAGAAATAAAAGTGTGGAAACATGCTTTATGGTATTGCATATCTTGAAGCTGTTTTGCCTCAGAAGTATATTACTCCCTTTTGTCACTATTTTTCAGAGAGTTTGCCTTTCTTTGTGTGAGACATAATGCTGAGTAAGACTTAATACTGAGAAGAGTGAAGAGATTGGTATGTAGAATCTGAAAAGCCAACTAGAATACTTCATAATAGCTCTATTACCACTCCTATAATCATCTGAGGAATATTTTTCCTCAGGAAAAAAAGTCTTTTGTCAGCTTAGTTAAAGGGAGATGCCTCTTGAAAAGTTTTATTACCAGCCCTGGTAGCCCTTTTCATTGCTGTGTTTGCACCATTGGCAGCATCTGCTTGGCTGCATAAGCGTTGGCATGTCTGTATGAGCTGTAACTGCATATTCATTACTGTGTTGAAGTATTCTTGAACAGATCATTGGAATCATTGGAAAATTACTTCTTGTTTTTGGAGCTGTGGATACAGAGACTTCTCTGTCCTAGGCAAGTGTATGAAAGAGCATGTGTTTGTTATGTGTATAAAAACTAAAAAACTTTTGTAGGAGTTTTTGTACACTTTGTAAAAAGTGTATAGCAGAGCTCCTAAACCAATTTACTAGCTTCAAGCAAGTAGTTTGCATGAAATGTTGAATATGGCATACCAGCCTTTATCAAAAATTGTGTAGTCATCAGGACTGGAGGAGTGCCAGGACTGGCACTGGTGAGGCTGCATCTTGAGTATTGTGCCCTGTTCTGGGCCCCTTAGTACAAGAAAGACATTGAGGTGCTGGAGAGAGTCCAGAGAAGGGCAACAGAGCTGGTGAGGAGTCTAGAGAGTGAGTTTTATGAGGAGCAGCTGAGGGAACTGGAGTGGTCTAGCCTGGAGAAAAAGAAGCTCAGGGCTGATCTTCTTGCTTTCTACAACTGCCTGAAAGCGGGTTGTAACCAGGTGGGGACTGGTCTCCCAGACAACTAGACAACTTGACAGGACAAGAAGATATGGTCTCAGGGTGTGCCAGGGAAGGTTGAGGTTCAACACTGTGAAGAGTTTCTTCACTGAAAGGGTTGTCAAGCATTAAAACAGGCTGCCCAGCAAACATCCTTGAATGTGTTCAAGAAACAACTGGATGTGGCACTTAGCACTTTTGTTGGTTGACATGGCGGTGTTCACTCAAAGATCAGACTCAATGGTCTTGGAGCTCTTTTCCAACCTTAATGATTCTATAGAAACTCACTTTACTGGAAGCTTTGAAGCTGGCATGTGATTCACTGGTATCCATGTATAATTTATGTGGGTTTTTTATATGGTACAAATGTCATTCTCTTAGATTCATTTTTCTGCTTATGACTTGACCTCTTTAATGTCAGTAGTAGACATATGAATAGAATCATGGTGATCCTAGGGTATGTACATCTTTTCATAGCAATTTTTCATAGCAAATCAATTCCAGCTGGCAACAGAACCTCAAATCAAATGACAAGAGAAAGGTGACGATAAACTGAGTCTGCTTGGAATAGATATCCCAGTCATAAAAAAATGTGCAAGATTCTAGAAACTAATTGTGCTCTCTCAAAGGAAAGCCTTGGAAGGAGGATATGGATGAGCATGGAGAGACTGCTTAGAATGCAGTAATGGTTTATGGGGAATGTCAAACTGCACTTAGCTGTCAAAGCTCATAATTTCATCCAGCAGTGGACAGCGCTACTGGAGTTTGCACTTGTGGAGGGATAACAACTGTGCTATTTCCTTTGGAGAAATGTAGAAAAGCATCACATGCAGTGAAACTGAGCCTTACAGGATGCATGTAACTGTCATCCTGGTTATAAATAAAATACAACCTAGAAGAAGGTAACCTATTATTACTGAAATACCAGTTGTCTTGGTTTGGAAAGACAGGAGTCTGCTAAGGAAGGCAGGAGCTTCTCCTGAAATTGAGAATGTAAACTCTCTCCACTCTTCTGAATTGCTACAATTTTAAATTAAGGGGCTTTCAGGCAAAGATATGGGAGCAGGCAATAACAGTTCTTTAATAGGGAAGAAATAAAAAGAATAAAATAAACAACACAGTCTACTGGAACAACACTGACAGAGTCAGAACCCAACTTGACACCCTGTGGGTCAGGGTGTTGGTGGCAGTCGCATTGGAAATGTGGCTGCAGTCCTCTGAAGTATCAGGTGTGGTTCTGTTGGAGCAAGGGGGTTCTGTAGAGAAGGATGTAGTCTTCTTCTGAAGATCTAGGAGGAAAAGGCAGCTGCTGTTCCTCTGGGGAATCTCATGGAGAAAAAAACTGAAACTGCAATTTCAGAATTTCGGAGTATATGGGGTAGCAGTGCTTGGCT
>NW_005054306.1:9653641-9661909 GCF_000277835.1 Geospiza fortis
TCAGGTGGAAAGGGACCTGGGGGTGCTGGTTGACAGCCAGCTGAACATGAGCCAGCAGTGTGCCCAGGTGGCCAAGAAGGCCAATGGCATCCTGGCTAGTATCAGGAATAGTGTGGCCAGCAGGAGCAGTGAGGTCATTCTTCCCCTGTACTCGGCACTGGTGAGGCCACACCTTGAGTATTGCGTCCAATTCTGGGCCACCCAATTTAGGAGGGATGTTGAGATGCTTGAGCGGGTCCAAAGAAGAGCAATGAGGCTGATGAGGGGCTTGGAACATAAGCCGTATGAAGAACGACTGAGGGAACTGGGGTTGTTCAGCCTGGAGAAAAGGAGACTCAGAGGTGACTGAGTCTCTACAACTTCCTGAAGGGTGGCTGTGGTGAGCTGGGCGTTGGTCTCTTTCTCCGGGCAACAACAGACAGAACAAGAGGACACAGTCTCAAGCTACGCCAAGGGAGATACAGGCTAGAATTAAGGAGGAGGTTTCTCACAGAAAGAGTGGTCAAATACTGGAATCATCTTCCCAGGAAGGTGGTGGAGTCACCATCCCTCAATGTGTTATAAAAAAGACTGGATTTGGCACTTGGTGCCATGATCTAGTAGAGGTGTTAGAAGATGGGTTGGACTGGATGATCTTAAAGGTCTCTTCCAACCTAGAAATTCTGTGTTTCTGTGATAACACAGAGAAACCAAGAAAGGAGATAAAGGTAAACTGCATTAACATGGACAGCTTCCAGTGCTGCTGCTTGCGCATCAAAACCCTTAAAGGATCTTCAGTCTGGGCCTCTGACAGACAATGGGTAACAAACATATTTCCTGCAGAAACAAATCATTTCTTCATCATGCCCTGGGAGCTACCTTTCTTACCTTGTTCGCATTACCACCATACATTGACACTGCAAAGCAGCAGTAAATAGGTAAATAGGGTAAAGAAGGTAAATAGGCAAGAAGTCAAGCTACCAAAAAAGCCCAGAAAAACAAAGACAAAAAACCAAACCAAACAAACAAAACCCCCAAACAAACAAAACTAAACACCAAAACCAAAACCAACCAAACAAACAAACAAAAAAAGAAAAACCAAAAAGCCAAAACAAACCCAAGAAACCCTCAGGACTGTCATTGTTATATGTACTGAGTAGTGTGATTTGGTGGGAGGAAGGTCCTGCTTGTGTTGCATCCAGTAGTCATTGAAAAGATTTCAGATGCATAAAGAACAGTTTGTTATAATGAATATTAATGAATGCATATATTGATAGATGGAAAGTTTTCTAAGTTAAATACTTATTTAAAGTATTTCAAGCAGACCATGAAATTAAGTACAGCATGTAGTCAGCCATGTAGGAAGTCCTCTTGACCCTTTAGGTAAAACTTAGAGTGTCTGTTATTTCTGTGTCAATTTATATGGCATGGCACCTGACCACATTACAAGTTTGAAATAATTTTAAATAGTTCTGTGAACAGGTTTCTTTAGATTTTTATAGCATTAGTCACAGTGTGTGTTCTGAGCACAATGAAGTGGAGAAGTAGAGGATTTTGTTTTGTTTTCGTAAGTGGTCTCCACAAACTGTTATTAAAAATGCTTTACAGAATGGCTTTTAATATCTTTTTCTTTACAGTGAAAAATAGATTTAATTTATGGCTATCTATTTACATCACTTCTTAAAATCTGCATAGTAAGATGGGGTTCTTGTTTGTGTTTTACTGCTGGGATTGAAAGTTTTGTCACTTTTAAGACTTGAAAGCTTTTCAGTTTGTGAGATGTAAATCATGTTAGTGTTTTCACACCCGCTACATTTAAATAGATTTAACAGCCACACTATCAAAACTGCAGATACTTAATAGTGAGGCTCCACATGAGTTTTTCTTCAATTCTCTGATAAAAAAATTATCTTTGTGTATCATCTGATTCTGCATTAACAGGGAAGTCTTGCTTTTTTCCCTTGAGACAGAAGATATGGGGTTTGAGCATTTATTTTGATCTGTTAAACTAAATTCTCCTGTCATCAGAGTTAGTGCAGGACTTGGCACCTCACAGGATTTATTAACATAAACCAAAGGTGAGAGGTGAAGATGAGTTGTCTGAATTTGATCTTTTCTTTTAAAATAACAAATGAAGCAAAGCTTCAAAGAAGTGGAAACCACTACTGAAGTAACTTGAGGCTGGACTGTTCACAGAAATTGCTAGCTGGTAGTCTGAGCCATTAAGAGTTAACAAGGTTGAAAATCTCCATCATGTAGAAATTCTATTTGAAGTGCATGGAAAAGCTTGTAGGTGCAAAGTTTGAGAGCATGCAAACCGAAACAACAGCATTTTTCTGATGGTAGTGGAATTCATTTGGGAAATACTACTACATCTACATTTCCTTCACATTTATTTAGAAGGTAGCAGCTTCCTGGTTTGGTTTTTGTATTCTTATCCACGTTTGGGTAAGAACTGAAGTGTACTTTAATGTGCTTAAAAAAACCAAAATCAACAACAAAGACTTCCTAGGAAATAACAGTAGTATTGATGCTGGCATTTGTTGTTCTCCCCAAATGTCAAGATATTCAATAATACACTCCCTGAGAAATCAGAAAGTGTAAACTGGGGAAAATAGCAGAAAGACAGTTTCTATAAGGCTTTAAGGATAGACCCACAAAAAAGGCCTAACTGAGGTGGGAACATAAATGTCCTCTGAACACAGTGTCTGCAACAGCTTTTGAAGCCAGCTAGTACATCTGAGCTCTAGCAAGCCATTAGCTGAAAGGACAACTGCATGCATTTTTAATGCGCCTCATTTGGATCCTTCACATCCTGACCAGTGTTTGTGACTCCTTGAAAACACTTTGTAAAACTATTATGGTATTTTTGTTTAAGAACATTATTTCTGTTTGGAGAGAAGCCACTGAATAGAATGGAAATGTTGTTCAGATCTTTTTAACATGTTGCAGATAATGGAAGGAGTCCAAACTGGTATTTTGAAAAAAGTATGCAGATACTTCTGCTTGAACTTTACCTGGAAAATAATGTCTTTCATGATGCAGATGTTTATGTGTATGCAGATATAAACATTCTGGGTTTTTTTGCTGAATGCCGGTGTCAGTGACAAAATGTTATTTTATAAGACTTCACAGTGGTGGGGCTGGGCAGGGGCATAAGTGCAACCCATTTTTTACCATCTTTGTACATCGTTAGAAATGAGAAAACAGCAGTGCCCAAATAGATTTACAGCAGTATGACAGAATCTCAACCCTGCTGAAGTAAATGGAAATTTATAAAGATTACAGTAGTATCAGGATTTGATTTTTAATTATCAGTACTTACAGTTTGTTCACACAATGGTTTCCCTGTATAGATCAGTAATTGCTCGCTGCCTCAATAGTCTTTGTTCAATTATGTCTAGGAGAGAGGAGTTCCCTAGAGCAGCTGATATGTGATGAGCTCTTTTATAGAAGCTGACCAGTGCTGCCAAGGATTTCACTTATGCTGCCAGGTCTGATTTTTAAAAGGGATCAGAACCCAGTGAGATAATCATGTTAATATTTGGTGTTGAAATGAAGCTGAACATATCTGAGAATCTTGGCCCAGGTTTGAGTTGCAAACTGTCCTGTGAATTGTTCAGATGAGAAGACTAGCAAGTGACAGGAATGATCTTTGCAAACTAATGAAATGAAACATTCAGTAAGAAGCAAAAATATCTCTACTGCCCAATTAAAAGTTTTTACTTAAAAGTAATCTTTTTCCACTTGGAGTTAATCTTAAGAACGTAGAAAAATTCTTCACAAGTGACAATATTTTCTATAACTAGCTTTTAGTTTAATAATATTCTTATTTTCATAAAGGTGAGAGACGTGAAATCCCATCCTGATGAAGTGAAAGGGATTCTTGTTAAGGTTTTGTAGGATACTGGGGTGGTTGGATTTCTGTCTTCATCTTGGATTTTGTTGAAAATCATAGGGAGGATAGTGCTTGGTGAAATTTTTTTGTTTGTTTCTTTTTTTAAAGCTCTTGTGTCCTGGAATATATAAGATAAGGAGAAAGCAAAGTTGTCTGAAAGAAAAAATATAAAATTGTTTTTGATCTATTCCAATAAGAGCTTTCTTTTCCAGAAAATTTCATGTTCTTGAATGTTGAATCAATGAAAACGAAGCATGTATGGATAACTGTACATGCACTCAAATGACTCAAATGGTTACTCAGGTACTAAATGAAAAGGGGAACATAAAATATTCCAGGCTAGAAAGTTAAAATATTAATGAATCATGAGTTACAACATCATGAGATGTCTAAAAATATCTTCTATATATATTTTATTCAGGTTCTGCTAACAGGATTTTTGGTAGGAAGTCAATTTCTCTCTAGCCTTTGGTGCTGTCAAAGTAACTATGAACATATGTGTAGTTTTATACTGTCATCACAAAGTAGCATCATACTTAAACCAATAAAGAATCTTTGTTTTAAGTTTCTGTTCCAAATATCTGAGTAATTGTGCAAACTTCCACAGTATAAAGTGTACTTGGGTGTGATGAGTTGGACATGTATTGTCGAAACTTTTGTTATTACTTAGAGTTTTGTTTTTGCAAGAAGCACAACTGTTGTGAGAGAACAGAGGAATAACACTAAGGATATGTCTTGGAAAGGGTTGACAGCCCCTGCAGTTTTATACCGAATTTGAATTCACAAACCCACTGCAGATGAGAAGGTGCATTCAGTTGGATTATAAATAGACTGTAGTTAGCTTTGAAATGCATCCATTTTATTCTGAGCTTCCAGAAAAGTCCTACTGATATGTAGCTACAGTGAGAGCTCTAATGTTGGTAATAAAGAGAAAATGACAGGAGTTTTATTTGGAGTCTTCTGACAGCTGTAGAAGAAAAAGAAATCCATATGTTGTTGTGGCGCCTTTTTTTCCCCCCTACAAACAGTGAAGGAGTAGATTAAAAAACTTTCCATTCTCAGAAAACAGATCTTTGTTCCTAGAGAAATGTACTTGGTGTGACTGGAAATGTATACAGTTCTTGGGTCCTTTTCTTCACTCTTCCTTTCTTGTGCTCAGATGCAGCAATCCCAATGTCATCCAGTAGAAGGCCAGTGCTGTTCTTTCTTGTGATCTAGGGGAGGTGGAATGGCAAGACCTACGCTTTTGCTTTTGTCAGAAGAGCACTCAAGTACCTCGAGGTGATACTCACCTGAACACACTGGTCAATGCAGCATTTTTGTGATGCCAGCGCTATGTGCTGCCCAGACCGAATTAGTAAATTTTGTCTTGTAGGGGATGACTTGGATCCAAGGGTCACCAGAGTCTGTTTAGAGTACCTGTAGAGTTGCTATCAAAAGAATATCCAACAGTGTATCCCTATCCTAGGTGGAACAGAAGTGTATTAAATTAAGTCATGTTGCTCTTTGTGTATTAAATAATAATTCTGTGTAATCTCTCCTGCTTGCCACCTGGAGCAAACAAACATTTCTTCTGCCTCCTTTTAAGTACATATTTTACTGACTGAATAAAGAGTCTGCTCTCCTCATACATATCTCAAATGTGGGAAATTTCGAATTCCGGTGGTCATTTTTAGCTCTTTGGGATGTGACTGAAACAGTCCCATCACCAAAGATGAGAAATGGTAATGTGTGTGTTTTGCTGCTAAACAAAATCAGAGCAAAGCACTGGTGATTCTCCAAGTAATTTGATGCTGCCTCAGAAGACAGATGGCAATGATAAAGCAGTGGAGACCTGACAGTCTTCAGCTTGTGTCAGCAGCATGCTGGTCTCCAGTTTTGGACTCTATCTAACCGTGTACTATTTTTAGAGAGAGCATAAGGATGCAAGGCAGTGCAATTACTGCCTTTGCATGGAGTGCAGAGGTCTTCAGCATTTGCACAATTTATTTTCTACACAGCATGATGGGTTTCCCCAACATGGATACATGACTGCTTGCACACTCTGGGATTTGTCTTTGTAAAGTTATGAGAGAAAGCGGACACAATATACAGTCTAGTGTTGCAGATAGGATGAGTTTGTGCCAATCTGGTGGTCAGCCAAGGTCCTTCAGCATGTGGAGGATTTTCAGGTAGCAGGTAAGCTGGTGTATTCCTAGGTAGACACTGCCTGATAAACTCTGAATCTTGTGGGCTTTCTACAGCACTGATATAACCACATAGACATAAATAAAAACAGCTGAGTTTAATCTGTAAAAAGGAGAGACTAATGGTATTCCTTCTAAGAACATACATACTGTTTAACTGATGCCATGAGAGCTCTTCACCCCTTGACATGATCATTTTTATAGCTTCTGTGCTGCTATAGGTTTCCATCATAAAGTAATCAAAAAAACCTATTTAATTTGCTATAAATTCTTTTGTGTTCATGTTCCTTTTTGTTTGTCCAAAGCCAACTGCAAAATTTGTGGTTCTGTGGGTCATAAAATCTCTCATCACTATATGAATCCAGTTATCAACATTATTAGAAATAAACTAACGTGAAACATTACAAAACTAATACCAAACAAAACCTAGCAATAATTGCCTGTGTTCTTTCACCTCATATTGCATTCTGTGCAATTTTCTTACTCTTCCTCAAGTTTCCAGACACTCTTTTTCTCAAGTCAGATCTCCATTCTTGCTGGGTGTTTATCAGTCTCTGTTCTGATGCCTGTCCCTCTGTCTTGTTCATAACAGATGCCAGAGCTGTGAATTTTTTAAGGCAACTGCAGCCATTGTAGTTGATGAAATGTTTTGGGGCAATATCAGGCCTCACATACTAAAGCAAGAATGTGGTCTTCAGTTTTCTTATCTCCAAACACTGAAAAAAACCCCATACTGTTATTGCAAAATATTCTACTAGTCTACGCAAAAGGCTATATTAGCCTGAGAGCATGTTTCTTGTGATTATTTTCCCAAATTAACATTTTCTTTTACAAACCCGTCTTCCAGTGTGACTGTTCTAATGCCATTGTGCCACTGCTGAGTGTAGTGCACATTTATGTAACAGCCTCCCTTGGAGAGTTTACTTTGGAAGTTAGATGAAAAAAATTATATGTAAATCAAACACATTTGGCCATTGAGATACAATGAGCATAGACTATAATGATACCACTTTTATGACCACATTTCAAAGCACAAGTACACTTCATCTCTTTGATCCCTTTGTTCTAATGCTCAAAATAAATGTTAGCCACTCAATAAGATTCTATAATGCCACATGTAAAGTTGTTTGTTTTTTTTTTTTAACCAAGGACCTAAGAATCTTTTTCCATTAAACAAAAAATAGTAACAATTTGACAAAGAGGACTGGAGCTTTGAGATTTTTTTCCACTGTTGCAATAATTAATTGCAGTGGGGCAATAAAGAATTCTATTCTATTCTATTTGCAAGGAACGCAGTTGTCGCTCAAGACAAGTAATGAATTCATATATTTACATTGCAATAGCTAACATGTCATGATGATACATATTTTCTCTGTAAAAATGTTTGCTTAGCTTCAGAAAACCTTCTCTCCTTCTAGGAAAAAGATCCTCTGTTTTGGTGGTCTTTCTTTGATAGCATGCACAGCAAGATATTTAAAAGGAAGTGGATGTCCAGGGTGTAAATGAGAGTCAGAGAGTTCCAGTTGTGAGACTTTTGATTGGGATCTTGGGGCTTGAGCTGATGAACTTTAGACATTTTGTATATTATCCAAACACTGGATGGTGGGAAATCCAACTGCTTTGACTACTTGGATTATTTCTCTTCTCAGTGTGAGACTTTTGGAGAATATTTTGTATTTCCTATAATTTCCTCTCCCCTGCATGAATTTCCTTTTTGCTTGTACAAGTTAAGCAAAGCTGACTTGAGCCCACTCATGCACTTTTTTTTTTGCTTTTCCAAGCAAACAATGTCTCATCACATCCGTAGGGAAACTTCACAAAGGAGTCTGTAAAACTGAGGAAAGCCAAACCAAAACTATAAGTGTGGATTAAGTTGTTTTAGTATGCTACATCAGAAATAGAATTTAAATTAAAGGCTTATAGATGCCTTGACACTACTTAGCATTTATCATGAGCTGTTTGTCTATTATATGTGAATAGATGCATATTTCTTACATAGGTCCTATACTTAGTTTTATTCTAGTGGTGCTAATTCTCAAAATATCTCTATTTAAAACTGAAAGACATCTCTTTGAAGAAGTTTCTGTTCTTTATTTTACACCTCTGCTCACACTTTTCCACCCAGTCCAGCTCCCAGCCAAGCAAACCCAGCATATTCACGGCTTGTGAATGTTTCTCTTAGATTAGGGATTCTTTTGTGTTCTC
>NW_005054306.1:9661926-9703634 GCF_000277835.1 Geospiza fortis
TTCTTTTAAATAAGGAAAACTGAGATATGGAGAAAGGTTAAGCTGGTTGGTCAGCAGGGAAAAACACAGAGCAATGCTGCACTGAATTTTGCTTAGTAGTGTTGCATGATTTGACAGTGTCGTTACCTGTTGGATAGCCGAGGCATCATCAACAGCCTTTGATAAAAAGGCTGGAATCTGGTTGGGTTTTTTTCCATTCTCTCCATTTTGACGCAAACATACCGTCCAGAACATTGGTTACCCTTTCTTTGGCTTAGGGAAAGTGACACAGCTTCAGCAGGAAACTGAAGCTCTTCTGAAGTACCTGTTGATAGAAACTTTTAGGTCTTCATATGCTTATCTACTCCTGAGCATGCTTATATCTAAATGTGTAAGTTGCTTAAAGTGATGTGTGTTGTCAAGAAGGCCATTTCTGAAATTTGTCAATTTTATACTGTTTATTGTATCTCTGTCCTCTGCCTTTGCCTCATAACCTGTTGTGATTCCTATCATTACTATGACTAGCCCAGGAAGGTATGACTTCCTTGAATATTTTTACATGGTTTATGAGTTTGTAAAGACTCAGGGTTTTAACTTCCTTTGCTTGCTTTGTATTTTATCTGGCAGAATTCATGTGCAAGGGAAAAAAACTAGGTGATCCAATCTGTTCACTGTCTCTTTCTTGTACTCCGATATCGGTGGATCATTTTGTCCAATATTAATGTTCAATTAATTTGACTGTACTTACTAAAAAAACAGCTATGGTATTTTTAACCCATAATTCTTGTATATTGTTAACATTGAGTTGTCTGAGACTGTGACAGAAATGCCTGATCAAAGCGTTAAGGACGTGTTCAGGAGTGTTCTTTTTATTTTCAAGTAACAGGAATGTTCTTTCTATTTTTTAAGTAATAAGGATGCCTCTGATAGAAAGAGCCCAGCCAGAACCTCCTTACACAGAAATGGCTGGTGGTTAGAAGCAGGATCTGATTTATGTTGGGGACCTAATTTTGTGTGGAGTCGCTAAAGAAGAGAAATGAAAACCCCTTCCCTTTCTCCAACCCCTGCTGTGCTTTCTGTGAAGTTAAGAGCAATAAAATATTTTAAAGCTGTCCTCAGACACCCTCATTTGCCTTGGAAAGCTTTTATTGGTAAGTGCCTGCTGGTGGATCCTGTAGTTTTGCAGGCTGAGTTCCCTGTAGCACAGCAGACTGAGCAGCGCCCTGCACGTGTGATATATCACCTTGATGCTAGTCAGCCTGTCTCATAAGCTGGAGCGTTTTACTGGTTGATTTCATAGTTCATTAAAAGACTTGCATTCTCCTCCAACAGCTGAGTGGCAAATAAAAATACCACTGGCTTGCAGAGACTGTGCTACTAAGTAATTCTAGCCTAACTGGCCATGCCTCTAGTAAGCAGTAAAATTGTTAACTGTGACAGCACCATTATTAGTAACGTCTCATTCATCTTGTATCCCCGTTCCTTGAATTGAACTGCTTTTTCCTTTGCTTGTTATTTAACATTATTTTAAATTATTCTAAAAAAGAAAAAGGAATGGATTTAGTTCATTTCCTTATGAAAAGTTTGAGGCTCTGTCTTCAAAGAATTATGTTCTCAAAATGTAGATGGAAAATAAAACTGAATAATTTACTTATTTCTGAAAGGGATTCTTATGCAAGGCTTGATTTACCTTGATTAACAGCAATTTACTACACATTTCAAAATGTGTTGCTAGTATTTGTAGCTCAAAATAGAGATACCTTAGAATTCCCTACTGTATTGAACACTGCATTGAAGGCTGCAGGAGCTGTTTAATTTTTGGAGATACAATAAGATTTCATTTCAAATAGCTTTAGATAATAACCAGTGAAGGGATTTAGTGTTAAACTTATATTTAGTCTTGTCATTTTTTATAATCATTTCCTTGGCTAACACCTTCAAAATGCATTTTTATCAAAGTAGTGTGAGGCTTATGAAGTAAATATAATTTCCCTCTTTTTCCTGGAAAGGTTTAGGGTTAAACTCAAATGGTGTAAGCAAAATGTTGGCTTCATGATGTTGACTAAAAGCATTCAATGCTTTTTCAAAAACCTGAAAGCACAAGTAACAGTCTAAAGCAGGCCTTTTAGGTATGTTTTTCTATAAGAATAAGAGGGATTTGGTTTTATTTTTTGTTGTCTTCCTTGGAAAAACAGATCCTAAAATGGCTTCCAGAAATCATAAAAAGAAGTGTTGCTGGTATAAATGTGTAGAATTAAATAGCAGTTTTTTTCCTTGTTTTTAATAATTCTACTTCTCTGTCTAGCACTTATGAAAGATTAACCAGAAGAATGGTTACAGTGAACCATACTGTCGTGGGTTTACAGGAAATGGGTTTTCTGGGAATGGAGTGGCCAGAGGCCAATAGGTGTTCAGATTCTGAAACTGGCACCTGTTTTGACCAGTGAGGTATTTGGATACGCCTCTGAGAACACAGGGGTTAAAAGCAGAGCTTTCCCTTGGGACTTCCTCTTTGGGTTCCAGCTGGGGAACTGGTCAGATCTCTCCCCCTGTCCAGCTCTGCCGGCTGGGCGGAGGAGGGGAAGGCCTTCAGGTGAGCCGAGTTTTGGACAGAGAGGGGGTTGAAGGCCCCTCAAGATGGAAGGGTGGTGGGGGCACCAGGAGGCATTGGGAAGCTCTCTCAGGAGAGACAGAGAGAGAAGCCCCGAGAGGATTTGGGCAGCCCCTCCCCTGGGAGAAGCCGGTGCTCAGCGCATGGGCTGCGGCCTTGAAGGCCTTGAAGATGGCGGCATGCCCGACTTGTGGAGAATAGGGGGAGCATGGAGAAGTTTGGCCACTTTTTAACCCCTGTTTGGACAATGGAAACCTTACAAATGCTGACCCTCCTGGAGCTGAATGAGAAGAGGGATTAGAGATGAGATAAGAGGAAATGGGGCCATGAGAGAGGTGGAGAAGAACCGTTTTCTTGAGACCCCTCAGCCCCAGGGGGTGACCAGATTTGGGGGGGACAGTGGTCCTGAAAGTGAGAGACTGTGCTTTTTTGGAACTGGGCACAGCATCCTTAAACGGGGAACCCTAGAAGCAGCTCTGGTCCATGTGCAGTGGTGAGAGCCCTGGGCATGGAAGGAAGAGGTCACGACAGCAGATTGTACTCCGGGCGGTGCCACGAGTGACACGGAAACACACAAGGTTTCAACGGTGTTTCCAGGGGAAGCCTATGGCACAAGGAGGACTCCTCTCCTCTTGATGAACTGAAGATTGATTGTCTGAAGGGTGGTGATGGATTGAGAGTTGGGAATTTGGGGGAGAGATGTATTGTATTGGGAGAATTTGGTGGGGGGAGGAGGAAATGTTTTTTGCAAGGTTTTCATTTTCCCTGTGTGTGTTTCTTTTTATATGTAGTTGTAGTGTAGTTAATAAAGTTTTTCTTTCCTTTATTCCTAAGCTAGAAGCCTGCTTGGCTTATTTCTTGGTCACATTTCACAGTAAACACCAGGGAAAGTGTATTTTCATGGGGCACTGGTATTGTGACAGTGTCAAACTGTGACACATGCCTATAGTAAATGATATTTCACCTTAACGTTTTGAACAATTCTTCTGCAAATATGAAGGATCTTTTTGCCTGTTGTCAAGAACAAGCCATTGACCATCCCTGGAGATTGTGCAAGGCACACAAGCTATAGTGTAATTCTAAGTACAGCAAGGTTTGAATTTTTTACACATTCTTAGGGAATTAGTTACATCCTAGGGCTACCCTCCTTTCTGAACTTCTTCCTTTTACACTAAACAAACAAAGTTTGGTGGAATCAGGTATACATGAACTGAGGAAAGCATTGCTAGCAGGTTAGGACATAATGGCAGAAAATGTGATGGTAATTCCTCTGCCTTCCTACCCCAACAGCCACCCTCCCATCAACACAAAATAGAAGACAAACCCCAAAACAAACAAAGCAACAGAAAACCAAACAAAACACCAAACAAACAAGAAACCCAAACAAACAACAAACCAACCCCCAAAAAACCAAAACCCCCCAAAAAAACCAAACAAAAAAACCCTCAAAACAAAACAGCCAAAAAACCCCAACCTACTAGCCAAACAAAAATCCACTTAACAGATAAAAATTAAGATATTCATTTTTGAGATCTAAAAGGAACAGAAGGAAGAAGTGGACACCCCTGAACCTTTTTTCCCCAATATTTTTCCTTTTTTTTTTTTTTGGCAGTCATTTTATTTTTTGAGAGAGTATAGAAACATGAAGCACAAGCTGTCATGACACTAGGTACATTTTAGTGGGTCATTCATTTTCAGAGGCACCAGCCCTTCCACTGTGTATGTGACTGCCATAGAAATAAGGTAGCCTGCTAAGCTGCCAGGTGCCAGGGAGATTTCATGCAGTAGGGGCTGGGTGTGTTTTAGGACCAAGTTATCTGTACATGCATGGGCAGGAATAATGATTAGGAGCCAAAAAAATCTACTTGATCTCTTTGCTTTTGCTTCCTTAGCATTGGTATGCTTAATAATTTCTACTCCACAAACTTCCATAGGGACAAAAAAGTGAGATTGACACAACCACCTTGCTGTCTCTGGATAGCAGATTTTTAAATGCAGCCCATTAGAAAGATTAGGGAAATATTGGGCAAATGCTTTACAACAGGTTGGTCTGTGAGCAGTGTGTGAGGTTTTTCTGGGTAAAACACAGTGACGAGCAATGAAAAAATTTCTGCAGGAATTAAAAATTGACTTAAGGTAGGAGTTGAAGCACATTTCCTAAATAAATGTAAAAGCAGGTACAAGACTGAAGCATGAGGAAGTTCTATAGGAGAATGAATTGTATTAGCAGCAGGGTAACTTCAGCCGTTCTTTTTGGTTGGTTGGATTTGTTTGTTTGGGCTTTTTAGTTTTTTTTTTTTCCCCCAGTGTTTACAGTGTTAAGGACAGATTCTTTGAAGCAAAGCTTTACTGTGTGAGTCGAGGCTGGATAAAGAAGTGTCCATTTAGAGCCTGTAATTTTTTTAAAAGATTAAGCAACTCTCTAAAATGTATAAGACCAGGCCTATCAAAGATTGCAGCTGGGTGCTCAGGGTAGTGGCAAGATCAGGGTACTCTTGTGAGATCTGAAAGATAAGCCAGAAGGAAGCTGTCATCCAACAAGACATCATAGCAGAAAAATGAAATAGCGAACTGCCATAACTTTTATTGCTTAGAAAAGATAACACAGCATAGAGATTCTGTAAGTAATTGGCACATATGCATGGTTATAATGGTTAAATAGTTAAAAAAATATGGGTAATGCACTGTTTCTTAGATGTTCTTGGGCTGTTTTTTATTGTTTCTTTCTACTGTTGCATATAATGAACTTGATTTTTTTCAGATTAAATAAGAAAATACATTTTTAAAGTATCCAGGAATAGCACTGCCACTGTTTCAAAAGTCTAGGTAGAATTAGAGATTTTGTGCTCATGTTTGTCTTTAAAATGCTGTATTGAAATGTGTGGTTTCGTGATAGAGGATAAAACGTCTTGTTGTAACACCTTTTCATGGATTGCAATTGTCTTATGAAATTCCCTGTTGGTTCAGTGTATGCTGGATCAGGCTCACAGTAAATAAACTTGGAAAAAGATCTATAAAATCAGTCAAATGCATAATTTTTCTTTTTAAAAAGAAAGAATTACTTTAAAAAACCCACTATTATTTGTTTAAACCTCAGTTGTTTTGGTTTCTGTTTTTTTTTACTTCAATATGAAACAGGCATTAGCATACATTCCTCTGAATGAAGAACTTAGAAAAAAAATCCCTTCAAAAAATGCTACCCTGTTCTATTTTTATTCTATAGTTTGCTACATCCACTTTAATTAATCTAATTTTATTAGTATATTGAATGTTAAAAGAAAAGTAGGTTTTTATGGTTTCATTCTGATTCATTGAGCTGCATCTCATAGTTCACTGTCATTACAGAAAATGTAAAGCTGTTCCTGGGGTCATTCTGTCTTTTCATATGCTCTTAAAATTGTCTGACTGCACTTAGGAGTTTTTCTTCTAGACCTCAGTTGGAACCACCTGCCTGGGAGATAAAGTGCATTTCCTTAGGCTCAAAGTCAGCTTCCAATAGACTGCTGCCAGACCTTATTTCTTACAATTTTTTCAACTTAATTTTTCCTGATGTTTCTCCAGATCATGATTTTTCTTATTAGCTCCTCTCCTAATGGTACCACACCACCTGGGGTGCTTCAACACTTCATTTCTACTCGGGCTGTGTATTCTGGTTCAGTGATGCAGGTTGATTCCCATTCATCAGTAGCACAGTATAATGCCTTCCTGAACAAATCCCCTACTTTCCTAATGTACCAAATTACTGAAGCCAATTTTGGCCGCCTCTTCACATTTCTTAGGCTGATCAGTGACTCTTGAAACCTCTTTTTGGCTTCATGGAGCAGCAGACCTGTCATTTTTATACAGGCAAACTAAACTGAAAAGGAGCAACCCAGGTGCCTAAGCAGAGGAATACACAACATATAATCTAAGACATAACAGAGGCTGGGCAGCTAGGCTCTGTGATTAATGGGAAACACTTCAGGACTGGCAGCTGGAGAACACTCAGGATACTTTAAAGCACTAGATACATGTCTTTAGGGTCTCAAATGACTTTGCATAATTCCTGCTCTGAAATAAAGCGTTATTGCAGTTAAATGAAACTAAAACCACTCAGTCCAAAATACACATTTGATTTTTTTTTAATTCAGTTATTTTAATGGTCATAGTTGCAACGTCTATTCTAATTGCAATGTATAGACTTGAAAAAATGTGTCTGTTAGCTCCTGAAAGGTTAGGTCCTCTGAAAAATCACAAGAAATATTTGAGGTATGGCAAAAGAATTTAAGACACAGAATGTCAGAAAAGAGCCCATTGGTTCTAGTTAACATGGAAGAAAAACTTTTAACACCGTCATTCTTTCTGAATATGCTGTGGTCCTTCACTGGGGGGAGGTAAGGAAACATTATTAAAATATACACACTCATGCACTTTAAGCTTTACTTCTCTTTAAGCTCCCTTCAGCCAGAGGAGTTAAATAGCACTGTACTATTATTAGAGAATTTAATTTTCTGGTCTTTGTACTGCTAAGCCATTTTAATTTCCTGATAGTACCAAAATATAGACACTTGGAAATTTCAGGTTTCACTTTCTTGAAATTGTGGAAGTATTTTTTTGTAGAATCCAGGCTTTCAGAGGATGTCCTTTTTTTCATAAAAGATCCCAATCTTGAAGGGAGAGTGCTGGCAGAATGAATATCGACTTGTATTAGTGTTGGAAATAAAGTAAGGCTGAAGCATAATTTTCTTTCAGTGAAGCAATGAAAACGAGAAGAGATGCTTAAAAAATGCTAATGAAGGACTCAATTATGAAGAAACTTCAAGACTCAAAGCACCCAGGAAATTGCCACTTATTCATATTGCAGTGAAACACATTTGGTCCTATTGGGTATTTTTTTTTTCCATGAGCCAAAGACATCATTATTTCAACTATTTCATAGCCTTGACTCCCACACACAGCTGCACTGGTATTTGGGGTTGGATGTGCAGGAAGAAGCAACACTGTGGCAAATATCTCATCTTTGCCAAACATGTTTAGAAAAAGAGAAGAACTTGGTGTGTCTTGGGAGAATGAGAAAAATAAGTAGGAAAAGTTGGACATACGGTGACTTCTGTGCTCAAGGTTTTGTTTAGGAGTGCTATCTACCCTTATATGTTGTTTCATCTGTTCTGCTTAATGGATAGATTACACAAAAAAAAGAACCAAGTGAAGCCTTATGCTCCTTGGAATAAGGTTTTTGTCTGTGAAGTGACATGTCTGTATTAGACAAAGCCCAGTAACAATTAGCTGATAACTCTATTCTGAGTGTTTTCACATCCAAGTTTGAGATAAAACAGCATTTAAAAGGCTGTTTAAGCTACTAATGATATCAAGAATATGTCATGAACATACCTAAAGTTACGAGCAGAGCTCTTGTCCTTTCTTTTTACTATGGTTCCAGGCAAAGACATCTGGAAAGATGTGGCTAGTTTAGTGACCAGTGTTACTTCACACTTGTTCCATTTATAGACTAGATGAAGAACTGTTTGCTAGTGGCTCTATCATTAATGACAAACACAAGCCCACAGAAGAAAGAAACTTCTAAATTATTAACAGCCTGATCAGCAACTCAGTTGGGAATTTCACTGGGTCATGAATGCTGACAGGTTGTCAGGGAAACAGGAATAATTTAAACAACTGCCTAGGTTGGAAGATGAAATCTTTTTACATAGTTTTGGTGTCTATTAGCTGAGCTGTATTTGCAAATGGAAAACACAGTAATGTGTTTTTTTTTTTTTTTTTAATTCAATACAGGCAAATTGAAGAATCACAGAATGGTTGAGGTTTGACCTCTGGAGATCATCTAGTCCAAATCCCTGCACAAGCAGGTTCCCCTAGAGCAGGTTGCACAGGATCACATCCAGGCAAGTTCTGAATATGTCCAGAGAAGGAGACTCCACAACCACTCTTTGCAGATTTCAGGTTTTAATTTAGAATCTTGATCTACAAGTTCTGGTTTGATTAATGAGAAACTCCTTGGATTTTCATCATTCTTCCCCTCCCTCATCTTTTTTCCTGTTCTAACCATTCATTAAAATATTCCTTTGATATCCTGGCAATTTGCAAACAATTAATAGTGTTATGAAGCTCTCTTTAGCTTCCAAGTATGGTGAGCCAAAATTCAAGGTGATTCAGGTGTCATCATTTCTGCTTAGACTTTTATTTAGTCTGCCTCCTTTGCTAGCCATATGTCCTTCAGGACCAGTAATTGGTGCTTCCAATGGCTGAGGCAGTTTCCTTTTGTTCTGGGTCATAAAACAACCACCTGGAAGGGCAAGTTGAGAATCATAGGCAGGAAAATAAATGGTGTTTGACTTTAAGTAAGATTCAGTCTAGGATTTAGAGAGATGGGGTTGTGATTGGCAGGATGACTTTCCTGCCTGCATTAGCACTTAGGCTGTAGAAAGCTGTAAAATAGATTCTATGGCTCTGAAGCTCTCAAAACTCTCATTGACATGCTCATTAGAATGATTGCTGGTCCATAAAGCTTACCTGCTTTTCTGAGGGTTTGCTTATCTAGAAGCCATCTTTCTGGAAGAGGGCTAAAACAACTGTTACAAAAGAATATTTGTATTTCAAAACTTTGTCTGCAAGGATAACTGGTTAGTCTTCATCTGTTTTTTTTTTCCCTGGTTCTTAGTGTGTATGCTAGAACTAGTTAGGAAGATGAGGCAAAAGTTTTTCACTCACTGGTTTTTCACTCATTTTGGCCCATGACTGGACAGGTAGAGAGTAAGACAGTATATGACCATCAGTCACTATAAATCAGTATTCAACAAATATTAAAGCATCTGTTACTTAGCAACCAATCTCTTGAAGTTTTTTTGTATTAAATAAGAGCAATCATGCAATTGAACATTTGTGAATACAGGTATAGTTCTCAAATCTCAAATAGAGTAATCTGGATTTACTGGAACAGGTTGCAAGAAATACAACTGATGGGAAGCCTGGAATCAGAGGGCATTCAATAACCATTGACTGGCAAAATATCAAAGATGAGGTTTTAAAGTTTTAGCTGTCTTCAGAATTTCAGATTTAACCATGTTACCTTTACACAACAGGCCCTTATGGTACCTGAAGCCAAGTTTTTCAGAATTGTCATCATTGTAGATAGAATAATTACCAGAGTATTTTTCCCCCTTATTTTATAGAAAATTTTGTACTAGTCTGATATTCTTGGAGCAGACAGATTAAAATACAAGGGAAAACTATGTCCTTAGTGCTGATCTTTACCACTCAAATATACAATAGAGAAAAGAATACATTGCTGTTGTGACTATTCCAAGTCATTGCTTCTCTTTTCTCACCCCTTCATGTACTTGCTTTACAGTGCTTGAATGGCTGAGCTCGCCATCAGCATGATTCTGCTGTATTTCTATGTCTTAATGTCTTAATATTTCTATGTCTTAATGCCCTAACAATGGAGAACAACTTGACTTGTTTCATTCAAGTGGTTGTCTAGAGCCCCTCTATACTTACTGGAGGGAAACAAGCACAAGGAAGCAGTTTGTTCATTCCCACAGTAAATACCTGCTTTTGGAGCAAGTCTGCTGACTTCATGGAAATGCACATTTCCTTCTATCCATTCAGATTACTGAAGTATTTAAATCTCTGTCTGGGCAGATTAAATGCACCTAAATGACAAAGTGTAAGTAAAATTATAGCTTTTATTGGATAGGAAAATAAAGCATTGCTCAGTCAGACTTCCTCAGATCCCAAAGAATTTTCTTGTGGGTTAGAAAGCTTGAAGAAAATGAATATCCCAGATAGAAATCTATTTCACGTAACAGAAATCTCCTTAATAATATATTGTGATATGTACATTACTGGATCCTCCTTCAGCTGGGCTTCTTTTCTGTTAATATTTTGGGAGTTTGTTTGTTTGCTCGTTTAAACAACCTTATCCCACCCATGATCAATAGAAAAAATTTCACTTTCTTCCCTAGACTTCTCAAATCCTGTTCTTCTAGAAAAAGTGTACTTCCTCATTTTTCTTACATGTAGGAACAAATTCCCTTTTACATTTATTAGAAGATAAAGAACCCCAAAAAAACATCTGCAGCTCCTTTTGGTTATATTTTTTTTATTCTTTTGCAAGCAAACCTTTTACAAATGTAGCACCAATAAAATAAACTCTCTACGTTGCCTGTTAGTAAAATGGGGAAGCAAAATTATACCCCATAGTATTCAGGATCTTCAAATTCATTTTTTCTCTATTTCAAAGTACTGGTTTTTAACTGCTCATGAAAGCATTATAAAGATTGGCTTCTGAAGGGAGGAATAAAGCTTTCATTTTTTTCCGCTCATATTCTCTCTGCCATCAGTTTATGGTTCAGAAACACAACCATTTTGCTCTTCAGGACTAAATTAATTTGATGCACTATCACAGTGCATTCAGATTATCAAAGTCTCTTTCTTGCCCTAAAATATGGTATTGAAGTGAGAATACTGATCTGCTTGCATTTCATGGATAGCTTGAAAATACTGAGCTACAAAACTGCAGATGATATTATTCAGTTTCTTCTTGTCAGTAATTATCTTTTTTCCCTTCCTACCATGTATTAAAGTATTATTTCCCCGTAGGTTGATTGTTTTCCCTCTTTCTATCTAGTCAAAAGCTTCAGGTTTTTATTCTCCATAGTGATCACTTAAACTTGGGGCACTGGAGCTTTCACAGCTGAAGAACTGCTTTGATATTGTATACAGTTAGAGGAAGCTACAAAAACCTTGCATACAATGGGGACTCAAAGAAGAATGCAAATATATTTATTAGTGGCTTTTAATGGGACCTCTTTTTGGTAAATGAAGATCAGATTATCAAATGGACTTCGATTTTTTTTATTTTTTCAGAGTAGTTCTATCACTGAAATACAACACATACCATTCATACCAGCCCATAACTCTGGTCACCTTCACAATAAAATAGTGGATTAAAGAGGAGCTAGACTATATATGCATGTGAGAACAGTGCATATATACAATGTATATATGAACAACGGGTCATCAACTTCTGTTTTTTTCTGATATTCATGATTGTCTCCTTCCTCAAGTTTTCTATGCCCTGCAGAGATATTCCTCAGCACCTAGTGTGACTCAGGGGGTAACCTAGTGTTACTGGGTATCAATAACAACAATTTCTTTTAATACATGTGGGGAGATAGAATGTAAGAAGATAAAGGTAGTGCAGAAGGCAATCTCACCCCTGAGGAGTTGCCGCTGTACTAATTACCAAAGATTAGAAACAGGCCTGCCCTTAACAGGCCTTAGCTGTGTCCAATAAGGATGAGTGATATAAGAGTGGGTTAGCTGGGTGAGGAGAGAGCTGGAGTTTGTTGGCTGTGCTGTGAAGAAGAAGGAGGAGTTGGAGCTGTGAGGAGCTGCCCATGGGAAATCGCCAAGAAGGTATGGAACTTCTGCAATAAGATGACAACAAATACACGCACACAATATCATTTGATACTTCAGCTTGCCTCCAGTGGTGTCTGAATGGTGGAATGTTTTTGCCCTATGTAAAGTAACACCTTACATGGCTTTGGTGCCCTTCATATTTTGTTTCCAGCGCTCAATCTCTGTTACTGAAGAATGGCACCTCATTGGAAGGAGAGGAACTCAATATCTAGTTAGAATTAGTGATTTTCAAAGCTGATAAACACCTACTAAGGATCAGGAGCTGCAGAGGTCTTCAGGCAACCTAACGCCATTAATATACTTACTTATATGCAGTCAACAATAAGTGCTCTTGTGTCAATTGCTAGTGTCTCTGAATCTCTTGGTGGTTTTGGTTGGTTGGGATGTGTGCCCAAAACCAGTGATTTTTTTGTCAAAAAAAGTTAAAAGTGGCTTATTCTTCATCAGTGGTGGCTTATATCCCTTTGCAAAGAAGTATTTGTTGTGTCAACTGATACCAACCTCTCAAGAGTAGCTTGAGTGATAGAAAAACATGGTAATAGAAAAAGATCATTAAATAGAGGAAGCCTTTAAACAGCGATTTAAAGAGTCATTTTATATGCATTACTGGACCTTGGTGGATGATGAGTAGGGAAGAATTTTCTCATTTGTTTGTTTAGACATTTGCTGCAAAGGAAGATACTGTGAAGTACAAAATGATGATTGTAGGTCTTGCAAGGTCTGCATGAAAAGCATGATGTGTAATTAGCACAACAATGCTAGTCAAATGCCTGAATTTTGTGTGGCAAAGACTAATAAGTTGCACAGATGAAGAGAGATAACATGAGAAAGGAATGTTTTCTGTACCAGCATTTAATAGTTACACATGCTTGCAATCCAGAGAACTTTTCAAGAACCAGAAGTATCACTTTTCTAATACTGAAAAAGAGAATGGTGCTATTAGTTCACAGCTCAAAAGCTGAGTCATCAGCAGCTGGAATATTTCAAGGGAAAGCAGTGGTGTCTGGCAAATATTTGTATTAGAGGGACCATTGGTGCCTTGATCCATGTGTGCTTACTCCAAAAAAGGTTCCCAAGAGCTTTTTTTTTTACTTACAAGACTGCTGAAAATACTTTTATTTCTATATCATACTGCTTAGGCAAAATAGAGAAATAGTTTTACCAGTTTTATGAGTTATAATTTCCATATTTACAGATTGAACTCAATAATTATGTATTTATGTCATAATCAGTAATTAATTTTTGTCTGCCTAGCATAGTAAAATGTTTAAGCTTGGCATGTTTAATATCTTTTTCTTATGACTAATTATCAAAGTGACAATATTCACTTATTTCAGTTTTATGCAGGGAAGTGGCATTATGGCAAAATGCTCATTTATCATTAATATGGGTAGTTGAGGAGGCTGTTTCTTCATTTTATAATCCTTTCAAATTACATTTTACATCATATTAATAACATGTAACACTGCTATTCTTGCCGCTACTTTTGGGCAGTCAGGAGACATCCCAGTTTATAGTCCATATACTCCTTTATCCTTGGCACTCACTGAATGACTGCTTCTCTTCCCGGAACTAATTTGGAGGGTTAAAAGGATCAGGATCTTTGCCATCATTTGTTCTACTATATTAAAGGATAAATAAGTGAATAAAATTGTGCTCTGGTAGTTTTCAATTCAGACCCCTATGAAAGTGACGTGTTTCTTGCTTCTGTCAAAGTTTGGAAGTTTTTAACTGCTGGAGTTCCTTAACTGAAATACACATCTAGGCCAATAGCAAGAAGTTTTTGGACAGAGGCCTGTAACAAAATTTGCTGTTTCTTTTCTGCTTTTTTTCTCATTTTCTTGTATAGAAAATACTATTGTGTGTTTATTAAAGACTTTGGGAAAACTTTTTGACAGTGAGAAAAAAGGATTTTTACTTTGGCTAAAGAGGCATTTTCTGGTGCTGTGTCTTTTTTTTTAATTTTCTTTTTGAAGATCTAAGAGAGCTTAGCAACCATCAGACTCTGAGGATGTATCCTACTGGGCAGTTGTACTTGCTTTTAAATTTGAATAGTTGAGAGGGTTTTTGTTTGTTTATTTGTTTGCTTTTTCCCCTAGGGGGTGACAGTCATAGTTACATTCTACTGTCTTTAAAAAAGCTTCATTTAGCCTTCAGTTTGGCTCTAGTCCATACAGCCAAGCTCTTTAGCATCTGAGAAGAGCAGCCTCAGGACATCCAAGAACACTTCTGTAGGATACAGTTTGCCTCCTAATCTTCCTTTTCCTCTGTAGATGCCCCTTCAGGAAACTTCTTATATTTGTAATTAACCAAACAAAGATAAAGTGGACTAAAAAAAAATTAACATACTTGTTTTGCCATGCCAGAATGGCAATACTGAATGCCAATTTACAGAATGAAAATGCTCTTTTAGGGCCTAGAGTCATATTCCATGGACACACATTAAATGGTAAGGCCCTGGCCCATGTGCTTTCTCTGTTCAACAGAAAACCAGGCTTGGTTCAGGTGGTGGTTGGTACCAGCAAGATATAGACCCATGGAAATATACCACAGTGCTAATTGTTTCTTGCAGTCTTGTCAGAAAAATTAAATAATATTAGCAATGAAATTCATACTTTGGGTTATATCTGTTTGGACAAAATGAATCAATTTCACTTTTTGTTATCATATATGTTTGTTCTTGTCTGAACAGCTACTGCCAACCTCAGGCACAAGAGCTTAATTCTTTACTGATAAAAAACAGGGATGGTAACCTAGTAACTTTTGTCTTAGAGGCTTAAAAATGAGGCTAAGTGGTTCTTTTATGGTGGTAGTGATTATAGTGTTTCAGCTTATTCTTTTTAAATTGCATTTAACTCATTTTTAAGGAATCAGAATTTATATAATGCAGTACTCAAAATAACTAAACCAAGATCAGGGTTGCTACACAAATTCCTTTCCTTTTTTGCCTGTTTCTCCCTACCCAGTATGTAAATAGTATGTAAAACATGTTAGCATAGTCATGAAAATCCAGCATGTGCCTATGTTCTGTTTATCTCATTGCAAATGCAATAGAAGACAATACTTAGCCAGTGAATGCTCTCCTTTCTATAGATATCTAGATATACACAAGGAATACGGAATTGTTTTCTTGCTAATTCCTCAGATATTTAAATCTCTTTCTTGTATAAGTAATTAATGGATTTCTCGGCGTTTTTTTTCTTTTTTCTTCTTTTTGCAAGAGTTGGAGTCTTTAAAAAAATCTCATTCACGACAACAGCATGACTTTAATGGATTTCAATAGCTACACAGTCCTTAATCAGTATTACATTTTGGAAAAAGCATCCAGATTTTATTGCTAACAAAATTTTCAGTACAAAAATTTGAACTATAATTTCTGGTTATGTCCTGTCTATTAAAAATGTTTTGCCAAGTGTGGTGTCCTACAGTAAAGCAAAACTTTTCATTTAGAAAAAAATGCATCTTAACATACTTTACTGAGAAAACAGCCATTTCTAGGAAAACATTAAAATGTTCCAACAGTCACCTTCACCTATTTTGTTGTGTCATGTTGGAAGCACTTTTGGAGAGATGAGAAGGGAAAGGATAAGAGAAAAACCTTTTTGAATACTTGATTTTGGGTATTTTTTCCCCTTTGCCCATTGATTCTTAGACATCAAATTTTCTTCATAAAAATTAATTTTTTTTTCTTTTTTACATGAGTAAATTAACATCACCTAGAAATGAATTAATAGTACTGAGTAGAAGGACTGTTGAAGTACAGCCTCTCATCTGTGTTTTGGAGCTCATGCCTTGTTTTATTTATGGGTGATGACATACAAGTAGAGATCATGTTGTACTTCCTAACAGATTGTTGTGTTTTAAGAATGCTGCTTTTTAGTTTGGTGGTCCCACTAAAATTCTCCAAACCACCACAGCATGCCACTTCCTCGCTCCCCAGTTTCCCCTCCCTCTGCAGGGGGTTGGAGAAGAGAATTGGAGACACAAAAGAAAAACACCATGGATTAAGATAAGAACGATTTACTGGAACAGCAACAGTATTGATGAAGGGTAACAGAAAGGAACAACTTACACCAAAAACCTCCAAAAACCAACAACACCCAATGGCTTTGCCTGCCAGGCTCACTGGACCAGAAAGAACCCCTTCTCTCCACACCTGAGAGTGATATGAGGTGGGATAGAATAACATCCAAGCCATGCACCCTGGCTGCTGCAAAAACGAACCCAGTCCTGGCCAGAGCCAGCGCACAGATAAACCAACGAATTACTTCTTAAAGACAAGAAAATAACTTTTTAAAGGACATTTTGGCACTCATTCATTATCCTATCTTATTTAGAAATGGTGAAAGGTTAATTCTCCACACCTTCCTGCCATGATATATAAGTTACATTAGAAGTGCTACTTTTGTAGTGTGTAAAGCACCATAAGAGTAATAGATTTTTATTACAGTATAATTCTAAAAGTGATTAGAGAACTCTAAGGAAACTTTATTGCGTGGTCAAAATAATAACTCTAATTTATGTGTGTGCTTTATAAATGTGCTGGGAGAAGTCTCTGCTTATAGGTAAATAACTTGTGTTTCTAGGCTTGAATGAATAATATAAGCTGCTGTGACTGTGAATAAAATTAAACAAAGATGTTCATTAACATGTGGAAAATAGGGAGCAAAAGTAATTCATCTAGGTCATAAAGGAGATAACCATATGTGGAGAACAGTAAGAATTCTAAGGCTAGTAGCCTGATTTTACTTGTGAGACAAGTAGTGTCATAAAAACTAGCAGAGCATTAAGTGCATAGACATGAGAAATATTGAGTTTAAAGCAGTGTGAGATGTTTCATTTATGGAGGGAACAAACCCTTAAAAATCTAGTTGCTTTTCTCTCCTACTAGAGCAAGACTGTGAAATCTTGATGAAACAATATTTTGGTAAAATAATCCAACACTGAACAATGGTAATGTGAATTACTACAAGACAGACCTAGTGATGTAACAGTAGTTCATATATTTTTTGTTCTATATATGCTACAAAGCTAATAAATTTTCCACTAACTTTGGATTTTACTGATATTATCCACATTTTGCTTATTGGTTTGATGATAGTTCAGACAACAGTAAAGGAAAATAGATGATGCCTATTAGCCAGCCTTTGTATGCTTAAAAATAAAACAAAGACAATTAAAAAATGCCACAGAACAAAACCACAAATCTAAAACCCTCTAAAAATTATAGTTTTGAGAGGTTTTTACTTGAAATTAGTATCTTCAATTCCTTCTCCAATAAAAATTAGACATATCACTTCACTGTAGATTGAATGTCATTCTGGGCAGTAAAAATACTTTTGAATTAAGACCTACTGTAAAATTTTAATAAGTGAACCAGTAGCCTTACCTTCCAGGTCCTGAAGAGCTCCAAGTCCAAAAGAAGTTCTGGCAAATAGCTGGGAATAATGGATACTTTAAAGGTTTTGGTAGGGGTTGAGGTTTTTAATGTATTTTTAATGATTCCACAGTTCTGTAGGCATAGACTATGCATTTTTGAATTTACTAATTCTTAGAAATTTGGGACAATGACAGTGATTAATATGTTTGTGTAATTGTAATTTCTGTTTGAGTCTAGGAAAACAGAGCATAGAGTGTCTCTTTTTCAGAGATACCTCTTCTGAGTATGTGAGATTATTTCTGAGAAGGAATCTTTAATATTAATCACCAAGAGGACAACATAAAAATAAGTGTTTTCTGTCAAAGGTGTTAATATTTTTTTTGGTCATATTTGAATTGTGTTCAGAAGGTGTGATGCTGGTTACTTTCATGAAAGTTCTAAAGCATGGAGGGTTTTTGGTTTTTTTTTGGCATGTATATGTAGTGAAACTTTGGGTTTTTACTTTCTACTAATAGATTGAATCTACTAGATGAAATGGAAAGACAGCAATGACTTCCAGGTCATTAAATAGGGAATACTAAGCAAATTAACAAGTATGTGCTATTCTGTCCTCATTTTCCAAACAAATCACTCTTGAGTGGTATCACCTTGACTGTACCACAAGCATAGCAGCCATCAGGCTTTGGGCTCTGAACATTTGTATTATTCAGGTGACAATGAACAACCAAAGATTTTTTTATTTGACACAGTGAGTATGATGAAGGAGGTTTGTGTGCATATACCAAACAGCTGCTGAGGTGGGATTCTCAGGTAGTAACACAGATAAGCAAATTTAAATATGGCTTATCTAGTGAGGGTGTAGGACCCTTGACTGTATTGTATGAAGCAATGGGGCTGCTGAGATCAGAAATAAAAAAAGGTAATTTCATACATTTTTAAAAAATCTGAAATACAGAATATTTGAAAATTTCTATAAACTGCACAGGTGAAAGGATCTTTCTAAGGGCTAGATGTCAATAGTAGTAGCAACACCAGCATATAGGTGTAACTCTGTGTCTGTTGGGGAATTCTCTCTGAAACAGCGAGCTAATACATGACTGTACTTCATTCAATGGCAGTATTTCCACTGACTTTAGTGATTTCTGGATGCAGCCTTCTACATCTGCCTTAATCTCTTCATTGAATTAATTTCCAATTTTTCTAATTATCTTTCTTCATTCAGAAGGGCAGTTCACCTTGGACCTCATGAAGTAATGATTTTGTTACGGATCAAATTAACATTTCCTGTCACATAGCTCGTTTGCTGAAAAAGGGAAAGTTCTTCTAGAATGAATAAGATCAAGTGTCCATCTACCCTACTTTATGGGTAGAAATCTCCTATCCTCAGGCACATTGCAGCTCCTACAATATCTCTGGACCTTAATTATTTCCCTTTGTATGGGTATGGTATATTTAAGCAACATGCCTTTAGTATTTCTCAGTTTAAAATGCAATGTGCCACATAGAAATTGACATTTAAGTATTGAAAACCTTGCATAGCCACTCTTACATGAAGTTCAGCGGGGTAGTCAGCAGATCCATATGGATCCCTATAAGGAACACTGGTCATACTTTTTTGTATAGAATAAGCTGAGTTTGTTATGCATTCAGAAAGTGTATTTGGGTGAAAAGGTAGAGGACTGTAAATGTATATAAGCCATTTGTGCATGTCAGCAATTCATACAGAAAATATTTTTGGTCACTTCTCAAACAGCTTTTGCTCCTAAGGGTCTCATGGCTTGCATTTGTGTGAGGCTTGTTCCACCCTATGGTCAGGGCTGGGTGACAGCACTGCTGAGACCCCTGGAAAGCACATTTTTAATAGTCCTGGTGCCTTTATCTGAGGGAACTTGTTTTCTCCAGGTTATGTACAGTTAGGAATCTGCCCTGGGTGAAAGAAAGATCAGAAAATCCTACTGCTTGCAAAATTTTAATCCATGGAAGACATGACACAGATTTTTTTTTCTTTCAGCTCAGAATGTGCTATGTCTAACACAGGCAAATAATAACTGTGTCATTAATCATTAATAGGCCTGTAACAAAACACAGGATCAACTTAATCCTTTTGGACATTGATGAGTGCATACTGCCACTTTAAATAATGGCATAAAAGGCATCATAACTACCCAGTATGGATTTACCACAGTAAATGAGTTTGAGTTACTGTATATATTTTGCACTCCATACCCTGCTATCAATAATAGTCCTCATGCCTCACAAAGGGCAACATGAGCAGGAAAAGAATAATTGCCATTCTGCATGGAGGCAGTTTATTGATGAGGTGGACAGAAGTAATATTTTTAGCCTGCTGGGTGTCCATCTGTAAGCAGTTTCCTGAAGCTGCCACTTCTTTCTCTGGAAACTGTTATGGCTTTTTCTGTCCAATGAAAATAATGAGATCCATCTATCAAACAGAGAGCAAACAATAAACTCTATACCTTCCAATTAATTTGTTTTTCACCTCTGTTTACCAATGTGCATGCAGTTAACTATCCATTGTATTATATGCATGTAAAGACTACATTTCTCAAAAGGTTGAATCTATTAACCGTTTTGCTAGCAAAATATATCTGCATGCCCTCCAGCTAAACAGGAGACTTGAAAAAAAATCAATCCTTTTGAAGTGCCAGAATGTAACAACATAGTGTGCTATAAAATCATACCATCCAATTTAAATCTGTATCTTCTGTTATGTTCATAACTTATAGTCCATAAAAAACCTTTTCATGGCAAAAAAATAATGCATTTCAGTCAAAATATGCAGTAGTGAGTACTTTCAGGATATAGTATGTTTACATTAAATGTAGAGATTGCTCAAAAATGCCTAGCTCTGGTACTTGAAGTCAGAGTGGCTTCTCACCACATTGTAGTAATTTACTTTGTCCTGGCTGTATTTCTTCTCTTAGATGGCTTTCCGCTCTTTTTTGCACAGGTATTTTCAAAGGCTGTGGGATTGGCTATACCTCATGATGACCAAGCTGTATACTCCTTTTGGCCACTGATGTGGTGATTGTGTTGTTTCTGTCAGTGTGTTTTTTGGCTTTGGGTGTTTTTCAGAACATTGCTCTGTTTAGGGACTTTGTTTTTGTGTCTACAGTGTTTCCATTTGTATCATTAAGAGCCACTTGAATCTGGATGCTATTAATTTCCTTGAAGTTTGTGTGCTATTTCCACGTGTAAAACATGTGAGTTCAGCTTATCAGGACGCAGATGGCACATCAAAAAAAACTAAGAAGCCAACTAGACAGAAACACTGATTTGTCTACCACCACACTAGCATACATACACACACACAAAACAGCTGAGGAAATCAGCTCCAAGGTGCCAATTTTTTCCTGCCTAAAAGCCTGGAACAATGAAGATGACTAACAACAGTACAGTCATCCTTCTGAGACTATGCCTGAGGAAATTCTTAGTGTTAGAAAAGCTAGAAAAAGAGTCATGCTTCAGATCTTGGGAACCTGGCTGGCTGATTATGAATAGTTTTGTATGAATGGCTTAAGCACTGTATCATTCCATTAGCCACTTTCAAACACAGTAAAATTCCACTAGGGAAGAACTTTCTTCCTTTTTGAAAAAGAGAGGAATCTGTTGTGAAAGAAAGGGTTAAAAGGCTTCAGAACCCTTGTGACGAAAGAAAAATAAGATGAGAGAGAAAGAAAGCCAAGAAGAAAATCTTTCTATGTATTTCTGTCTAAATCAAAGCAATTTCTAGCTGCCCTAAGTTAAACAATTGGTAGATGACATTTTATGCAGATGAATCAATGTGTTCCCAATTATAGTTGTATATTCAATATCTAACATGCAGTCAGCATCTTAACTAGTGTTTTTTGTCAAGCTGCTCTGAGCTTACCCACAAATATGTCACAGAGAGAAGTCTGTACTTTTTGAATAAGTGTGAAGTAGAAAGGCAGGTGTATAACCTGGGAAAACTTGTAGATTCATCTTTCTTAGAAAGGGATGTGTTCAGCTACACTGATCAGGATTGTTCTTTGTGCCACAGGCCATCATCAGCGTGGTAATAATTCAGAAATGAGCCCAGGTTTACTAGGAGATTGTGTTTAACTGGTCCTGGCCTCAGCTGTTGGAATTGGTACATCTTGAAGGAATGTCTGATCTGGTGCTCTTTTGTTATTTCTGTCTTGATATTGGGCAGCTGCATATACTCAGCTAGTATAAATTGGCACAGATCTGTGCTTTCTTAATGATCTACATTTAAAAATAACTACAACCAAAAATAAAAGAAAAATTTTTATAAAAACCAAAAATGAAACCAACAACCCTCTACAATACAGATTGTCTATTAGTCATGAATGTTATTGAACATGTGATTTATGAAAAGTTCTCCACTTCTTTACATTCTTGGTTTTTTTCCTCCAATCTGGTTGAGGTTTTAACTTCTGTCATTTACTAATGCAGTGGTCACTACTGTCACTCTGCCTTTTTCTCTGAGCAAGTTAATATATATAAAGCTTTTACAACAGTCCTGGAACCCAGTGTAGTTCATTCAATCTGAATTTCAGCACAGTTCCTTTAAAGCCCATCCATACAAAATCCTTTCCAGTAGGATCGCACTTATTTCAGTAGGGCTGGAAGTGTTTGATGACATTGATGTATACATACAACTTCACTGTTCCATCTCCCATACGTAAATTGCAACATATGTTATGTACTACAGAGGATTTTAACGGATTTTGCTATTGTGTTTTTGTGATATCTCCCTGGGTAAAGGTTGCTGGTAACACAAAGTACATGAATACTCTAGACTGACAAAAGGCTATTAAGCTCCCTAGGACTGCTGTGGAAAGGTATGTTTTCAAGAAGGTGTTTGGAGCATCCAAGTACTTGGGTCCTAGCATTTCAGTGTCAAATGGTGGGGGGGGGATGTAATTTACTGAATTTGCTTGTATAAATTTTATATAATGTGTTCTCATAAAATGAAAGCTAGAAAGTAAATGTTGATGGGACTCTTTTGCTCATATAAAAGACTACAGCTGTATTAGATAAATCTTATTGAAAATCTTGTTCAAAGGAAAAATATTTTAAGACCTGATTCTTAGCTGAAAGAACTGAAGCCTGCAGAAGATACATGAATTTATACTTTCCTGGAGTATGTATTACCTTTTGGAAAGGCTTAAAATAGGACCTAGTGAAATAAGAATTTGGCTAAAAGATATTTCTAAAAGATAAATCTGTTTCATATGGTCAGCTTCTTTAAAGGCAGAGTGTTTAACAATTAGATTCTCTTAGTATTTATAGTTCACTTCAGACCATGAGTCATCAACTAAGGACAAGAATTTTTTCTTGAGTTACTCTAACCTGACTGGTTGCCAAGATATTAAAGGGTTTATGGCACTTGATGAAATTTTACACAACATGTTTTATATCCAGTGCTCAAGAGTCTGACTAAACTTGCATGCATCTACTGTTGGAATGTAAAATTATGAGCACTAGATATATATTGCCACAAAGAAAAGAATATTTGGTGTGATTTGTTTGAGGTTTCTTTGTAATTCAAGATAACTTAAAGAAATAGTGCCTAATAGGGCAGAAGTGCTTCACTGCTGCCTAGAGACAGTATGTAAAAGCACATTATTTGTATAAGGGTTCTCTAAGGAGATAAATGCATTAGTTTGAGGAATCAATGCTTGTTTCTGCAAGATTATTATGGTAAAGGCTTTGCAGAGAATTTTAATATGTGTCACAGGCTTTCCAAAAGAAGGCAAGCTGCGATCAACTGGAATAGCTTGGTGTCTCCCCAATACTTTAATGTTATGCTGTGAGTTTTTGTTTGTTGGCTTTTTTCCCCCTAAATGCTTCACACGTTCTGTAATTGAATAATACAGCTGATAAACTTCAGCAAGGAAATGTGTAAAAGAAGGGTTTTCAAACAGAATGTATACTCTTCAAACTGTGCATGAGGTAAGTTGCCTGGACACAGACCACTAAGGCACTTACACTGCTTCATACACCTAGCCATTCCCTCACCTGGTGTTTTAGGTATGAAATCGCTTGCACCAGGAGGACTACTTGGAACTTACCTTTATTAACTTAACATGCTTAAGTTGTTTGCTAAACTGGGATAAGTTTTAGGAACCAAGCCCAAAAAAGTGCTTTCTTTACAAAGAGAGTTCTCCACTTTGGAAGGAGGATATGACCACATATTGATCATTTGTCTTCAGAATGAAACAGAAATTTTCTGTGGATGCTACAGAAAGAATTTCTGTAGAATAAACAGATCAACTGTTAAAAAATGGATTTATGAGTGTACCTGCTGTTTTATTCTAGTTTGATCTTTCATAGTTTTAATTAGTTGCTCTAAAGGATACCTTAAAAATGTGTCATGAATGATCCTTAAGCAATATCTATCCACTGTTGCATGATTAATAGGAGATTAATCTAGAAGATTTAAACTAGAAGATTAGATGTGGTATTCAATGTGTGATGAACTGTGAATTGTCAAGAGAGAGAGTATTTTAAAATTAAAAGTGCAAAAAGAACATAATTTTGCTATGAATAATATTCAGATCTGTTTCAGATAATATCATAGTATATTAAGAAAAAATGGATTGACAACCATCGTCAGTGACTGTTTCTTTCTTTTCAAGTTTGTTTCTTGGAAATGGAAAATATTAACCTGTTAGAGAAATGCTTTCATAGAAAAAATAGATTCTTTTATGAACATGGAATATGATTCTTATCTCCTTTTTAGTGACGGTAATTGTAAAATGCTTTACCCAAGTGCGGACTGTCAAGAGACACTGGAGAGTCATGATCCACAGCATATTTGCAGAAAACTGAGGGAATGTAGTGAAAACAAAAATAATTAGATAAAAGTTTTGTTTAGTGAAGAAAATCTTTACATATTTTTACAAAATGTTTAGATATGTAGAAAGTGTGACTTTAGGAGATGGGGAAAAAGTTCAGGCATCAGATCAGGTGGCAACAAGATAGACATTGCAAGATGGAAGAAAAATCCATAAAGAGCCACATCTTCGTGGTCTTTTGTAGTGCTTTGTGTTTCCATGTAGGTTGATACTCATACATCTGGAAAACAAAATCCAAAGTAGAGAGTACTTGTAAAGAAATAAATAAACAACTTTAGACCTAATAGCAACCCTGATCCTATGTATGTGACTTAATAAACCAGGTCAATAATGGAATTAGGAGCTGTTACATATGTACATACGTCTACTTTTGGGTTTAGATATTAAACTGCTTTTCAAACTGTATCAAAGTCATTAAGTGCTCACAAAAAGATATGTAAACATATGTTAGTATAGAACTTGAAATTCACATTTTGCTGATACAACTTTGTCAGGTAGACAAGCCCTGGCTAACTTTGTAATAGGTTTTAAAAATGACATGGTGGGACAACTTTTGTTGCTGTAATTTCATCACCTTTTAGGCAACAGAGGTTATTTTCAAATCGGTCCAAGCTGATATAGAATGGTTAACTTACTTTAAGAAAAAGTCACAGGAGAAATGACAATGCTTAGCAGACAAGTGGAAAGTAACAGGTCATAATTGCACAGACAAGAGAACATGTATTTTGTTAAGGACATTAGAAGCAGGAGGGCAGGGCAAAGGGCTCTGGTTAACAGCTCTGCAGTGTCCTTACTTTTTGTGCTTCATCATTATATCTTGGAGCAGCCAAGGCTGTACCTTACTGGTGATGATTCACCAGTATGTCAAAAGAAATTTGTTACAAGGAATGAAGAAAATAAAGTGCTATAAAAATTGCCCCTAATGACAGTTTTCTGCATTACTTAAATGGTCAGAAGGAGCTACAAGTTGTGCATACCTTTTAATATTTTCTTTTAGACATTAACACTTAACCTAGGAATTAGGTTATTTTGAAGTTTATTTCGGTATTTCTGAAGGTGTTAGCAAAAAAAAAAAACTAGCCAAAAGATGATTTAAATAAGAGGAGAGTAAAATTCTTGAGTAGTGGAACTATGATGTATAAAAATTACCCTGTTCAGATTAATTTAAGGCAAGGATATTTCTCCAAGTTACGCTAAAAAGAAAAAAAAATATTATGTAAGTATGACCAATACTCACTGCAATAATTTCTGTTGAGAGCAGAAGCAAAACAATTCTGCACTTAAAGTTGAAAATGCAGGTGCATAACTTCCTGTGAGGGAGATCAGGTCTAGTCTCCACAGCTGTTGTCCACAGATATTAAAATAAACAGAGCTTGGTTTACAGGCACAATATTTGTATTTGTTAAAGAACATAGAAATCAAATATTTCCTTTGGAGGTGTTAAATGTGGCTGCTTGATTAACAAAAGTGAATGCCCCTGCTATTCCCACCAGGGCTCAGACTCCTTCTAGTCACCTCTTAAAGTAATTAGTTTCTCACTTTTACAACTGAGACCTCATCTGACTTGAATTTCTTCTTGCAACATCCCTGTTGAGATCTGGTGATCCAGACCTGAGTTTACCCCCAAATCATTTTAAATGTTGTTGATCTGCAGGAGCCCTGAAAGACTAATCCTCCCTTCCTGCCTAGAGGAATCACACTGCTTTTTTTGCCTGTTGGCTTTGATGCATGAGAAATATGGCAAATTTTACCCATAGGGTTTGCTTTTTTACTTTTCAGAAAAGATGAAAACTTGTTACGGAGCATATTTTAAAGTCATTCTTATATCCTTTTTCTAAGGTAGACTTTTCCTGTACAAAGCAAGGGGCAATAAACATTTTATTTTGGAAGAATGAATGCTACAGATGTGAAACAATGCCAATAATGTCAGTATTGTGTTATAGTTTTGAAAAATGAAATAATATACTCAAAGCAATTAACAAACATCAAATTTTTATTCTAGATGCTGAATGTGATTAGAAACTGTAAATGAACAACTCTTCATTCCAGCTGTTCTGGGAGCAGGTTTTCATGCACCATAGCCACGCTAAGCATAACTTTACTGCTATTTATTTGCACAGTCCATCAAAACAGCATTTTGATTAATTGGCTTTACTCTGTTAGGGAATCGCCATTATAAACTATAGGTGTCTTTATTAAAACAGAGAAGTCTAAATCTGTAATGTACAGTAAAAGCTGTAGTGGTTCTGTTTGCACCAAGAAAAAGTCTTTGGACAAAATTCTTATCAAGCTTCTATTTAGAAATAATGTTTCAAGGTTCATTTTGGTACTTTGTTTCACAGAATAGACTAGGTTTTATGTGTATAGCTTGCAGTGGTAATTGCAAGAGGAACTAAAGTTTATTCCCTTTCAATTCTCCAGTGCAGCGTGCTTTCACTCATTTAAAAGTGGTTTGTTTATTGTTGGGGTTCTTTTTGGTTTGTTTGGTTTTGGGGTTTTTTATATATCAGTTTCAAACCCTACATAAAGAAAAAAGAACAGCTTCGGGCATTTTTTTTTCACGGTGAAGAGTCTCTTCTCACAGTACACTGAAGAAACTGCTTTTAGTAGGAAAATGAGGAATGTAGCAGTCTTAAAAAAAAAGAAATCATGGACAAGCTCTTGGCATTGCCTGAGATATTTCAGGTTTTAGAATCAGTAGATTCCCAGTAGATTAGCACTATTAATTACTAGTCACACCCAAGTGATAAAGTCATGGTAGTTTTTTTAATGATGTTTTCTTTCCTATTGATCATGTGATAATTAAACTGCCAAAAACTATATTCCTATTTAAAGTAGTGCTATCAGTTTGGAGACAGGAATGAAAGGTTTTACTCAGAATTTTTCTCCATGTACTTTTTCTTCATGTTAACTGTATAAAAGAGCTTTGGTGTGAATGTGCTTCTAGGATTTTAATCATTCATGGGCTTGCTTGGAAGCAGCAGCTTCTCACTTGATCATGTTTTATCCAAGTGACATGAAGTAATTTCCATATTAGCTTTTCCATTTACTTACGAAAGTTTTATGAATGGCTTTTGTGTTGATTCTCCCCTACTCCTTCTCTCCCTTCAACTGAGAGCCTGCCTCCTAGCCCAGTTGTGCTGCTCCAGAAAGAAAGCTAGGGCTTCCCTTGTCATGGAAGCTAAAGTTTTATGCTATAACTGTTTCTGCTCGTTGATAGATGCAATCAGTAGAGAATTGCAAATGTGTTGGGATATCTGCATCCCTTTGTGCTTTGTACTAAGTCTTTATTCTTTGTTTTTTCCCTTGTCATCTGTTATATCTATCACTACAAATAGAAAAGATGTACCATGCAGATGGAAAAAAGACTTATTTAGACATGTAAAGTCATAGAAAAGGGCATGATTGAGGCTCATCAAGTCAATCATTCTGTCCCTGGAAAGCATCATATATTCATCCATCTTACTTGCAAGATCTTGAAAACCTCTGTTGTTGGAAGCAATTATAACACTTCCATGTAATCTGTTACAGTACTTCAGTGTGCTTGTCTGCTGGACATATACATATGTATCTCTTTATATCCGAATATGATCATTTATCCAGGCAACTTAAAACTCTTTCACAGGATTTACAAACCCCTTTGCTACTTGTCCACAGTGGATTGAGAGAGCAGTTAATTCTCCTGAGTGATGCAACCTTTTTACATGTTTAAAACTGCTGTTATATTTCCAACTGACATCTTATGAACTGACCAGCCCCTCTCCTTCATGTAATTTTATCAAAAAGATGGAAACACCAGGGCATATTAGGTTTCAAATTGTGAGGTTTGTTTGTGTTTTAATCATTATAATCACAAAGCTGGGGGGAGTGGCCAATCCCCCAGGGGCTATGCAGTCCTTCATAAGGACTGCAACAGGTCAGAGAGATGAGCAGAGAATAACTGTTTGAAATTCAGTAAAGGCAAATGCAGGGTCCTGCACCTTAGGATGAATAATCCCAGGCACGAGTACAGGCTGAGGGCTGCTGGAAAGCAATTCTGCAGAGAAGGACCTGGGGGTCTTATGGCAACAAGCTGTCCATGTGGCAGCAGTGTGCCCATGTGGCCAAGTATCCTGGGGTGCACTAAAAAAGCATTCCCAGCAGGTCAAGGGAGGTGATCCTGCCCTTCTGCTCAGCCCTGGGACAGGTTGTCCAGAAAGATTGTTGAGTCTCTGTTTCCACAACTGGAGATATTCAGGAGCTGCCTGGACACAGCCCTGTGCAATGTGCTCCAGGATGACCCTGCCTGAGCAGGGAGGTTGGACCAGATGACCTACTGTGGTTCCTTACAACCTGACCCATTCTGTGATTATTTTAGTACTGCTTTAAAAACAGTGCTGTATTATAATAATTTATTATTAAAGCTTTGGCAAACTATTTGTAAAATTTGACTTCAGAAGTAACAATATAGAGGTTAATTTCCTTGATCAAAGATCTTGGGGTTTCTTTAAGAGATTCTGCCTGACTTGGTTATTGTAATTATATTTGCAAAAATTAGAATTTTAGCACAGAGAATAATTATGTGCTTCCTGGCATTTATTTATGCATACACACATACATACAATATGGTTCACATTGCTTCATTTTCATATTGAGTTGGACAATTAGTGAGTCTGAAAAGAGAGAAGCATAACCTATGTGCTCCTTTCTCCAAAAGTAATTTATATCATTAAATGCTGGCTCCTTGTTCCAGTGGTGTCTTGGGCAAGTGCAGCAGATGAGGCACCAGGCACTTTATGGATGTGGGGTTTCTGAGCTCATTTACAGCATCTGGTTTCCTTATCATGCCCCTTCTCCTCCTGGGCTTCCCGGCTCCCCTGTGTCTGGGAGCCAATAGCAGCAGAGTGAGGGGGTGTCAGTGGTGATGGGGAACCATGTCTGGGAGGTGGAGGAACAGAGCACAGGCACATCACTGCTGTGTTTGTATACCTCAGCACCCACCTCTCCTCACATGGCAACCTTTCACTGTATGAAGAATTATTCTTCAGAGGCTTGCCTTTCTTATGCTAATCAACAGAGCTGATGTTATATTCTCCCCTTTTTGCTTTTATCATCTGCTTAGCTTATTTTCCTCTAGCATCAAACTCTCTCCAGCTTTAATTCTTCTCTCACACAGATAAATTGAAAGCTGCAATTATTTACAGAGTGAAAGGAAGAGGGAGGAAGCACATTAATTTATAAATCATTTTAAATTTACTATTCATTGAAGGTGGAGTATGAAGAGTTCTGGCCTCTATCCACTGAGCATGACCAGAAAACAACAGACCTGTTTAGTCAGAAATAGTGCCAACTATTCCAATCTCTTACAGCAGCCTTGTTCTGCAGGGACCATCTGAAAGATGAGGTCTGCCTTTCCCTGACCCTGCACAGTTTGTGGCTTTGCTGCTGGAAAAGTCAATACCTCTTCTAGTTCTTACATTGATGATTTTTTCCTTCTAGGGGACTGGGTTATGACTGTCAGTCTGTTTTGCCTAGATCAGAGAATGCCCTCAGCATTGCTTTTGGAGTGGAAGGCTGGGGAGTGGTGGCCAGGAGACAGACATTGGAATATTTTTTTATAGGGTATTAAAACTGCATGTGAGGTTACTCAGTGGAACTGAGAGGTGGGGGGAAGAAATTAGCACATGTTCTTAGACTGTATACCATCAAATTATAGAAGACCCGATGAGTAATTTTCTGAGATAAGTATTGTTTGGAATGAACATGTGTTGAAGGGAGAACATGCGAGTACTACCAAGGCTATGGTTAAGGTATGAACCAAGGAGCACAGTGGTAATAGTTACTAAAAATATTTTTTAAGAGCAAGTAGAAGAACTACTTCAAAATTGCAAGCAAATTTCCTGTATTGGATTTGTGTGGCAAGGTTTTAGTAGTGGGAGGGCTACAGGGTTGGATTCTGTGAGAAGCTGCAGAAGCTTCTCCAGTGATTGACAGCAACAATACCAACAAGCTCCAAGATGGACCCACTGCTGGTCAAGGCTGAGCCTGTCACCAACAGCTTGAGTTCTTCAGGGTCAGGGAAGAAGGAGGGGGAGGAGACTCTGGAGCAGAGATCCCCCTGCAGCCCCTGGTGCAGACCATGGTGAGTCACCCGTTCCCCTGCAGCCCACAGAGGTCCATGGTGGAGCAGAGACCCACCTGCAGCCCATGAAGGACTCCACACCAGATCAAGTGGATGTTCAAAGAAGGCTGTGACCCAGGAGAAGCCTGTGGGTCAGGATCTGTGGGCCCTTGGAGAGAGGACTCAGCGTGGGAGCACGTTTGCTGTCAGGACTTGTGACCCTATGAGGAACCTAGGCTGGAGCAGTCTGTGAGAAACTGCTGTGGAAATGAATCACACTGAACAAGTTGGTGGAGGATTATCTCATCTATCAGGGACCCCATGCTGGCATGAGAGAAGCATGTGAGGAGTCCTGCTGCTGAGGAGGAAGGAGCACCAGAGCCAACACGTGATAAACTGACTGCAACCCCCATTCCCATTGCCCTGCATGGCAGGTGGGGAGGAGGTATTGAATCAGCAGTGAAGTTGAGCCTCAGAAGAGGTGGAGGCAGAGTGTTTAATGATTTAGTTTTTATTTCTTATTTTCCTGCTCAGATTTGATTGGTAATAAATTAATTTCCCCAAGCTGAATCTGTTTTGCCCATGATGGTAACTGCTGAGTGGTCTTTCCCTGTTCTTACATTGTCCTGTAAACCTTTCCTTATACTTTTCCTTTTCCAGCTAAGGAGAGCAGCTTTAGTATCCAGCTGGAGTCAACCCACCACAGTCCTGTAACATATGCAATAAAATTACAAATATAGAGCTTGCACTTGTAAGGAGCATAGGTGGATTGAAGTGAACAGCTGTTTTCCACCTGGGTTTCACAGAAACCCCAGAAGACATTGAGAAAGATACAGCAGAAGTAACCATCAGCCTTGGCACATGCAGTATGTTTACATCTGGATAGTTGTGTGGCCTTGTGCAAAAGATCAAAGACTTGCATGCCACTTTTAGAGAATAAGCCAGGAGCCTGTGCCCTTTTGGCAGCTTTCTTAGTCTGGTCCTGGTTCTGGCAGCAGCTGGGTGCTGGAGGCAGGGAGATGTCTGCCAGCCCCACACCCCTGTGTGAGCCCATGTTGTGTAGTCAAATTGCAACCTTGAAACATGAAAATGCATGATAACAGCTCTGGTGTTACTTATGCTGGTGATCACTGTGACAATCTGGTTCCTTCTTCCCACCTTTAGGTCTATGCCAAAATCCGTTTTAATTATTGTGATTGCTTTGGGGTAGTCTCTTCGATAGCAATGAGCCAGAATCCAAGCTACCAATGCCTATCCAGTTTTCCAAGCCATGTCCTAGATGATTTTTTTTCTGTCCCAGACTTTCATGTGGGTGATGGTGAGGGATGGCCAGAGCCATGCTCTGTAGCAGTTAAAGCTAATTTTTTAATTACTTGGATTTGCAACATTTCATCTCTAAATAAGCTTAGAAATTAATACAGGGACAGGTGCAGTCTTCAAAATTCAGCTGTGTTTACTGCAGACAATATTCCCCAACTGCTGGTTGATGTTGAGTGCCTAACTTTTACCACCCTTGGAGCTCTACAGTTTAAAATTAGCTGATCTGGTTCATTTGTGTCTGCTGATAGAGTAGATGAGGCATGCTGGTGAGATTTCTCCCTGCAGAGTTGTGAGCTTCATAAAGGACCTCTAGAAATGAGATAAACATGCAATAACACCTTCTCCCTCTTTAGTCCAGATGCCCTTATGATCTCCCACTCACATGTGGCTCTTGGTAAAGCCGGGGATTCTTGTTAACTGAGATGCTACACATTTGTGTCATATGGTTCTGAAACTGGTCCTTTTTGGACTGCCTAGAAAGTGTGCAGAAGCTTTTGGGAAAAGCAGTGTAAAATGGGGATCATCTTGATGCTGAGACTTACTGAGTCAGTTCTATGAAAATGAATTTCTGTGGTATATTCATTACAGGAGCCTACTTTGCATCTTACTTTAAAAGCTATTCTCCTCTCTTCCCATCAACAAGAAAATACATAAATAATGCTCTAGAAAATGGAGCAGTGGATTCTGTGGGAGTTTTAAACCTAGATACCTAGTGCAGGAAGAGAGCTTTGCAACTCAAAAAGTGCACTGGGCTTTTCTAGATGGGTCCCTGTAGTGTCATAATAGGAAAAGAATGACCTGCAGTGGACAGCAGGGGTTTTCCATGAGGTTTAAGTATTGCAACTTGTAACTAGTAGTATTTTTAGAATGCTGTTGACCTCTGGAGAACATTTGCATACTTTAAGTACAGGACTTAAATATCTTGCAAGAGAAAAATGGATGTATGCTCAGCATGTAGTAATTTCGAATCTTGGATCAGTACTACTATTATACAAATCCTTTTCTTTGGCTGACTATTTTGAGTTCCAGACTATTTCTTTGGGGATATGAAAGGGAAGTAGTGTTCAGCCTATATTTTGGGAACTGTGGATTTGTTTTAATAACATGGGTGCTGGGGTGCAAAAGGACTCACTTGGAAACAGGTAAGTAAATTGATGGGGGAAGTCAGAGTATTTTCTTAATTACAGTGCTGTTTTATGGTGCAAACATTTAGTTTAAAACCAGCTAATTCTCAGCTTACCAGATTAGAATTTCTATAGAAAAGTGTGCATTAGAGGGTGTATTAGACTGTAGTTTTGCAGCATCTTATTTTAGAACTAAATTGCTAATGCTGGTCATCTTAAAAATGCTAATTAAAAGCTATAAATGCTGTTAGAGAACTGGTGTAGAAGCATTATTATTACTATTTTTTTTCTTTTAGATGGCAATCTAAATAGAAAAAATGATCAGCCGTAGTCTCCATTACAGACTGTGAATGTGGGGGAGGCTACTATTTTCATGTACCAAATGGGCTTTAAAAGTTACTATATTAGTTCTCATTTTAGCTAGTTCACCTAGACCTGGAAGTTAATTATGCCAACACACAACTGATCTTGTAAGTATACAGTTATGCTTCGTGGCAGAAACCTCAGGACCAAAAGCTGAAACATTATTTTCCATGTAAAGGAAAATACTTTCTATGGTTTTATATAAAATCTGAAAATCTGATAAGATGACAAATGTGAATGTATTGTGTTTTATAACTAATTTTACTGGAAACACCAGTTGTACTGAAGTGTATTGACAGAAATCACTAATTGTCTGTGCTGATAGAAAGCAAATTATAACACTTTTAAATGTCATTAAATTCAAAACAGAAATCTAATTGACAGCCAACAGCAGAAACTTCAGCTTTAAAACACTGAACCATAAATTCTGAAGAAAATTTAATATATATGGAAACAAAATTGTTTACTACAGGAACTAATATAGAGAGTATGTCTTGTAAGAGTTGCCCATTAATGCCAGTTTTTTCAGTTCTACATTCTGTTTCCACAAACTAATAATAGATAAAATAGTAACATTCACCATCCAAAAGTATCCAAGTTTTAAAAATATTATTAGAATGAAACTACATTTTTAAAAGTGCTTTTTAATAATATTCTCTAAAGATTTTGTTAAATCAGAACTTCTAACTTACCATTTTGCTTATGTAGGCAAAACCAACAAATCTCCTCTAGAGTGAATGCTAACCATTAAAACTGATTTAATATAACAATTTAAACCTGCTTAAGGGACAGGCAAAGCTTCTCTCCCCCACTGCCTCAATCTTACACCTTGTGGACTTTCCCCTTGCTTGCTCTGGGACTTATCATTGGCTTTACTGGGTGCAGTTCAGATCACTAACTTTCTTCAGTTTTTGTGTTCAATATTATTACTAGATGAGCTTTAAAATTTTGTTTCAAAGCAAACCATTCTGTGATCCTATGAAATTCTGAAGTTTAAGAAGCTGTATTTTAGGGGGTTGCCCTAACTTGTTCCCTGTACCTTTATTCTTCTACCCTTTCTTTTCTGCTACCATATAGGTCTCTAACTGTAAGTGCTGCTGTCTGCAGTACAACTCCTTGGTCTTCTGAAGCATCTCCGAATTTGAGGCACCAACCTATATCCCTTCTGTAGGCTTCCTTGACCTACTGTGGCTGCTCTGTCACTTGAGCTGCTGTATTTTAATCTGATGAGCATAAGTAACATTTCAAAGATCACCTCTGAGTTTTGAGACTCCTTCCTGAGGAACATAGGCTCCATGTAATACCCCTTTCATGGAAGGGTTTCATGAGACACTGATCTGGCACTAGCTCACACATTGCTCAGCTGACTGAATGACTGGCTGCCAGCAGAAGAAAGAAATTTCTCTTCCCACTCCTGTCAGAGCTGTCCTACCCAGTGGACTGTGCAAGTCCCAAAAGAAAAGCAGCAGAAATTCACCCCAGGGATTGTGGCAAATTTTGAGGGTAGATGGATTCATAAAATTGAAGCACTTTGTTAAAAAATAATAGATAAAAGCGAGTGTCAGTTAACAGGCAAATTTGTTGAGGTACAAGGATATAAGGAGTAGAGTGGGCAGGTGAAAACCAGGCAAGGCTGGTTCCCACGATACAGAGCCATGAGCTCAACTTCAGGAGACACTACAGCTGAAAAGAATGTCTGTGCTCTTGCATCTACAAAGCAACATTTTGCAAGGTAGAGTGCTCATTATAGCAGGGGGCAAAGCAATCCAAGAAGCAGCAAAAAGAAAGAAAATCTTGCAAATTAAATATTTTGCCTATGTTTACCACTCTGGCACATTCATAATAATATTTTTTTTCAGTGTTTGCAGATACTCTCTTTCCAGTCTTCTTATTCATGCCTCACATGAATAAGGACAGACATTGCACTGTCTGTACAATGCTCTCTGTGTAGAACTTGTACTTCAAGTAGTAAAAAGACATTCCTTTTGGTTACTATCTGAATATTGCACTAGCTACGGGGACTTAGTGTAAGTATGAGGAAACAGCTGGGAGCATTTGTGTGCTCATTTTCCATTTCTCTCAACTCTCTCTTTTCCAAAAAAAGTTCTGATGATCATCTACTGCTTTAAGCTCATTCACATGGCCAAGATTTATATGGATTGTGCTGTCCCACTGTTAGTATTTTTCTTACTTGAAAGTGTGACCATCTGGTGAATCATGCCCATTGTTCTGTCTTGGAAGACAATGGAGGACAAGACATTTTGAAATTTAGGTAATGCAGTACTGCCAACAGAGACTCTTGAAATAGAGGTCACATTTAGAAATAAAAGCAGAGTTGGCAATTTTATTTAATATGCATATACATACATTTCTGTGTGCATGTACATGTGTATTTACACATCTGCACAGTTTTTTAAAACTTATAGACATGAGTACCATACATGTAGACACAGGGCTGCTCATTTGTAACAAACCTCAATGAACTGGCATAGTCAGCAGCTCTGAATATAACCTCCAAATCACACGGGCTTACTTTCTGACCTTGCTCTTCAACTAAAACAAAGAGAAGCATATTTAGAATAGAAGGCTGGTGTTTTCAAAGGAGTTTTGGATGAGCAGTACCTCTGAAATTTAGAGACTGGAGTAACTTATGCTTTTCTAATGATACATTTGAATTAGTTTAGGTATTTGAATTGGAATATTTGTCTTAGTCTTCCTTTATCTCTTCAAGATATATGCTAGCACATTTCTCAATTAAAAATAAGGACTCTTGGGCTGAGTTACAAAATTTCAGCATAAATTTTTATTCTGAAATTATAAGCCCTCCAAAATAGCAAGGGGAAAGATTATAGCTCTCTGACACTACCTTATCTGTATAGCTGAGAACAGCATCACTACAATAAAAGAAGATAGCAGTGTCTCCCATTGATTGTTGTTTGATGAATGTAAAGCAATTTACTGGAATGCAATTAGCATTTGCAATCACATTACCATTGGGATTTTTTTTATCCTGGCTCTGAATTGAAAAATCTATACATTTTCTGTCCATGAGTCACTTCTTAGGAAGCTTCCTTTCATTTGCTAGGCTGTGCATTGCTGTGGAATTATTTTTTCAGTGTTTTCATAAGAAGAAATACATGTCTTGGAAAAAAAATTGCTTCTAAATAGAAATAGCTTAGCAACCTTAAAATAATTTTATTACTGTATGCATTAGGCCTGAAGTACAAAGATTAAATAAGTAATACAGTGTCCTGAAAAATAAGACCTGTGTATGATGGCAGAGTAACAATAGTGCTAAAAGTAACAACTTTAAACAAACATTTAGATTGCCAATAAGAAATGTGCATGCATGCAAGTGCTCAGTTAGACACACTGTTCTGTCTGTGCTTTAAATTGGTGTAAATTTAATTATTTTTACATCACACAAAGTATAGAGAGATTAAAAAAAAAAAAACCACTCGAATGTGTTGACTCCCAGTTTGGGTAGTTTGGGTTTTCTGTGGACATGTGTGTGTGAGTGATTTTTCAGTGCTTCAGGAGAAATCAATCCCAGCTGATATGGAGAGGGTATAAATGAAAAATGTGTGTGTGCTGAAAGAGGTAGTCAACATCCTCCTGGTGTTGACACATGCATACAATAGCAAATATGATCTCTATAGTGCTTTTTAATGGTTTCTGTATGTTATGGACCAAGGGGTGCTATTCTACCTCAAAGACAAACATAAGGAATTATTTCTATAGAGATCTATCTGGGAATGTCTGTTGCTTTAAAAACACACTTATTTTTAACACTATCTAAAGTATTCTTCCTGTAATTGTATATAGTGCACCATAACCACTTTAGGAGGAGTTTCTCTCTTATGTGTTTGACCTTAGAGGTCTTACAAGGTCCCATTGTCTTGTATACCTTAATTCTGTCTAGAAAGAATTGCTACTGAATTCCTGGAGACTATATTAGCTTTACCAGTGGGACATTGTCTTCTGAGCTTTCTAAGGATTTTTATTTATTTTTAAATGAAAACCTTGAAAGAAAGGAGAAATTCCTTTGTTCCTGTTATGTCTTTATACATATAATAAAATGCTAGACCCAGTCAGTTCTTTTTTTCCACTGAAAACTTCCTTCAATTTTAATGGGTACAATGGCATTTTTAACTGAGGTTGGCATTAATATTTTAGTAGAGTTGGAATTGTCTGTGTGCCCTGTCGCTATTTTGCTTAAGAAAAAAAGTTGTTGCCCCCATTTATCCACATTCACTGCTGTGCTCATGCTGTGCACTGGCATGCACATTTAGGGAGAGGCTGGAGGTTTTAGGACACATTTTGTGCTGGTAATAAACAAAGCACTGCATTTCCACCCTTCACTGGGGTGGCAATGCAGTGTCCACTTCCTTCAGATTTTACTCTGCTGCCCTTTCATCAATAATCAGTTAAATACTTCATAGTCTCACATTTTGTCCTCAAGGAAAAGGACTGGATACTTTTGCCACATTGATATAGCCTCAAGTTTTCTGTTATTTTTATGAAGGCCTAAATTGACCAATATGAAATTCAGGATCCAAGGAACGAGATGAAATTTTGACTATGAATAGAAGTATTATCATTTTCTAAAAATAATAAAAAAATAGATTTTCTGCTTCTCTGGCTGAAGTAATAGAGACTTAGTATTGCTGAGTTTGAAGGCTGGACATGTTCTTAATAATATAATTATTATAGCTTTCCTGAGAAGGGAGATTTGTATTCTTTCTATATCAACTTCTAAAGTTAACCTCTTTCTGCCATTCCTCCTCTGTATTGCAGTTTTCTTCAGGTTGTATTGCTGTACCCTTGGTTGCCTATCCAAAGAGTGCTAAGCAGAAGAGCTAAAAGCAGATACTGGCTTTGTCCAGTATGGGGCAAAATGTTGTTCTTAAGTGCTGTTTTGTGTTTGTAAGGCTGGTCTGGCACTTTCAAATATATTCATCTAAATGCTGTCAATATTCATCTGCCATTCTTCTGGAACACAAGTATTTCCTGGCCTTTAGTAGAATTCAGTGTTTGAGCAAGAAACTGCTGGGACTGCACTGTGTGTAATACTGGTAATTTAGTGCTGGGTGATATCTACCCAGTTTCCAGATTAGGGGAGATGCTATGCCCCTGGTTTTTTTCTATTCTACAAGCAGTGACATGTTGTGGCAAGTGCTCCAGGGAGCTGTTGAAGTTACTCTGCTCCTGTGGGATCAATGCCTCCTGGTTCCTGTTAACTGACTTTACAGGAACTGGTGCACCACAGGAGATAGGAGCCGCTGTTTGTTGTGATATTGATTATTTGATTACTGGTGTCTTGTCTCTGTGAAGGCAACAGTTCGTGTTCCATGAAAGAATGGGACTTGTGGCTTCACACAGAGCCTTCTTGCTGGGGCAGAGGCTGGTCTGTGGCACTGTACACAAGCTCGCCTGTGTTTTGGGAGCCTCTAGCTATCTTGAAGGAAGTCAGTTATCAGTGGAAGCCCAGAGCCATTGTTTCACATGGCAGAAAGAATGTAATCATATGGGAGGTAGTATGGCAGGCAAGCAGAAAGCAGGAGATCCTTCGTGGTAGAATTTAAATTACTCCAGGAGCTTATAAAATGCCTTCCCACTTGCATATGGGGCAGGTATGCTAACTTATGAGGCCTAGTGTCACTTTCCTTCCACCCACCCCACGCTCTTGAATCATTGTGTACAAGGATCATTTTGACTTTTTTGGGTTTTAATCGTTTTAAGGACGTTTACTAGAGGTTAAAGAGTGACAACTTGTGGTGCCCTTGTAACAAAGTAAGTCTGTGCTGAGACAGGGCAAGCTCTTTGCAGTATTTTGATTTCATTTTAACTCTCTGGTTTTAAAATAATTGGAAATTACTCAGGGGAAAGAATGCATTGTGGAGGTCTTACCCCTCTCTACCAAATAGTTCCTGCTCAAGCCGGGGAAGGCTGTTATACAGTTACCAAATCAGAGGTATTTAATGTGGAAGCTGGAGGATTTTAATTCAGACTAAGTGCTCAAAACAGGCCAGTAAAATTGGGTGTTTTAAGAAAAGGTTGCAGCTGTAGAAGTTGGGTTTGGTTAAATATACAAGCAAGATATTTAAAATACAGTGAATAGAAGAATTCTAGTGGGTAGAAGAATTGCTTTGTCTGCAACTTTGAAAGTATATTTGGCTTGCATAGCCAGGCTTTGGTAGCCAGGGGGCTACAAGGGTGGCTTCTGTTAGAATCTCCCAGGAGCTTCTTCTCTGTCTGACAGAGCCTGTGGCAGTTGGTTCAAAGGTGGACCTGCCAGTGCCAACCCCAACATCAGTGGTGGTTGTGCCTCAGGGAAAACACACGACAGAAGGGGGAAAAGTTATTATAGTGCATTGGCAGTAGGAGAGAGGACTGACAATACGTGAGAGGAACAGCCCCCCAGATCCTTCGGTCAGTGAAAAAGGACAAGAAGCATACCAGGTACAGGAGCAGAGATCCCCGTGCAGACCATGGTGAGGCAGCTGTGCCCCTGCAGCCCAGGGAGGTCCATGGGGGAGCAGAGACCCACCACAGCCCATGGAGGACCCCAGGGCAGAGCAGGTGGGTGCCCAAAGGAGGCTGTGACCCTGTGGGAAGTCTGTGCTGGATCAGGCCCCTGAAAGGATCTGCCGCCCCATGGATAGAGGAGCCCACACCAGAGCAGGTTTGCTGGCAGGACTTGTGACCCTGAGGGGGCACCCGCTGGAGCAGGCTGTTCCTGAAGGACTGGCCCTGTGGAAGGGACCCGAGCTTGAGCAGTTAATGAATGAGTGGATGAAGCCTGTGGGAAGGACTCGCATTTAAGAAGTTGGTGGGGGACTGTCTCCTGTGGGAGATATACCATGCAGGAGCAGGGAAAGGGTCTGAAGAGTCCTCCTCCCTCTGTGGAGGAAGGAGCAGCAAAGACAATGCATGATGAACTGACCACAGCCCCCATTACCCAAAAGAGAAGGATACACACCTGAATTGACATCTCCTAAAGGATCATGGAACAGGTGGAAATCTCTTAAGGAATGTTAAAGTAAACAGAAATATTAGAACAATATTGCACAGACATGAAGGGGAGGCAGGGGCATAGAAGAATCCTGCAACTATATTTAGTCTTCCCACATAAGGTGTCTGCAGTGGATGTAGGAGGAGACTCAAAGTGTGCTCCAAGAAACTGAGGAATTTTTTTAGGAAATTAGTTGCACTGAGACGTCCTTGAATACTTTTATTTTGATATAAACCAATGAAATCACTGTTAGCCACTCCTCTGAAAAAAAGTTGAATGTTTGCTTGATTTTTCAATGAATTATCCGTGAGTATGGAATGATGCAGTAGTATAAACATATGAAGGCTCTTGAACAGGATGCAGTTTCAGAGGGTTTAGGATTGAGTGTCATTAAAAACAAAGGATGACTGAGATCCTCTTTGGCACAATACTGATTTTCTTTAAGTTTCCAGGGTAAAAGTTCCCAATAAAAATAATAAACAGACCAATATAACCAGTTTGTCATATTTTAACTTGAAAATATGCTTAATTCTCAATTTGCACTGGGTTTGAGTTTTTGTTTGTTTTTGCTGGAGGTTTTTTTTTATATCTCAAAAACTTTTCACAGCTTCAAAGATTTTCAGGTTTACTTTTGTTTATTGTAAAGGTTACTGCTTTAATTCCAGTTTTAGCTGTATTTCATATCTTAATGACTGAAAAGACACGTCTTAATTGTTCTTGGTCTGAGTAATATGAATAATATAAATATGTAATATGAAAATATCCATATCATTATCCCATATGCAATAAGAATGATCACTGTGTAGCTGAGAAATGCAAAACATGCTTTAAAGTCCACATTCTTGAGCTTCTACATAGCTTAAAAAAATAATTTCTACCTTGATTACAAACTAGAAAATTCTGGTTCCTTTGGGGTTTTGTACTTCATTAAACATAATCTACTTCTTCAAGAGTATAAGCTCACACCACTTGAATAGTGTTTGTCTTTTGGTTTTGTTCAGGTTTTTTTCTGTAATATCAAAATTGTGTTTGGGTGTTCTGAGGTTGTTTTGACTATTTTAAAGTTTTTATTTTGTTTCCTGATTGGGTTTTTGCTTTTGTTGTTTTGGGGTTTTTTGTTGTTGGTAATATTTAAAAAAAAATAAGTCTTTGTTCCCAGGAGAAAGAATACGTGGGCTTTAAAAGAAAAGGTTTAAACACGTGGAAACTTTTGTATGTAGAATGTGCTATGAAACTGTTTAGTGATTTGAAATGTTAAAACATCTCTCATGGGAATGAGTGAATGAATGAGCAGTTGATTTTATCGGGCAGGTAGGAGACAAAAATTGTACAGATGCGGTTAATTGTTCTAAATGCACCCATATCCTCAAGCATCTACTATCTTGTTATTGCCTCTTCTTGTGAATTTGCACTCTATTGTTTAAGAATATCCACATATTTTACTTGAATGTTCCTTCTTCTGTAAGAGTAGTATGAAAAGTGTTCGGTGTGTCAGTATACAGGAAACAGCTGTTAAGAAATGCA
>NW_005054306.1:9703644-9761673 GCF_000277835.1 Geospiza fortis
AATTCAGGAGTTCCCAGGGGTGCTGTTAGATGTACTGTGATAATGGCTGCTGTGCCACTGGAAATAGCAGTTGGTGGAGCTGCCGCGTGTACGCGGCAATGTGAATGTTCCTCTTGGTGTGACTGCTGCACATTCATAGCCCTGCATGAGCATTCTTCAAATCTCTGCTTGTCCTTTGATTATATAGCTTTCACAGGTAGTTTTTAAGCCACAGAAGATCATTTGTAGGAGCTGGAAAGGCTTAGTTTAGAAAACACAAAAGAAAAAGGAACACCATCACCTGTGCCACTCTCACCGCCCGCCGCAAAAAAATCAACTGAAATGCAAACCAAAACAGAACCACCATGAAACAAGTAAATGATTAGCTAATGAAGGAAACAAAGATGTTTGCATGAATAAGTCATTGCTCTATTTGTTAGACTGATTGACAGAGGAAATGAAAGTGATATACTAGAGCTGCCGCTTTCCTCCTACCTCTGATGTCTTACAGTGCTCTGCCTTGCATTAGATCTTGATGGATTGTAATGTTGGCTTTGGAAACTCTGTAACTCTTTGTGAAGTTGCAGAAGTTGTTGTCCGGACATAAATTAGGATACAGAAAGTGATAAGCAGCTGTGAAGCCCCATCTATTTTTACAATTTAAAAAAAAATCCTCATGACTAGGCAAACAGCTCATGCTAGCATATATTCACAGCTATTTTTTTAATGGAAAAGTAATTTATGCTAATTTTCCCGTTACAAGATAGGCCAAGCCAGTTTTTTGTTTTACTGCAGAACATACTGTTTCTTGTTCTATGAACTTATGCGTACATTTTCTTTGTCATCCGTGATTGCACCATTAAGAAGAATATCCCACCAGTGATACTTTTACTCAACATTTCTTTGAGTTCCCAAACTGTTGCAAAAATAGCAAGACCCATATAAACACTTTTTCTGAGCAGCACTGGGATGTTTTCAGGCATGGATTTTCATCTTCAGATGCCCCCTTGAAGATGGGAGAAAATTGAGAAGAAAGTATAGGTGTAAAGCATAATTCCATTGGCCTAGATAAAGGACAGTTTTCCTACCCAATTTCTATTGCATGTGTATTTTTTGCAGTTCTGTAAAGCCTTTCACTGAAGGAAGAAGTCTGACCTTTTAATAAGTAGATGCTGACCAGCAGTGTGTGAAGTTTTTCAAAGGCTTTTATGATAATCAGACATAAATTTTCATACTTGTTAAGTATAAAATGAAAGGGCGTCAATCCATTTAAATCTGTCAGATATTTGTCTAAGTATTCTGAATGTTTAGAAAGACAAAGTTGTTTCTAGGCAACTTTATCATGTCCCATTTCAAGACAACTTTGCTTATGTATAAAGAACTCTTTTGGATTTTGCAAAAAATTCCTGAATTGGCCCCAGGCTGAGAATGGAAGTACCTGGCTTGGTTTCACAGAGAACAAGCTTAAAGATACCAAAAGGCTCCCAAGTCTTCAATACTGTTCCCTAAAAGAGAAATAAACTTGTAGCTAGACCATAAGTCATAAGTCTTGCTAGCTGCTGGTGGGACCTTCTGAAACCAAAGCCTTGCAGATCTTTTCTGCTTCCAGCTCATTTTCTAGTCGATCTAGGCTCCCTTGCTTTCTGTCCATTCTCAGTGCCATCTCACTGCTGCAGGAAACCTTTTACATCTCAGAGCAGTGTCCCAACACTGACAAAACAGCGCCTTGCCTGCCTCCTTTTCCCTCCTTATCAACAGCCCCTCTCTGCAGAAATTTCTCCCAGTCAGATATGCTCAGTTTCCTTCAGAAAAGAGGTCTTTTCTTTCTCTCACTAGGAATGTCAGCCTAGCAAAGACAGAGAGGAACAAGGTAAAAAGACAGCTGCACTGTCTTGTTGCATTGTTTTAAATAATATGTAGCTAATCAAGCACTTGTAAATTTAGCGCTGGATATGAAGCAGATTTATATTGCACCAAATTTTAGCTAAATGTGGAGAACATGTTATTGTTTCTTACCTGGCTGTCTTTATCATTCATCTACTGTTCTTTATGGTGGTGTTCAAAATCCTTTGACAACTTCCTTAGCCTGCTGTGTTCTGAGAACAGCATGTTTTACAGTGGTAGTGTGATCTTGTTCCATTTTTCTATTTCATGCATATCTTCTTCAAATAGAGACCATCACAATCATTACAGTGTACTATTTGGTGCAGGGTTTCTGGAAAGAGTCAGCAGTTTTAGTCTTATTTCCTATTTAATGATCATTTTGTATGCCACATAATTTGTCATTTTTTCCCCATCTGCAGTTGAATTTGTTTACCTGCATCTGCTTTACAAATGTGTCATTATCTTATTGTAATCATTAATTGAATAGTTAACCTATAACTGATTTTTTCTTCAGAGTATCTAAGGCTTTCATGCTGGTTTCTTCTAGATGTAATTCATAATCACAGAACCACTGACTGGTTTGGGTTGAAAAGGAACCTTAAAGATCATCTAATTCCTGCCTTCCACTAGACCAGTTTGCTCTAAGCCAATTCATCTTGAATACTTCCAGGGTGAGACATCCACAACTGGAAAAGAAAGCTGATACATTTCTTATAAAAGTAGGTAAAGATGATGCTTCTTCTCTTAATCTGCACCAGCTGCAGACATGGTGTGGTATCACTCCATGATCCATCCTCTCAGTTGTGCTGATTTGGTGTTCTCATGCACCATCCTGGGATTGCACCAGCAGTGGCTGTGTAGCAGAATCTACAAGCAGCAGGCAAACCAAGTCTCAGTGCTGGTAACTCCAGTTCTAGCATATATATTCTGTGCTGCACATCTTAGCCTCACTCATGTTCTCTTGGTATGGCAACTGTCTGATTAGTATAATTAGTGAACTGAATTTGAAATTATAAACATTGTATCATCGAAGGGAGTTTTCATTTTCAGGTAACAGGACTGCCTTTGAGGTGTCTCTGGTGGTTGAAGTGGCTGTAACAGCCCCTGACAGCCTGCCTTGCTCGGTTCTTTCCCTGGAGCAACAGCTGTGCTGCTGCTGTCATCCTCAATGAGGGGGCACGTTTTTTGTGCTTATTGAAAACCTGCTTTCACAAAGAAAATGCACTAAAAATCTGAAAGCTGTTTGTCTCTCTTCTGCACCTGGTGTTTTAGACTTCCACTGTAAATTGCAACCTGTTTTTGCAATGTCATTATTTTTTTTTCCTCCAAAGGCTTAGCCTTTTGGATTTGAATAATAAAAATCATAGAACCAATTTGCCAGTGTCAGAAAAAAATTGTAAACTCTACAGAATATCTGTATTCTGTATATGTCACTTCTAATTGCATAAATTAAAATGAGCATAACTACTGGTAGTTGTACTAGTAAAACAGTCATTTTGCTATGGTTAAATTACTATTTTGAATATTTGAGAATTGTGTTGTCTTTCAAGTTCACTCTTTGGGGGGGGATATTAATGCTATGCTTAAAGAGTAGTACCTATAATAACTACCATAGATTCACAACCAGTTTCTCTGCATTCTCAGAGATTAGGTTAGAAGAAGGCATCAGTGTACTTTCAAGTTTCAATGAAAATCCTGTGCTCCTCCTGTTTCAAAAAGGAACAAAAATAATCTAAGGAACTCCAAGCCTATATCTAATCCTTACATTATCCTTGAAGATTATAGTAAAAGGCTAATTTTTAGCTGGTCTATACAACTTTTCCCAGATATCCTACATCCTTCATAAATAATACAGAAACACTCCCTGATTTCTCTGTAGAGTTGTTCCCTGCCTGTGATAGCTGTACTTTGGTTTTATTTTTTTTTCATAGTACAAACCTATGATCCTTGTGAAGTAAAAGAGATGCAGTGAAAACTGTGAGCAACAGGAAATTCTGAGTGAGCTCATTTGTACTTTCCAGGAACTACTTTTACAACTAGACTAGTGTTTTTGTAGCGTATTTAAATGATGGTTCATAGTTTATTTGGGCACTGTTTTAGTGATGAGAAAGCTTTTCTACCTGATCCGGTGATGGTACTGCGCTAATATGATTTCATGGAGTCTCTAACTGGAAAAAGAAAATGCAATCACTTAATTAGACCAGCAGAATTTCAGCTGTGATGAAGTTTTGAGAAAAAGGGAAAAAAGCCTCTCTCACCCAAAGCATTCAGGTAGTTGAAAATGTTGGTGTAAATAACTTCTAGAGGACAAAAAGCATGATATACTAGAGCCATCAAAGAATGGACATCTGAACAGATGAGGAGAAAGAGTAAATGTCACTGAAATAGATCAGATAATGGCTTTTTGCTGCTGCATAAAGGCTGAGGCCACAAGGTGAATCAGAAGAAATTTCAAAACAGGCAGCATTGATCCCATGATAACAGTCCCATTACCATGATTTCATTTCTATGACACTGCTTGATAGATACAGATGCAATCATTTAATTTCCCATTTGCTGGTGCAACAGACGGGTGTTTCCTTAATGTGTGCACAATCCCCCTTTCCTTGCACGGTCAAAGCTCCCACTCCTATCTCTGTACCAAGGATAACACAGCAGGACACAGCCTGATGAAAAAATTAATCTATATTTTGCTTTGAGGCAATTATGTGTAATTGTGTGTTGTGTTTTTATTGCATACTTTTGCTGCCAACCTAGATGCTTCCCAAAGTTTCATAATCCTTAAGTTGTACTGTTTGGTACATTATGGATGTTCCTCTACCAGTATTTATGACAAGTCATAAATACTGAAACTGCTAAGAAATATAATGCAGTATTTTTGTCAAAACCAAACCCAAACAGGAATGAAGAAACAGTTTTCGAATGGAGGAGACAAGTTAAACTAGAGAATTCGCACCAAGCTATTATGCTTCATTAAAAAAAAGCTGTGTTTGGGGAATATTTTATTTTTATATTTTATCTTCAGAAGTCCAAAAGTAAGTATTTTCTTTCTAAGAAATGTCATTGTCCATCATGAAAGCAATAATTAAACATCTGACAAATATTTTAATGATACATGGATTGGATTGTGTATGCGTTAATGTTTTTTTGAGGAGTGAGTAATGATTGTATAGCTGTGATTGTTTAATGATGTAAGTAGGGAAATGCCTGTAAGGAATCTATATTTTATTAGAGTAGCTGATTTAGTTGGAGGAGGGAGTCAGACAAGATTTCTGGCGCACAAACCATTTTTCCTGCATATGTTTCTTCTGTCACTCAGAAGTGTGGTTCAGAGACTAAAAAAATATGCCATATATCTTTGCCAAAGTGGTTATAGTTTTTCTTTAAATTTCATTTCTCTAGACTTTAAAAATATTTGAACTTCTGAAGGTGTTCGAAGTATAAAAGACCTTTTCAGTCTAAAAAGACTTTATTTCATATTTTGCCTTATCAAAATGACTAGTAAATATTATTTTAAAAAATTTATACTGCACTTGTGCAATTATTCTGGAGCTCCTGTTCATATAGTAGTATTTCTTGAATATGTTTCTCCAGACAGTCTTGCTGGTACTGCACTGGAACCGGACTAGGAGAAAGAGATCACCTTTTTTGCCTTAGTATAACTCAGATATAATTCTGACGTCTCTGAATGGCATCTTAGGACCAATGAAATCACTATTCAAGAGACTCCCAAGCAGCTTGATGGATAAAAAAAATCAGAATAAATAACAAAAGAATATGAACCACTAACTTATAGGTGATGTTAAGTGTATCTAGTTGTTCAGACTTCCATTATTATAAATGAAAAATGGCATTAGACAATTAAAATTCTATATTTTTTTCCTTTTTTTCCCCTTGAAGTGGGGAAATGCTTAATTGTTGCATCAAAGATATTGTCTGGATTAATTAGCTAGTGATTATTCAGTTCTATAAAGACTATTATTGATGGTAGCCAAGTATGAGACTAAGTTATTTAGCATTTCCATTCACTAGAACATTTACAGAGAGAATTTATTGTGAGCACATATGGTCACTTTGAATTAGTTCTCATTCATTCTGGACAAACCAATCGATGAATGGAAGATTAGGGAATTTGATGTGTCAGAAATTTTTTTGACGCTTTCACACAACAAAGTTGAAGTTAAATCCGTCGGGATTTTGATGTCCATCTGTTCTGGACGTTTGGCATCTCAAGGACTATTTACATCTCAATATATTACTGGAATTCTTGTGGAAGAGAAGGCATTTTTGCTGTTCAGGAAATGCATACACCATGGTTTTAATTTCATGTGAGGCCTCGCTTGCTCTTGTCTTTTTGCACATCCTTGACATCTAAACTTTACTTTTTTATACAGATGCCAATCTGACCTCAAAAATAAATATGATATTTTGAAGATAGTCTGCATTATTTTGTCACTGAATAAACCATCTCTTTTTACTTTATGCATATGTATATAAACCACTGACCAAATACTAAATTGCAGTCATTGGCACCTTTGTGCTTTGTGCCACCATCTTTCTCCCCTTGCTTTTTTTCCTTTTTTTTTTCCTTTTGTCCTCTACGTTTTTGTAGCTTATTAGGAAAAACATTTCCTTTAATTCCACCTTTCTCCAATCTTTTTTATTTCTTGAATAAGACTCCTTCCATCACTACAGGTCCTTAATAATTAGGGGGCATTTACAGATGCCCAAACCAAAGCAAAAACAGTGAGGTTTTTTTTCTGTAAGTTATTCTGATTGCCCCCTGTTCTTCTAATTTTTCTTTTCCCTGCATCTGTGTCAAGTGCCCTAGTCTGATTCAAGACTGTGTATGGTCACAGAAATTTTACTCCCATTTAATTATCACCCTCCACAATCTCATTAGTGGCAGTGTGAGTTGAAGTGAGGACAAATCTCCTTGCCCTGCAGCTGTGCCCACTGCCTATGGTCACTTGCATGGAAGAGCATTTGAGGTTTGGCCCTATCTGAGATAGCTGAATCACTAATACCTGCTGAAATTATCACTGGTGAAGTTTGTTTTTCTCCCTGTTCAGTAACAAACATTTTGCTTAAAAGCTGGTTAAGATTCACCATATAATTACTACATATTAAAGAAAGGCTCTAACAAGAAAATTAAAACAAAGCATCTCTTTTTTGCCTCCTATTGTAATCAAGAAACTTTCTTTTAGTTGAGCTAAAGATTATTATGGCCCTCTACAGTAAACATTCTACCTACAAAAACCTATTCCAGATTCACTTTTCATTGAAACTGAATTCTTAGTGTTTTGTCGTATTCACTTTTGGGATTCAATTTATTAACCATGTCAAAACTAATTCCTTGTAGATTGTGAGAGGGAAAAATCTGAAATACTTTAGCTGAATCTACCACAACAAATCAATTAAAAAGACATAGGTAGCATCAATTTTCCTTTAATTAGATATAGTCAAAGATATAGTCAAACATTAATTTAAATTCATGTTCTCCATTTTTCTTCTGGTGGAATTCTGAATTTATTTTTCATCTGACTGAAAATTTGAATAGATTCTGATGCATTTTTTTCAAGACCACCATGTCCTAAAATGCCCTTTGCTTCATTGTTGCTATGGCATTTTTGGGACTGACATTAAGTCCTTTTGCAGAAAGTAACTAGTGCACATTTATAAAAGGCAATTTCTACAGATAAGAACAGGGTATAGTGTTGAATTCGGTATACATTTTCAAAAATATTTTCCTGCTTTCTAGAAATAAAAAGCGATATTAATTATTTGCAGCATACTCATAAGGAAAATTACTGAATTCCCAGATAGTGTTCCAGGAAATTCCTGTTGCCATTTTCATGGAAACATAGAAGTCGTGTACCTGTTGCTTTGAGGTTTGCATAAAATATGTGATTATTTTCACTAATATTAATGGCAATTATAAAGAGCAAACACCTACATTACTTGGGGATAAGACTCTAAACATAATGCAGGACCTGCAGGCTTAAAGTTAATGAAGTATTTACATCTGTATGTTGCACGGCATAAGCTGAATGTGATAAAGAGCTTGCTGAGGTTTCATCTCATCAACAGAGGAATTTTTGGAAGGAGATGAAGCTTTGAACTAATATCAGAGTATGTTTTGCATGCTTTAATGGAGAGGGTTAAAGAAAAAAAAACATGAAAAGAAGTTAAAATATTTTTGAGGTACAGAAATAAAACTACACAAAGGTATTTTAATGACTTTCAGTATATTTTCTGCCTGATTTTTATGACTGATGCTGTGTTTTAGCAGATGACAAGCAAAACAGATATTTTACAGAGCATTATTACAGAAAAGAATGAAAAATATGTTGCCAGGACTGCTATAATTTGAGATAACTCTTCTAGATGAGATTTAGATTTTCCCCTGACCCCCTAGCCTCATATGCTGCTCAAATACATAATAAATGGAAGGAAGGAAAAATCACCAAATTAATGGTATCTCAGTAGCAAAGCTGTTTCAACTTCCAGGCCATTGTTTCATGAAAACAAATATAGTGGGGAAATAGGCAATAATTTTCTCATAACTGCAGTATTTCAGAGAACTGGTAATGCTTAATGCGTTTTGCCTGTTTTATGATAAAATCTGAGGACAAAGAAGTCACGGTCAAACCAGTAGAGAAATCAGTCTTAAGGCAGACACAGTGGCAAGACTGCACATGGATGCTAAGGGTGAAAGTCACTGGAATAAAACCTCCACCTCCTCAAGCTCACTGTGGTTTATTTGTAGCAGTCTCTGAGAAGAATTGGTAGTGTTTTTCTGTAGTTTTAGTAGTGTTAATGAAATAATAAATAGAATTAACTCATTTAAGTAAAGGATTAAATTTTCCCACAGTGCAAGAAATTTTTCCCACTAGTCACCATAGTACTGTATTTAACAAGGATATAGAAAATAATTTTTATGCTGAATGTGTTGTACTAGGATTTGATTAGGATGCAAAACAAGATCCCTGTTCTGCAGATATTTTTCCTTTTATAATGCAACCTGTTGCACTGGTTAAGAGTTCAGGTTGACAGGTTCCTTTTTTTTTATTGATTCCAGGTTTTTAAGTTTTTATTTATATAGGATGTGCTAAATGAATGTAGATGCAAATCCAGCTAAGTAATGAGGCATGCATATATTCTTCTTAATAATCTATATTTAAGATCTCCTTCATGAAGGCAGGTTGCTGTATTGCTATTTATAGTGGGGTTGAAAACCTATGAATATTCATGATATCTAATATGTTTTATATCTGATTATTGTGAAAGAAGTACAGTTCCCATAAATAAATATTTAAATAAGCAGATGAACTGCAGTAGAAGTATAATGCATATCTGTGTTCTCCAAATAACAGTGAAACAGGCACTTCTAGTGAAAGATAAACCTCTGAACAAAACTTCTGCTTTTACACATCTCTCCTTTTCTGAGCAGGGTTATGACTGTGATTTGTCTAATTAAAAAGTGAATGTAGAAAAGTAGTCTAGAAACACATAAACAGAAAGAACACAGATATTTCCTGAAAAGCGCTAAACTTTTTTTAAAAAAATCTATATTCACCATGATCTCTATTATGCTTCAAGTTGTATCATAATTTATATCGTAGAGAGGAGTTACATGGATTTTTTGTACCTTAATAGGCCCTAAATGCAAATATTCAAGACTTAGTGGGAGATGATCTCTGGGACCACAAACTGAAAGCAGATGAATGTTTTGAAGTGTAGTCACAAATAAAAATAAAACTACCTGTATGGTTCTCCCATTCCAAAGTAGTATAGAAAGCCATTTAGGAATAATTTAAACTGCCAATTTGTTAATAAAAATTCAAAAATGTCAAAGAAAAATGGATCTCGAAAAGCTCAATAAAGCAATTATGGTCTTGTGGGTGTTCTGACTACTTAGAGTTCTAGTAATACACTACAAATTCAACTTAAATGTAGTTCCTATAGATGCTTTCAGATCAAACAAACCTGAACTAATGGAAAGTGCAAGTTACTTTTAAAATCCTTTCAACGATAACCATGCACACCACACTTAAAATATAAAAATTTTTCTCCTTACCAGTACTTACTTAAAAGGAGTGTTTGGAAAAAAACTTATGGTTTGATGTTTTGCTTCCAGTTACCTAAGCAGATTCCTTTTTGCTCTAGTGACTGCAGAATGAAGCACTACAGTAACTTAAAGTGTTTGGGGTGTTTTGTTTTGTTTTTTTTTTTTCTTTAGGGAAGGAGACCAGGTTTTTTGCTTTGTTTCTTGCCCATTAAATCTTGTGAATGAGATTATCACCAAGGATGCCTCTGTCTGAATTCTCACAAATGGTTTACTGAGGAGGAGCAATTTTATTGTTACTTGTGTTGAATTTGGCCTGTAATGCTCCTTAACATTCTGTTGCACATTTCTGCTGACAGTGATAAGAGAAAACTAGAGAGTGTGGGGATAGATGTCCACCAAACAGCTGGCTTGGCAGCTCCTGTGGTGACTGCACTCTTCCAATATCCCTTTCCCTCTGGGAAGCAAAGTGCTCCTTTCTCAGCTTGGTGCGAAAAGTCCTCCTGTCTCTGTCTCATTTGACCCAGCACTTTGTGAGCCTCAAGCAGAAACCTTCTCTGCAACTACCAATTCAGAGTGCTTAGTGCACATCCTGAGCAGAAGCCCTGGATATGTACAAAAGTAAAATTTCTTGAGTTAATTTTTTGAAAAATCCTTGCTACTGCTGGGCTACAGATTGGGCTATTGGCTGATGTGACATGTACTTGAATCATCTTTTACTGTTAGATTGACACAATTTACCTAGAATCAACATAAATACTTCTGCCAAATATAACAAAACAAAATTATCTGATAAACTTGTAGTGGAATCCTATTTTAGGAAAACAATAATTTCTTCATATTCAGAATAGCTAAAGGACTTGTTCGTTAATTTGAGAGACAAAAATTTCCAATACAAGTTTCATGCAGGTTTTATGTGAAAAGTATTAGGCAATGGAAGAAGTGATCACTGAACTTCTGATGCCAATAAAAGCATTACATTCTTTGTTCATCTCTCCTGCTCTGTTGCTGCTCTCTGCATTGTATCAACTTTTTTTGCTAATATGAAAAGCAACATTTTTTAGAGTTTATGTCTGTCTTTGTTTTGTTAATGTTCCAGTCTAGGTCCTTGATTTCTCCAAGGTGGTTCAGCAAACATATTTCAGGATCATATGAAACAAGAGTCGCTGCCTTGTGTCTTCTCTGAAAATATTCCAAATAGGATTCACTCATCTGACCTTTATCAAGTACCCCAAACTAGTCCACTAGGCAGCAACATATTGTCCTTTTTGGGTACAGAGAGAGTCCAGAGGTCAGGATTTAAAGAGATGCCTCTCTAGGAGAGCTGAATTTAAGATCAATCTCTTATTTTTCTTCAGTACTCGCTCTATCCTGATGAATCTGACTTGTAGTGTAAAATACTGACATGTAGGGGTAAGGGCAGCTCATTTTTATCCATGGATGTGCTCTTAGGAATCAGGCTTTTCTCCTACATTTGAGCTCTCAGCAAGGCAACTGTTTGAAGAACCCCATCCTTCCCTGTAGACTGTGTCTTTCACACTTACCTGTGTTGTTATTGTTAACAGCAGAAATCTAATTGTTCCTTTCACTATGGTCCCCAAGTATCACAACTGCTGTAACGTCACTCCAGTTACGTTTTAACATTTAATTGTTAATTACTTGCCTCTCTTATTTGTGCATCTCTTTTTTCTCAACACAACTTGCCTTTTCTACTTGCTGTTTGCTTACATCTATTTTAAACATGGCCACAATATTTTGTCTTACTTAACAAAAAGTACTTACTTAACAAAAGTAATTATTATTAATCTTTTATTTCCATTATTAAAAATCTTTGGGTATATTAAGAAAGTGCAAGATAAAACAAGATAATAATAATAATAATAATAAAGACAATTAAGTACAGGGACAAAGATAGCTGCATAGTACATTTTATAGAAATTATCAAGCAAAAGCTCTAAACGTGCAATTGGGAGTGGAAATTAATGTAAATTGATGCTTCTTATTTATGGAACAAAAGCAGTGTTGGTTAATCCCAAAATGTTGAGGTGGCTTAGCAGCAGCGTGAGAGTTCAAACCATCTCTAAATTCCATGGGGATCAGGGCAGTAATTAAAGTTGCCTTCCATCCCTCTGAGGTCTAACCATGAATTCCTCTTTCATTCTAGCAAAAGCAAGATTCTCCTTCATGTTGCTCATAGGCAAAGACCAGCAGAGCTTATGGTCTCTGTAACCAGGGAACGGGGATATGGGAAAACAAGGGCTTTGGCAACAGGAATAAATTGTCTGCCAGCATGGGACTGTAATTGAAGCACAAAGCTAGACAAAGCTCACCTTCCCTCTGCCCAGCAGAGTCATTTGCAGCGCTCTGTGTCAACTAGCACAGGCGTGGAAGAAGATATCAGCTTCACCTTTGTTAATGAGGTGCTGAAGGCTAAAAATATCCTCCTTGTATGCGATGGAAAGACAAGATAAGGTACACATTCTGACTCCCACGTGCTGCAAAACTAGTAAGGCTGCATTTGCTGAATGGCAATTGAGTTAAAAGTGGGAAAATTTAGTCTCAATGCAAGCTTCAGAAAAGGAAGCCAGAAAGAACTACACATTTTACTTGCATACAGAAAATTTCACCTCCCATACAATGAGCTTTAATGGCAGCAGTGTGTCCTGGTTCAAACCTACAGATGGGGTCATAAGGTTCTCTTTACCTCTCTCCAGCTGCAAATCATTGAGAGAGCTGAATAATACCACAAAGGAAAGAGAGCTATAGTTCTGTTAGCAAAGACTTTCTGTCTCCTTTTGAAACTATGTCTTCTTGTAGGAATTCAGAGACACTTGAAGCTGGGAAATGGTATGTGTATTTTGGAAGGAATTAAACTTTCTAAAGATGTATAGCATTAGGCAGCTAGCAAAAACTCCAATATTTCAGATTTTTAGAAAAGACCAAAATAATTGTGCCATGGAAAGTCACTTGGCAGAAACGCATTTAGCACTTTCTATTCTTGCTGATTTTTGTCTTGTTTAAAACCATCTCAGCTACTCTGTATTGAAAAGCACTACTATGTTTGAAACTTGAATGTTGCTTTATTTGCATTCTATTCAAAAATGGCCTAAATCAAAAGCAATGGAGAAAATACTGAACAGAATAATTTTGAAAAAAGCAAAACCCAAGCCTCCTTCCCCCACCTCTCTCACATTATTGATTCCTGTGGGAGACTTAAAGTTATGAAAAATTTAATGTGTTGATGGTGATCTTTTCCCTTGTCCGACACTAGCTGTCTGGTTACATCAGTGCAGCTACTCTGTCAGAAGGATGCTGAAATGTGTGATCTTTCAGGTCAGCTTTCCAGCAGATAAGTGATGACATTAGCTTCAATGGTCCTTTTCTTTAATATTATGCAACTTTAATATTTTATTTATGCACAAACATCTGTGTTTGACCAGAGGTGGCCCATTAGGATGCAGGGCAATAGTGTCATCTGGTACATCCACATTATATGAAATAGTCATGGACACTAAAGCTAATAATAAATTCTGGTTTTGATGTATCTCTTCCATGCGGGACAGCGTATAACCCAGCTAAAAACCAGCACATGCCTTCACTGGCATGTGGAAAGGAGGAAACCACTAAGCTGTCAAGCAAATCAAACTAGTTTTCTTCATATGGTGTCACATCCCAGATCAAATGTTATAGACCAGTGTCGACAGGTTGTATTTCTCATGGGAATTGCTGATATATTCAATCCCTGATGTATTTTCTACCTTTAACACTTAGTAAAGAAAAATCTCCTGAGAGAAATATGCTTTTCAGGCATAGAAGTAGAAGAGTTATTTGAAACTGGATTTATGCTGATGCTGATCCTGATGTTGGTTTTGTTTTGAAAGGCTTTTTTTTCAAAGGTGTGGTAGGGTCCAGGGTTTGATGGATTAGCACAGGAAGTTCTAAAGTTTACAGCTAAATAGGAAATGAGAAGCAAATGTAATCAGGTATCAAAGGTTTGAGATTAGAGGGAAATATCTCTCTTAGGGCTCAGCATTGGTTTATTCATATGAATTGCTGTTTCTGTCTGTATTCATTAACACCTTGAGTGACTTCCAAAAAAATCCCTTTCTTGTCCATGTACTTAACTAAACAGATTTGGTTTTTTCCTACATCGCTGCAAGTTCAAACTGCAAAGTACCTGAATCTACCTGTGGTGACAATTTCTACATACGTTCTAAACCCTTTTGCAATATTGATAGTTCCACCTACTTTGAATAAAAACTGCATTTGAAAGCATCTTTAGCTGATTTTGTTGTCAGTGATGGTCAGCCATATATATGATAGTAGGATTTGGCCTTTCAAAGTGCCTGTACAAGGTTTTCTGTTTTCAGCATCCATTGGAGATATAACCAGTTGCACAGTCAACATTTTTTGCTTCATCACCTACATGTCCTTGTGTCATGGAGTCCTTCATACATAATAATGAAATCTTTTCCTTGCCAGTAATCTAAATACTTGGGGTTTTTTCCACTCAAACCTTCTTTAACTAGGTGATTTTTTACAACAAAAATAAGAATGTGTTTAAAATTTTAAGAGATATGTAGTTATGAAGAAGAAAGCAGCATTACAAAAAATAAAAAAGACCACATTTTATTTATAAGTTTTCTTTATATACAGATTAACAATAGTACTTAGGGCTTAAAATGAGTCCTTCAAGAACCATAGAAGCTTAGTTTAAATTATCTAAGAAGTGGAAGTAATATTAATAAAGGGGTTGCTGTCAGTAAAAGGTTAAAGTGAATATGTTCAATGCCACCTCATTTATTCAACACACAGAGAGAAACGAAAAAAGGTGCTGGCAGGATTTAGAGATCTTTCAAGATGAACAATAGATTTTCCAGTAATTGGAGGTACATGAATTATAAAAAATTCATATACTTCATAAGATGATGAATGAATGATTGTACTTGAACAAAAGGATGCATATCATAGGAAAAGAGTATAGATTTGCACTCAATAGCCAAAACAAAGCAGACAAAAGAGAAAGGAGTGGGAATCTGATGGAGAGGGAGAGCGTTCTATTCAGTTTGAAAGTTTGGTATATCAGCTAAGTTATTACCCAATACAGTAAAGAAAGCCCTGGCAGGTTTATTAAGGAGTGTTCAACTTCAATGTAAAATTTATCTTTTGGAGTCAGAGTGCAGCACCACTAGATTTTTTAAATTTCATTTTATTTTTTAATAGGCACTTGAAACTATGTCTTACAGAGAATTGTTTAGACGTGTGTGGCCACTGTGAAAGTCTATGGCTGAGTCAGTTTCATAAAGAGAATTGTGTGACAGAAAACTATCAGCTAGAAGGCAAGTCAGTAAACTGAGATTTGTGATGAGATGAAAAAGACAATCAGTCAAGGATAGCTGGATGAAGAAGAGTACAAGTGCAAATGAAGAGGAGTTAATGAAATTGATCACCTGTCACTCGGAAAGAGTAGTGATAATTAAACTATTGTCCTGAGATCTGATTTATTACAGCAACAAATCTCTGAGCAGTTATGTTTAGTGATCAAAATAATAGTTAACAAAAGTGATGTTTACCTTTAGGAAATGATTGCCATAAATTATGTAATGTCCCTCTTGCTGCTTGACGCAGCCTTGCGTGTCCTATAGCCCATCATGCCAACATGTAAGGATGTCTCTAATAGTGTCTGGCACAACCTGGAGAAAGAAGGACAATGCTGATTTATCATGTTCTGATACTGTTCTAGGATCTTGTATCTATATTTTCTGTTTGCTGGCAATGAACGTGGTGCTAGTTGCTGGTCTTAGGTACAGAAGATGAATCTGCATCCAGCAGATGATGCAAAGTAGATTTTATACAGCCCTCCCAGATGACTGTCCACACTGCACTTGCTGTTACTAAGAGAAATCATGCATATGGATTGAGCACACTGCTGGAAACTCTCTGAGAGGATGTGTTTTTCTCCTGAGGAAGGCATCATCTTGTTTCTTAGCCTGTGGGAATCACTCTGCCCTGGCATTTTACCTCAGCCTTGGTTGCACAGCAGGAGAAAGCATTTCAAGTGCATTTCAAGATGCAGTTAAGTCCATACCACAGGACTGAAATCCAGATATAACACAATGCATTCCTGTCACTGAATGAGTGAACAGGATGGTTCTAGTGCACTAAGTAGGTTTTGTAGATGCACCCTGTGCATCCCTCCTGCACCACCACTTTGTCTTTTTGCCAGACCTGCCAGATTAGGCTCTGATTAAATTTTGGCTTTAGAAAATGTTATGATTGCCTACAGAATGCAAGTTTTATTATTATTCTGACAGGCCAATTCCCAGTTTTACATAGTTGATCTGTAATATGCTGTATTCTACTTTTTCTACATTTTACTGTAAAAGTCCATCCAGTGAAGCGTCAACACAAGAAGAAGGACAGATTTATTCTTGGTACACTAAACCAGGTTGTATCTACAGCGAGATGTGGATAAGGGGTGGATTGTCTTTGGTACATACAATATTTGGATCAGGACAGCTATGAATGGCAACGTGAGCATATAAACATCTTATCTATGACCACTTCCATCTATGGCGTGACACAGTTTTCAAAAAAAGCAGTACATATTACCAAACGCTTAAGTATGTAACTGTCCCCATTAATTTCTTGGATGAAATCTTTTAAAGTGTGTGTACTTATGGTGACTGTTCCACCTTTTCCAGGGCATAATTCATATTTTGAAAGTAGCACTGGGCAGAGGCAGAATCTTGTAGGCATAGATATATTTAATCTGGGGAGCAAGTTCATTTGTATCAGGTTTATTTTTCCCCATGGTGTCTATCCACCATCAGTGATTTGTTTAATGAATGCATTTTAGCTGTTGCTTAGAAATCTCAGAGGATTAGAGTTCTTAAATATTTTAATGTCATTAGCTGCCCCTGGAAATCTCAGTGTAATTCTGAATAAGAGAGTTGTACCAAGGTGTTCAGTGTTCTTTTCAGTCATATATATTTTTCCTGAATATGCATTTTAAAGGGAGTTTAACTTCTCCTACATACACATTAGAAACTTGATGGCTTTCTCCTCAACTGAGTAACCTTCCTTAAAACAAAAGATTACAGTAAATGCTGGTTGCAATCACCCCTCTATGGATTATGCCTTATTCATATGTCCTTTCTATCAGAGTCTTTGAGGTTTTTGCTCTGTGGAGCAAAAATTATTCTTGATTTTATGGTTTTTAATGTGAAGTTCGGGTTGGTTTTTTTTTTTACATGTAGGCCTTTACAACATTTTTCTTAAACAGTACAACATAACACTGCCCATGATATTCCTATGTTTGGCAGCACAGAGCATCATGAGATGATCTGCTTCATTGAAGGATTCCAGTCAGTGCTTTGAGAACAGTTAAGAGTACCAACTCCAAAGAGATCTCTTTGACATAAAGAGATACTTGCACTGACATCTGTGCAGGTTAATGCTGTTGGTCATCTTCCCAGAGGCTTTATTTTCCAGTTCTAGTTGTCTTTCTTCAAATAAGTCGAATAAAAGGTTGAAAACAGCTGTAGTTTTCAAGAAGCAGGAATAATGTCTCTATTAGTAAATCTTTAACCATGGGGATAATATTCTATATCTTTGCTTGAGGGGCTGAACCTGTCCAGGGGGTGATTTTTTGAGCTTCACAGATGCCATGATGGGAGTCATTGGGTTTTCTGTCTTTTTCTTGGGTTTTTTTTTTTGAAGGGGTTTTTTTTTGTTTTGTTTTGGTTTGGGGGGGTTTGTTTGGTTGTTGTTGTTGTTGTTTAGTTTGTTTATTTTTTTTGTTTTGTTGTTGGGTTTTTTTTTTGTGTGGGTTTTTTTTTTCCTTAGTTGATTTAGAAAAGAATTTGTGGAGAAACAGGGTTTGCTTTTCTCGACTTTTAAATACCAGATAAGTTTCACACACAAATTGTGCTCCTTTCACTTAAGAGACTCGACATTCTGGTGGAAATACTCTTCATGTTCTTTTTGTATCATAGTGTAAGTTCTTCAGAGCTGTAAAGACTAGAAATCTAACTTCATGGCAGGAAGTAGAACAAAGAGAAAAAATCGGTATAATTTTAAAAAACTGTTTGCTATGTACAATTCTGTAAAAAACATTTGACAGTTACCTGTAAACATAGTACTTGACTATAGAGTTCTTTCTCTCTCTCTATCTTTCAATTTATAATATATATAACAAAAGTAGGAATAACTTTCAGTTTGACTTATATGAGAATAATTGATCAGGACTGAATGCAATATTCATAGTTTAGTCCAACCAGTGTCTTGTTGACTACCGTAATATTTCTTTTACCAGAGCCAGAGTAAGGTTTAATTTCCAATCTTTGTGCCCACATTACATTTATTACTTATAATTTACTAATCCACCAAATTTTATCATCTTGTATTTTTCTTAGATTTTTGATTTGTCACATAAATTTTGTTGGTGTTTAGTTGATCTTATTCAGATTGTCATTTCTATTACTTCTGCTTTTGGTTCAAATGATTCCTCTCATCTGATACTGAAATTCTCCTCTGAATGTTGTTCCTGTTGTAATTTTTACCAAAACTGGAGTTCTGGGAGAAGGAACACAAAACAAGAACAAGAAAGCAAGTGACTCCAGATATTCTCTGTCCTTCTTCTCTGAGCTGGTGTCTGTATTTTGGTGAAGAGGGTTTGAGGAATGGTTTCTGCCATCTAGAGAGCTCCTTTGGTGATGCACAACCAATATGGTATTTGCTTAAAGTGCTAAATACGTTTTTTGCTACAAGGCAAAAGAAAATAAAGAGTGAAGAGAAAATCCTTACTGTAGTCTTCTGAATTCTCATTTTAAAGTCTTAGTTGAAAACAATACAATTTTTTAAACTGATCATGTTGTTAATGATGAAGATTGCTTGGCATCTGACAAAGTCAATGCACTGGTATGCACTTAATGCTTCATTTATGGATTAATTTGTTTTATTTAATTACCTATGCTCTTGTATTCATACCCCTGAATCAGTACAATGTAATGTTTATGGAAGTGCAAGTGACCTTGGAGATTTACTTCTAGCCATTGTCTTGTCTTCTGAGAATGCAAAATCCATATGGTGCTGTCCAAAAAGAAAAGTGTTTATGCTGCCTTAATGTCAAATTAGCTGTCATTACATTTGAGTAAAAGGTGAACAGTTTGAGGCAGAACTAATTATAATCTATTGTTGCTTATATTCTTTGTGCAAATTCGACATTTAAATTTTTTAATAGCAATGCAGAAGATCAAAGTACATCTTTGTTAATTTTGCTTATTATTGCCATCTATGGTGGTGTCATAAACTCTGGTACTGACAGATTGGCTGAAAAAATAGCTAGAAAGCTAATTGCTTGAAATAGGTTTCTTGAAACTTATTCGGTGGTGTTGTAGTTACCACATACGAAAATATGAAGAGAGTGCTGTATTGGACCACTTTTTTTTTTAATTGAAAACTTTGTTTCTTTTGAAGAATAAACACAACCTGACTGAAACTATTTACAAACTTTAATGAATTTTTAATTTAAGAGAATTCATTGAGATAGTGGATAGCTTATATACAATGAAGGAAATATTTTCAAATTGCACTTTTAAAATTATCAAATTTATTCTCAAAAATCTATTTCTAAACTGAATACAATATTTGATTCCTAAGTATAGGCAAATTTTGTTTGATACAAAGTGGTTGCTTGAACAAGCACAATAATTTCAAATTGATGAAAAAATAATTCCTCCTTCTTTTGAACCTACTCAATCAAAACAATAACACTAGAATAGAATGATATTTCATAGACTATGGTGTTCATGGAATTGTTAACATTTAAGAATGCATTTGAATAGTAGTTATAGAATTAATATGAAAATTGGTAGGAATAGAAGGTTGTAGGAGATTGCTAAGGAGATCTTTACATTGAGTACTCTACACCAGCAGACAGGCATCAAGCAGCTGCACAGATCATGATGGTCCATAAAACATCTGCCTCTACAAAAGTGGACACAAAGCATTTTCCACTATCTTACATCAATTCCAACACTTAAAGCGTTGAAGATAGAAATTAAACCAAAACCAAATTAAAAAAAAAACACACAAAAAACCGAACAAACAAACAGCCCTAACTAGTGTGCCCCAGAGGCGAAGAAGAGAATAAAGGGCATTGCTGGTGTCATAACCACCTCCCTGCATGCCTGCAAGTGTGCTGTCCTCATCATGCTTGGACTTTGGAGACAGCCACTGACATGACAAATTCCATCCAATCCTCAAATCTGGAGATCAAAGACCCTAATCAAGTGATCTTTATGTTGATCAGATAACTCTAAGAGCTGAAATCATGGGCTCTTTATTTTACTTTATCTGGTTGACTGACAATCCTGGAGTGCTTGATGCAACTTTCCAATCCCATGGTGTGTAATTGAAACAAAAAAAATCTCAGTTTATTAGAATCCTTTCTGATAATGCTGGTAGTCTTAAATATTTGGGACAATCAAAAGGATACAGTGGAGTATCAGGCAGGTATTTGTGAATTTTTTTTCTATTCTTGACTCCTCTCTAGTCAAAAGAAAATTCTTTTCATTGACATTTGAAATTATGCATTCAGAAGGGTCCAGGGCCACATTTCTAGGCTCTCAATGTCCATTTGTGGGTCACAGAGCTTGAAAAAGTTAAATTCCTGTTTTCAATTTATCAAAAGTGTGGCCCATGGTGGCACTAATGACCAAGCTTTTTCAGAGGTCAGCAGCTGACATGCTGATTTTCCCTTGAAATTCCTCTCTTGAGTATGACAGTCAGAAAATTCTGGTGATGGTGCATTCTGCAGGATGTACATGCCGGAGCTTCCAAGCAGAATTCAGTCTGAGTGTTTTTTACTTGTAACTGGGCTCCATCAGAAGATTTCTAGAGCGTGTTGTGATCACAGATGGTTTCATCAACAGCTACATTAGTGATGAGTAGACATGATAACCTGTTTATGTGTGCTTTCGCATTAGGACAACATGTTTCCGGAGAGGACTATGGCTGGACCTCACTGTTTTCAAGGAGCTAAGAAAATTTTCAAGCTGAGCATATTTTGTGTGAACACCAAATAGTCAGCTGCCAAGTAATGACACTTTAGCTTGTAAAACATAAATAAGTCTGCAAATAAAAACAGAATATTCTTGGTAATATAAAATAGCTACTATCTCACTTGAGCTCCTGAAAGTGACATTAATATCTTTTACTTGTAAAATATGTAATTGGATTCATTCTTAATATCTCAAATACAACCTTGTAATTTAAATGGATTTTTTAATGTGTATTAATTTTAATGAATGACTGGGAGGTTTATTGGAGGGAGGTAAAGTAGTGTCTCTGAAGCCTCACTGGTTAATCAAATTGCTATAAATAACCTTTGATAGTCTAAGGCTCTATTCCTAGATGATTTCTCTCATCATTATCCAAGATGTTAAAGAACTGACACCTGCAGAGGTTTGCTTTCAGATGCTGGTAAACGTCATGAACATAACTCTTCCCCCCACCCTGCCCCCCAGAATATTCCTCTCAGTAGAGGGTGCAACTACTGTGTAGTATGTCAAATTTTTGCTCTGTGTCCATTTGGCAGTGAAAATTGGCCATGAATGCCATCTTATTTAATTTGGCATTCATGGTACCACTTCAGTATCTCATGGTCATGGAAGGAAGATTGAGGGAAAAAAGTGTGTGGCCTCACTCAGAGGCCTGATTTGTGCTTTCTCCATGAGCAAATATAGAGAAACACAGGGATTCAAAAGGAATGAAACAAAAGATGAGATAGTTCAAAAGCAAATCAGAAGTACATGGACTAGGAGACATCTTTCTTCAAGTGAATGTTGCTGAAAATGGTTATGAGCCCCTTGACATCAACTCCAAACTCTTTTCTTCATTAAACTTTATCAGTACTGTAGTTCAGTTTTTCAGCAAAAAATCTAGATACATGTACTGCAGACCACTGAAGTTGCAGTTTGCATTTTGAAATCAAGAAGTTCATTCAGTTTTCCAAATTAATGAAAAAAAACCAAAAAAACCAAAACAGCGTGAAAACTCTCCAGGAGCAGGAATCACTCAATCCTAGGTCGTACACATTCTATACAACCACCTAAATAATTTTGCTCCTAGTTTCTATAGTCTTTATCTTGGATCATTCTGACAGACTGCAGCCTGGTCCTGTTAGATTATGCATTGTTCTTATCACATTTGTGGCAGTCCATGACTGACTTACTCCTACTTTGTTTTATTTATATGCTCCTGCTTTCTTGAAAATCTAACTAAGCATATTAAATATGTGTGTGCATTTACATTTGCATGTGTGTACATTCACTTTTCTGTGCAAGTACAGACTATTGGGAACTTTGGATGGAGTGCAGCAAATTCAGAGTAGGTCGAATTAAGTTGATCTTTTGTATTAGTATGACATTAGGATATTCGATCTTTTGAATTTTGCTAGTTCAGGACCAGAGTCACAAAACTCATTCTCCTTTTCCACCTTTTTTTGCTTGTAGTCTTGGCTGAGAAATTGCTTATCAAGTGGGATGCCAAACAGAAATTACCTCTGCCTACTAGAAATACCAATTTAAAGTTCGGGATATTTTGTACTGGTGAACAAATGTGAGCTGATTGGCAGCAAGAAGGCATGTAAAGGTTGTTCTTCAGTTTGCACACCATCTTAGTATAAATTGAGCTCCTAATGGTCCACACTTAAAGTTAGAAAACAGTGTCATTGTGTATAAACAGTTGTATCTGTCTGAATGAGAGAGGGAAAACACAAACCTATTTTGTAGCTGTCTTTGTGACAGCTTTGGGGTTGCAACTTTGAAATCCACAGTTCCCTCTGGTCAATATGAACTCTGCATTTCCAAAAAAAAAGGTTTTGAGAGTAGGTTTTCCCTGGTGTGCCTAGTTAAATACCTTCCTTCTCATCTTGCTTTGTTATACTCTGGGCTGCACACCAAATTGGCTGTATTTCAGTGCCACCAAATGTGTACAGCTTGATAAGCACGTTGTAGCAAATCTTCAGGACCAAAGTCACTGTATAAACGTCAAATTATTTACCCATTTTAAAGCATTTTATCCTCCAGAGCTATAAATCCAGCACCATTTGCTAACACAAAATTACCTTTTTTATGCTGTGGGACCCTCTAATACTAACACCTATAACAACATCCGCATCCTTGCTAGGGAGGAGGAAGGGAAAGCCAAAGTTGATGTGTCTAGGTGAAGCTTCAGCAATTCAAGTGCTTTATTCACACTGGATTTAGAATCAGATTAAGAGGCCATACTAAGTCTCAGTTCAGCAATTCTGTCATCCTGTCTTTTCTTATGAGCAGCAGAGACCAAATATTCTCATGTACTCACCACTCACAGAAATCAGCAGGAGCAGCAAGCAGGTGAGAAAGGGAAGAATGGGGCACACACGTGTGTATTATTATATTCGCTTCATAGAAGAGTTATGGCTTCTTTTTCTGGCAATTAGTTGTGGTCACCTGAAAACTTGAAAGAATTGTGGAAAGCCTATTTGTGTATTTCCAGACTGATGATGTATTACACACTTCGTGTTTTCACTTTGTTGGTGTTCCACTGTGAATTACTCTTTTTTTTTTTCCTTTGGTCAGACTATTTTCCTCAGCTTTCTGTTGCCTAATTTCTTCCTACTACTTTCACATCCTTTTCTTAGGAGAAAAAATCAATAAGAAGTGCTTTTAGCACTGGCACAGCAGAGTGGTTTGCTGCAGTGTAGGGGCTGATGGTGCCAAGACTGCTGACCTATATATTGGGATTTTGGTTAAGCAGCAGTTAATCACATGGTGTTCTTTTAATATGTATCTTTATCTGGACATGTTTGAAGCTGGGCTTTGTTAATAAATGTTTGATTTAGGTTCTGAAAGAGGACCTAAGACAGGATTTTGTTAACCATTTCTCAAATGTTTCTCAAACACTATTTTTTTTCACATATAAATTTCTATTAACAATATAATGCTGAAAAACAGGGAACAGAGAAATATAAAGTATAAAAATACATTCTGTCTTAAATGAATTTTTACTTTTATTGCTAGTGAGGTAGGATATTACTGCATGTTCCTCCCTTTAGACCGGTAAATATACTTCCTGTTTTGGGATAGGGTCCATTTCCCATTCAAGCAACATGCATGAGATTTAAAATTGTAAGGTGGAAATTCTAGAAAGAACTTAGGATGAATTCAGAACTCTCCACAAGTCATAGTCAAAAATGTGTCCTTGCTTGTCTATAGCCGTACTATTCCTACCCCAGATTAAGTGCAGTTTGGCAGAAAATAATCAGAGCCTCAGTCACATTAGAGAGATGAGGGAGATTTCTGTCTCCATTGGAAGATCTCAACTTTCTTCAGCCCTCATGGGCTTGAATTCTTGCCTCAGCTCCCCTGATGGCCATGCAGTTGTGGGCAGGACAGGAATGGGACCCACCCGTGTCTGGAATTGGTAACCATGCAGCTGGGACGGTAAGGGACAAAGGGCAAGGAAGGGAGGAGCAGCAGGGAGCCTGGCTTTGGCAGTGTGCAAAGGCTCTGGCATCAGTGAGACCCTAGGCCAGTTTCTGAGCACAGCTCTACACTTTGCATAGCACTCACTGAGAATGAAGCAGTAAATAGTGTCTCCTTGCATCTTATTAGTTGCTTCTCCACAGCAGAGTTAGACAGATTCTTGGCTTCCTTAGAGATGCCCAAGAGGACTTCAGAGTGAGGAAAAACGTCTGCACTAACGTGATACTTAAGATCTGATTTTAATCTGGTTTGTTTGATTAATCTAATCATGGCTTTCATTACCTGTCTGCAGTCCACATTTAGGAATGTGGACTGCAGATGGAAGGTAAGGGTGGCTTCTGTTCAGCATTGAAACTCAAAGAGTCAGGCTGGGTTTTCCCGTTCTGGTGAGAATCTCATTTTTTCTCTGTTCAGTTCATTTTCTGCTACTACACCTTATTTTTTTTTTTCCTTTTGCTATAATTATAGCAGCCAAATATCTTTTGTCTTCCTTTAGTGTTGTAATGTCTGACTGAAATTAAGAGATGTCAGTCTCCAGATGGTTTGAGATTTTCACAGGCCTGTATTAAGTTGTAAGAGAAAGAAATTCTAAAAAATATTGTCGTAGAAACACAAAACAGAGCGTAGTGTTACTACACCAGATAGAATTCTTGCTCTGTAAGGAAGATGTAGCTTGTCACAAAGCTGTGAGAAAAAGCCTCACAAATTCTAGAGCTTCCATGTTCAATCTTTTTAATTGCTGAAGTTCCCTGGGATTGATGGCTGCAGAGGCAAACAGTAGAAACTAAGATGCTGAATGGTAACTGGGGGGGTTTCAGTGAGGTTCAATGAGGAAATCTACACTCCCTTTCTGGAAGAAAATAAGTCTTAGTAATTCAAGTAAAAATGGCTACCTGAAGTAATATTTTAAATATATTTGATAGTGAATATAAAGTCATTTGGGAGGTTTTTTTTTATTTACTTAATATTATCATTTTTCCTTTTTAATTCCCACCTAATGAAGATAGCTTGACTTTAGATGTCTAATTTTAGTAAGTGCTTTCTATGCAGATATATGGGAATACAAACAATTTGAAGGCCTAAGAAAAAGCTACACTAATGAAATGCCTAATATAGATAAATGCAGAAAGCAGTGTTTTGCATTTTGCCTGCTTATTATTGTTCACAGAGACTAGTAAAGGTCATCTTTTGCTATGCCATTATAACCTTGGCCTCCTTGGTATCAAAATGTTAAATATTGTAAAGAAATTTTCCTGTGTGATGAGGATATTAATTATAATACCTCTTTATGTTTTCATTCTAGCATCAGCCCATTTTCTTTCCATGCTGAAGTTTTCAGTAATTTATTCATGACCTTTAACTACTTTAAAGAAGCATAGATTGGGAATTATTGCTTTCCTTACTATTGGAAGTGCCAAGGCAGAAATGCCTTGAGAAGCTTCATGGGATTTTATTAATGAGATACACATCTCACATTAGAATAAAATATCTGAAGCTGCTGGGTTTGCTCATCCTGGTGTTATCTGGAGGATCAGTGTTTAAAGTCACTTGGAGACTTTTGATCTAAGGTAAACAAGTGATCAGACCACATTAAGGGTATGCAGTTTATGATGAATAATCTGGTTTGTTTAGGATTAGTTTTTACCCTTGCAATTCTGACTTCCTTCCCCCTAAAAGGTGAGTTAGTACAAAATAACAGCTGAGTTCAAAGCATGAGTAAGAGAAGGAAAAATTCTGCGCATGTATGAATGTAGGATAGGATTATAAAGCATATCTACCCTTGTATATGTAATATATGTTCAGAAATACAGATTTTAAATTTATTTCTTCCCAAATTGCCTTTGTCATAGTGACCACTGCAAATACAAACTTCAAAGATTTAGAAAGTCGATACTTAAGAACTGTTAAGACTTCTACGTAATTAATTTTATCACTATGCAAAGCTGGACAACCTGGTGGCCTGACTCAAATGGAAAGATTGGGAACCCTGTCTCCTTTATGTTTGTATTACTTCCCATACCCTCATCTACTCTGGGTAGTTCCACAATCGTCTAGTGGAGTAGACTTGGAAACAAGGGGGAAAAAGGGGCAGGGAGAAAGAGATTGATGCCCAGTGTCTATGTGAAGATAGAGGCCATGAGAGGGAGGGAGGGAGATTGAGAAGCACCTTCATTCAGTTCATGGGCCAAGACTAGCAGAACAAGCACTCAAGTCTTCAGAAACGTGAATTTGCGTGTGTCAGATTCTTTGGCATTTCAATAGGTGTTGAAAGCATGTTCACAAAAATCTGCCACAGCTGTGCACTCCCTAGAACTGCAGCCCTTGTCACGTGCAGGAGTGCTAGAGGGACAGGAACTGAAACATTGGGATTCGTGTCTGTTAGTGTTCTCTGCAAGCTTTCAGTCTGCATACATTAGGAAACAACTTTAATAGGATATTGCAGGATGTACCAGATTTTGGTTATAAACCTGCTTTGAAATAATGAATTCAGATTAGGAAGAATCTAAATTTACATCTGTGCCTCTAAAAGAGGGAATGGCAGTGGGAAGATTTCAAACTTAGGGTCCCAGAGATTTCAAAGTTAGGGTCCCAGAGAAGGATGATGGTGCTGAAAGCTGAGAAAGAGATCAGAAGGACTAAGCAAAGCACATGCTATCTCAAACCCTTTATGTTAGCAAATAACTGTGGACTATTGACAGTGTGCACATTTCTCAGAGAGAATGGTAGGAGATGGTAACCTCTTGGTTTACTTTGTTCCAGCAGAGCATTCTCTTGTGGGTGTGTACTAGATAACCTCTTTGGTGACCTGCACCTCATATGGATTATTTGAGTTTGTGAAATTAATATTTTATCTTTAGAGATCATAGCAGCATTTAATAAGATCATCAAGTCCAACTGTTAGCCCAGCACTGACAATTCCACCACTAAACCATGTCCCCAAGTGCCACATCTAAATATCTTTTAAATACCTGCAGGGATGGTTACACTACCAAATCCCTGAGCAGATGAAAGGAAGGAATGATTTTAATTATTGCCAAATGCAAGTTCAGATCTCTAGTGTTTAACGCATTCTCTAACTGTTAACCCTATTTAATGTACTTATTTTAACAATAAATACTTTTTAACATAATTTGGTGTCTGCATTTTTTATAGAAAAATGCAGTTAACCCACCTTTTAAATTTATTCTATTTACTCTTTTTCTCTACTTACTACTCTGCAGTAAAGTATAAAATGTTTCAGAAAGCTCTTCAAGTCACTACAAGTTTTGTACAAAAATTTACTTAGATCCTAAATTTAATTTACTGCTGAAAGAAAGAATAATGGTTTTTTTAGGAAGAATTAATTTAGGCTTATGATAAACTCAGTTGCAACCTTTTTTCGGGGAGTGGCAGTTATTGGCCTGTTGTGGTAGAGGTCATGAGAAATTCATGTCCTATTTCTTTTCTAATGGCTAGGGGATATGGTCCTTGCAAGCAGCAGAAATAATTTTTTTAGTGTAATGTCTTGTGGCTCAAGTAGAGATTTCTTATTTTTTTAATGTAAGGTGTGATACCCCTTACATTAAAAACTGAAGGATAAGATTTTGATCTCAGCAGTATAAATTAATAAATGTACTGTAGAAAGTCATTTACTGTGATGTGCTGTATTCCTTAAATATTTGTATGGCTTCTCTCCCCTCATAGATTCTTTTCACAACAGGGTTACCTTAATATTGTAACAAGTTCTTGAACAGTACTAGGCCCGTGTTCTGCATGATATCACTAACTTTTAGATGTAGTTGCAAAATTTAGCTTGAACTTCCAGATTGTAGCACTTGACAGGCATGCCAAAATTGAAACTTGCATTGTTGAATTGGTTTTACACGATCAGTTTTTACTGTATTAAATCCATGACCAGTAAGCATTGACCATGAGATGCCTGGCACTTTTAGAGCTTACCTCAAAGAAAATCTCATAACAAGGCAATTGAACTTGACCCCTACCTGTCTGCAGCCTCCTTGCAGGTAGTTATAGAGAATTCATCCACTGTCAAATAACATCCCCATGTCGTTTTTCTCTGTGCTGCTTTCCAACCACTCCACACCCAGGCTGTAGCACCAAAGGGGGTTATTGTGGCCAAAGTGCAGGCCCCATCACTTGGTATTGTTGCACCTCATGCTGTTTATCTCAGCCCATCAATCCAGACTGTCCAGGTCCCTCTGCAGAGCTCCGCTACCCTTCAGCAGACCAACACTGTCACCCAGCTTGGTGTAATCTGCACGTTTACTAAGGCTCCACTCAATCCCCTCATCCAGATTGTCAGTAGAGGTGTTGAACAGCTCTGGCCCCACACAGATCCCTGGGGGACACCACTGCTGAGCAGACACAAAGTGTCTTCACCATTCACCACCTCTCTCTGGGCCTGGCCACCCAGCCAGTTCTTGATCCAGTGAACAGCACATCTGTCCAAGAAATGGGCTGATGTCTTTTCCAGGAGCTGGAGAAGAGTTGATTGTAAAAAAAATAGAAGGAAAGATCAGGCCTGTGAAGATCAGGTAGAAGGGTCTGTTCCCCAGATGGTCAGTGCCTTGAGATGGCCTACAGAGACCGAACACAGTTGTTCTGGTGGCTGTAAATGTTTCTAAAAATCTCCAGCAGATTCTGGACTGATGTTTCAGTTGGTGGTGACCAGCAGTCACCTGTCTACTACTGCTGCTACTTGCTCTGCTACCTTAAGTACAAAAACTTTGTGGGAGATGCAAAAATTCCCCAAATAGCTGATTCTGGAACATAAATTTGAGTTAAATATCAGGTAATAGGCTATTGTTTTGCACTCTGCTTTTAAAATCAAAGTACACAACTGAGAAATCAGTTGCAGGAATAAGAATACAACTAAAGTGATGAAAGCAGAGCTTAGTATTTAGAAATTACAATGCTCTAGATGCTTCTGCAATGTCAGTGTCCTCCCCTTCTAACGCACCTGTAAGATTTTTTTTTTGTTCACACTTCAGGCAAAGAGAAGGATGGGCCTACTCTGGGAATTCATCAATATCGGGTAATGAAACCAAAGCATATTTTTTTAAACTGACTTCTGCATGACTTGTTGCAAAAGTTGGAAAGCCTAGGCTAAGTAGGCAAAGGAATGCAGAAGAATGGGGTTCACTTCAGGATAGAAGGAGATGGCACTCGCTCTGAGAAATTGTATTCTAAGCCTGCCACCAACACCAAGTTCCTATCTTATGCCTGACAAGAGATGAAAGCAGGCTTTTCTTAGATATGATTGTATGTTCCTCATTTTAAGATTCCTAACCTAAAATACAGATTTGCAGATGTGGAAAATGGGCTTCAATGCATGAAATGCTGTATATGCTAAGACCTTGAAAATCAAGTCTTAAGTATCTCATCCTGACCCCCAGCAAATAAGGGAAGCCTTGACCTTGATCTCTCTGTGCTACAGTTGTAGTAGCCAGTAGTGTAAAGGCTACTATGAAAATGAATTAATGAATTTTTTTAAAAACATCATGTAGAAAAAAAGCATCAGAAAAATAGTTATGTGAAAACTAATAACTCTTAAGAGAAATTAAAAACTGTCTTTAGAGCAGGATTTGAATAGTATGCTGTAGGTAATGAATGGACAACATGTGTTGAGCACCAAAAGAAAGCAAAACATTGAATTTTTAATTATTCAGGTATGTACTGTCCATCAGGAGCCCCAAATAAAGTGGAGATTATGTGGAAAAAAACCAGCATGCAGTCAAAGGCATAATCGTGTTGAAATGCAGAAGGATCTATGAGAAATTCAGCCTTTGGAATTGCCTTGCATTTGAGTACTCAACCTTGCAACTATTTTAATGTCCTTTGATTACAATTTTGTTTCATAAAAACTCATGTGCGCATAAATCTGTGTATATTTCTGCACAAACGTTTATTACACAGATTCTAATTGGGTGATTACATTCTGTTTCAGTAACAAACTAGATTTTTTCCTATTCAAGCTTTAGTTTTAGTAGACCCCTGGGGCTTAATCCAGGCTTGAATTTTACTATTCAAGCATGATTATAACAGCCTTTTCACCACAAGTGTTAATACTGCTATAAATTATTTGGGGCTAACTTTCAATGCATTTTGTATTAAGTTTCTTAATGAACTAAGTTGGCTTTCTTAGTGTTTTGACTGTTAAGGTTTTGTCCTGCCACTGGAGATAACATTATGCATGCCAGATGACCTTTTCTGGACATCCTGAAGTCTCTAGTTTTCAGGTTGTTGTTGTTGTTGTTGTTGTTGTGTTATTATTATTCCCCCTTCGACATGTACAAGTTTTAGAAAAAAGAGCTGTGAATTGTCAAGGTAAGTGTAGATTCAATACTATTGCCATGTTTATCTGTGGATTCTGCCCAAAAAGCGATTCACACGAAGTGCTGAATGGTTTTAAAAACCACACTAAAAGCTCACACAGGATTTGAATATAGATTGGCTTGCAGCAGAACAGCAGCTCTCTGCAGTTTGAAATAGTGTCAAAGAAACTGAAAGTTGCTCTTCTGTCTCTGTGTGTGCATGTGTCTCCAGGGTGTTAGTCTGTCTTTTCTAAGTGCAGTAGAATTAGAAAGAGCTTAATTTGTGCAGATGATGCAGAAGAAGGTTTGGGCACCACTGTTACAAAAATTAATTCAGAGCTGGACAAAAATTTTAAATGGCTGCTGCTGGAGGTGGGCTTTGCCAGAGGAAGGGCACATCCTGCCCTTATTTTGAAAACATTGCAATCCCATCTTTTGCCAAGTAGTCATAACTGCCATTTATTGCAGAGCCTGCCAGAAATGCATGAAGGCTTTTCATCTAAGTCAGAGAAAGGTTAGCAATCAGTATTTCCACCCATTTTTTTTCCCAGTGTATGAGGCCTCCCAGCCAATACAGCTTGTAAAAATGTATAATAGCAGTACCATGTTTTGATGCTTAGAAACTGACAAGATTGCTTGCAGTGACTGCCATCTCCTCTTGAAACAGGTACTGAAGAACCTGAAAATCTACTCTGACTAGAATTGTAACAAACTAAAATTTCTATTTTGCATAGTGTTCTGCAAAGTCTAAATAGGCAAACTTCAAAGGCAGAAAATTGAAATTAAAATTGCAATAAAAAATTCAAAACATAATTAACCTTTAAAAAGACATTTTGTTGTAACATAGGAATGTGCTGAAACAGGAAGCTTACTGTGAGCTTAAAAATAGGTTTTCCATTCCCAAATGAAATTTGATCTGAAAGTGTGCAGTGATGTAATAAATTTCATTATTGACAGCATCCCTTTCTATGTAGTTTTTATGCAATCATATTTATTTTCTGATGGGAAGTTTTTCTGTCAAAAATTTTCTTACCTGTTCAAGTTGTACCAGCTCTTTTTCTAAGCCATAGAATAGAAGTATTTATTTGATACAGAAATTAATTTATAACAAGGAATAGGAAGTCTCTTTCTGAGTACATAAACTTTCATCAGAAGTTATGCAGGTTTAGCAGTTGTACTGATGATGTATTTGAGCACAGTTTTCTCAGTCCTGTCAAATTGTATGACAAGATTATGAGATGAAAATGTATAGGAAGTCTTGTTTTCATCAGAAATATTCAATTTTCCTGTGAAGTTGAAGTAAAAATGTACAGTAAAGATGTTGGGTTTTAAGGATAGTGTTCATTCCAATATGGAATGAAATATTAAAAAAAAAAAAAAATCTGGATGCCTGAAAGCAGAATTACACATTTCAGATTCACAAGACATGGAAAATGCAAAAGTGGTGGTTTCCACCCAGGCTTGAAGTCTTGAGCTTGTTCAGAAGCACGTATCCAGAGCTTCTGCATTCTCCAAAACTCATCCTTGGATTTTACCCAGGCTATAGGATAAGTTAGAGCTTTTGAGACAGCTCTTAGTGTCTCAGCTCTTGTCTTCTTTTCTGCCTAGTGTAAGACCTGGAAGATCAAGATATTCAGTTGAGTATCAGAAGCTGGCGGGTGGAATTGGAAAACATGGGTGTTCCAGTAAATTGGCAAAAACTGAATAATCCCCATGAAGCAGTTTCAGTGAACCAGAATTCTTCTACAGGAGAACACAGACAGTAGAACCACTTTCATGGCATAGATATTTTGACAAAGCTGTCTCCTGAAGCCCTTTTACAGCTGGTGATCTATAACCAGCCAAATGTCACAGTGGGAAGAGTTGTCTCGTACTGGGAAGAGTTCATCATAGATAGAAACCGACCTGGATTGCTCTGGTCTGAACTCAGATCACGTAGGACTATTAATCGTTGAACAAACAAACCCTTAGTAGCGGCTGCACCACTAGGATGTCCTGATCCAACATCGAGGTTGTAAACCTCCCCGTCAATACTGTGTCTCAGATGTGACTGACTAGGAAAAAATAGGACCAGTTTTATAACTCATAAGATTGCAAACCAGTGCTGGCTGGAATAGACTATGGAGAGGCATGTGCCAGTTGAATGATTATCTCAGTGTTTACATCCTCATAGTTGACAAGTGAAAGTTAGGGCTCATTGAGAGGCATAATTTGAGCTAGCCATGCACATACACTGGGTTCTAACTGAGCAGTGAAGACTTAGTGTTGTCAAAGATTGTTCAATGACTACAGCAGGAAGTGACAAAGCAAACAAGGTGTTCAAACAGACAGAAAATAGTGCTATGTTACACATGAATCAATTGTAACTCAGCTGGAATAAGACAGTTCTGGTCAAAAAATATAATTCAGAAAAGAGAGTAGGTATATAATAGAATCATAGAACAGCTTGGATTGGAAGGGACATTAAAGAACATCTAGTTCCAAACCCTGTGCCATGGGCATGGATGCCTTCCACTAGACCAACTTGCTTAGAGCCCCATCCAACCTGGCTTTGAACACTTCCAGGGATGAGCCTGCACAACTTCTCTGGGCAATCTGTTCCAGTGCCTCACAGTAATTTTGTTTTTTTATTAATACTTAATCTAAATCTTTACTCTCAATTTGAATCCATTACCTCTTGTCTGTCGCTACATGCTCTTGGAAATAGTCTCTCTCCATCTTTCTTGCAGGCTTCCTTTGGGTACTGTAGGGCCACAACTGGGTCACACTGAAGCCTTCTCTTTTTCAGGTTGAACAATTTCAATTCTCTCAGCCTTTCCTCATATGGGAGGTGCTCCATACCTCTAATCATCTTGGTGGCCCTCCTCTGGACTCTCTCCAACACATCAATGTCCTTCATGTTCTGGGAACCCCAAAACTGAATGAAATACTCCAGGTGTGATCTCACCAGAGCAGAAGGGAAAAATCACCTAATTCAACCAACTGGCCATTCTTCTTTTGATGCAGCCTGGGATATGGTTGGTTTTCTGAGCTGCAAGCATATAATGCCAGCTCATGTCCAGTCTCTTATCCACCTCTACCAGCATCCCCAAGTGCTTCTGGGCAGTGCTGCTCTTCATCTTTTCATCCCCAGCCTGTGTTGATATTAGGGTTGCCTTAAACCAGGTTCAGCACTTTGCACTTGGTCTTGTTAAACTGGGGTTGCCTTGAACCAGGTGCAGCACTTTGCATTTGGTCTTGTTAAACCCACAAGATTCCCATGGGCCCACTTCTTGGGCTTGCCCAGCTCCTTCTGGAGGGTACCCGATCCTTCAGGTGTGTCAATGGCAACACTCTGCTTGTTGTCCTCTGCAAATTTGCTGAGTGCATTTTATTCCTTCATTTATGTTAATAATGGAGATAGTAAATAACACTAGTCCCAGTACAGACCCCTGAGGGACAGCACTACACGAGATTCCCATGGGCCCATTTCTTGGGCTTGCCCAGCTCCTTCTGGAGGGTACCCGATCCTTCAGGTGTGTCAATGGCAACACTCTGCTTGTTGTCCTCTGCAAATTTGCTGAGTGCATTTTATTCCTTCATTTATGTTAATAATGGAGATAGTAAATAACACTAGTCCCAGTACAGACCCCTGAGGGACAGCACTTGTCACTGATGTCCATTGTGACTCTGAGCCATTGACCACTACTCTCCAGATGCAACCATCAAACTGATTTCTTATCCATGTAATAGTCCATCAGCTGAGCCCATTTCTCTCCAATTCAGAGAGAAAGATGTTGTTGCCCTTCCCCTGTCTACTGATGTAGTTACTCCATCATAGAAGGCTGGTTTATATGAGAAGGGCCACTAAATTGGTTTTTGAGGGGAGGCTGAGTATAAAGACTTCCATACAAAGACTCGACACATTATTTTTATTTAGAAAGGATTAAAGAAAATAAATTATATAATGTAGATGCAAGCAAGGAAGATAAATTACTCACTCATACTTAAATTTTTATGGTATAAAAAAGAATGGATAACTAAAAGAAAATTAAGAACAAAAACGTATTTTTCTAAAATACAAATTTTGTAAGCACAAACTATGTGTAAATCTCATTTTCGCAGGCCGAGTAGAATTGAGGATAAGATCTTCATACAGTTTGTAAATGAATTAGACATTTGCATGCTTCTTTTGACTTTATATCATATCAAATAAAGATTTTGCAAGCAATATGCCTTCAGGCTTAAGAGTTAAGAAGAAACATTCCCAATGGGCAAATTATTCTATAGCTGTTCATTACTTTCCATAAAGCATCTTGTTATGTTCTCTGTTTGAGACAGGTTTCTGGAATTAGCCAGTGTTACAACTTTTTAATAAAAGTACACTGTGCAGTGTTTTGAATGTAACATTTTTAATGACATTAGGGCTGACTATGTTAAAGCACTTTTCAGACGCTGTAACTTAAGCTTTGAGACAGGCATTCCTATAAATTCTTGCCTTGCTTCCTATCAAAGATGGAGTTCTGCTCTAGTTCACTTGCTGTATATCAGTGATACAGATAATGGAGAATAGAGGCAAGAAGCAATACAGAAAGCAAGAAAAAGGTTCAACAGCCAAAGGAAATACAACTCAATATACAATAAAAGGACTGTCTTGACTTCCCATTTTTGAATTTTCTTCAACTCAAAATATTTTTGAATTCAAAAAGGGGCTCTCAAATGTTTCACAAATGAAAAGGTCATTTTTAAGACGTTGTTTTAGCACTTCTTTTTCTTTAAAAATTGGCTGGGAAAATAAAAATATGATTCACCTGAAACATGAAGACAACCAAAATATTCAAAAACATAGTGAGACATTTAAGGCACTTGCAATTAATTAGCCAATCTATTGATGAGAGACTGAAGAGCAGTCAGAAATATTTGAAGTGTCTTTAATTAATAGTTTTTATGATCCCTTCTTTCTTCAGTGTTATTTCAAATTTGAAATCAAAGCTTTACAAACTTGTTGCATTTTGCATATTGAATTCTGCAAGTGTTTGTGTGGGCTGCTGCACAAGAGCAGAAACTCTGGTGGTCTGTGGCCCCTTACAGGAATAATTTCTCATGTTTCTTTGGTACTCAGGAGAATAAGGTCTCAATTTTGTTCATGCTCCAATACTAGATATAACATAGAGAATTTGGAAGGTTATCCTGCCTTCCTGAATTCAGTTGAGTGTCAGGTTTTTTGGTTACTTGCATGAAATCAAGATCAGAGAAGAGGTACTTTAACTTATTAGACTCTAACCTTTAGTAGTTATCAAATGTAAATGGACTGAGTCAGAATAAGCAGGCCAAAACAGTTATATATAGTTCAGAATAATATCAGCCATTATGTTTAAGGGGCTACCTTTCTATTTACTAGATTTAAAAGTTCTTTCTCTCTTAACTTGTATAGTGTCCATTTATATTCATCTAACTATTTGTCATCTATTTACTTCTAAAAAGTATTTCCATGGACTAATCACACATTTCATCAGAATTTCCCTTGGCTTGCTACTTCTTGGGTTTCATTTGTTACTCCCTAGTTCCTATATTTGAAAAGAGGACTAATGACATAATGCTTCCTGCTGTGGTGAGGCATAATGCAAATTAACCACCTCTTGTTTTTTCTCTGACAAAAGGGGTAGTTCTTAGTGGAAAGGTGCAAGTTACTTGACTAGTTTCAGTCTGAAATTATCACTGCAACAGACTGTTAGTGATGTGATAGGACCTTGTAACATCCTTTAATTTAAAAAATTAGGTCTTAAAGTCTCCAAAGTACTTTATAATGCAGGGCTTTTCTTTAGGGGGAAATTATAAAATGGAAAATACATTTATTGAATTGCATTTGAGCCTGTGCAGGAGTTATGCTGCACCCTTAGCACTTGTTATTGGTTTACTGTGGGTAGCTCCTCTGTCACCCTACCTGGTTCTTCCTGATTACTTACCTGGAAGCATCCAATTTTCCTTAAGTGTTGCAAAGGCCAAAGAAGCAGCTAATGCTGTCTTTAACATTTCATTTGGGTGGGCAAGGGAATAAATTTAAGTATTGAAGTACTTTAGATCAGCACCTTTAATATCATAGCAATTGTAGTCAGTTGATACCTTCCACTGGCATAGTCAGATCACCAGCTGAGGGACCATGGCAGAGGGGGGTGGGACAGCAGAGAAGGGACAGGTTAGAGACAAAATGTAACTGCCCTACCAGCTCTCCAGTGTGTGAGAAACAGCTAAAGGTGCAATGCCATAATATTATGGCTGACCAATAAGAATGGGATACAGGTGTCTATCCATGCATAATTCACAACATGATGTGGGGTTTAAGACTTGAATGTTGTCAGAATTGAGTGGGAGTCCTTCCATCAACTTTAATGAAAAGTAAATGAGACTGCTATTCAGCAAGTAGTTAAGAACAAGCCTAGTTTTCAGGCACAAGTGGTTGATTTCAGAGGAACCTAGTACATGTGTAAGTACCTTAGAGAATTGAGATTATATTGAATCATACATTGTCAGGACTAAGTAGCATGCAAACACCATAAAATCTAATCAAAACAGTAATATGAAAGTAGCAGACATTAATTTCATTACTTTTTTTACTGACATGCTGTGTTTATTATCACAATTGCCGTTCAGCCAAAGCTTCCTTAGAACTCTTTTCTAGTATCCAAATGCATTAAATGGTTAATATTATTTTGACAGAATTAAATATTCTCTAAGAGGCTCAAGAGGAAGCATGTTCCAAAACCGAAATCCAAAGATACAGAACCCAGTCTTTACTTCCCAAAAAAAAGTATATGCTGGATTTTATGTCAGGTTTATTTTCACCTGGTAAGAGATGTCAGAGGAGATAAGCTTTGTAAAACTAAGTGGGAGGAGGTGTTGAATGTTGTTTAGTGCCTGTTTCTATGCTGCCTGCATTCATCTCTGTTGTAACTAAACAATGGAATACAGTATCTGTAATTATTCAAATAGGCACATTTGCAGTTATAATGTATTCTTTCACAAGCAAAGCTATTATTTAAAAATTAAAGGGAAGGAATGAGCTCTTTATGGCTTTAAATTAAAAATATCAGATAATATGATAGAGCAATTTATAATTGTCAGAAAAATTAAAGGTTTTTCTTTGATTTTGCTGTTCTTAAGTTGATCCAAAAGTATCAGCCAGCTAGCAGCAACTTAAGACAGTAATGGTGATTCTGTTATTCTGTCTTTTTTTTTTTTAATAAGGATTTTGGAATTGAAATTAGCTCGCTAGTTGATTTATAATGTTGGGACAAGATGTCTAGCTCATACTGTGTTCAACTCTTACTGGTCAGAGCTTTTAGACTTTTTGCCATATCTGTAAAGCCTTCAGTTGGCAGAACTGTACACTTTCTATTCCATCATTTTTTTCTGTCTATCATGGCATGCCAGTGTATTAGTTTAAATGCTCTGGTTGAGCTTTTGCTTGATTGTTTTAGAGAAGCTCCGAAGCTCTTCTAAAATGCAGAGCCTCATTCTATTTGTTAGAGAAATTCAAGTGCTAGAAGCCTAATGATTTCTAGTTTTACAATGATGTAATTTTATGCAGTGACAGAAACATAAACCATGAAGAACACAGCAGTGGTTCAAGTCTTCCTCATTATTAAATTTGCAAGACATAAATTCTGAGTAAACAGGAGTTCATACATTGTTTATTCAGTTTAAAGTAATAATTTGCATTGAATTTAACTTTCCATAGGTAGTTACTAACTGTAGCTGGAATCAATTTTTAGAGTTATTTTTACAAAAAGCCTGAAATGGACATGTTCTTTCCTAGGTCCTGTTTAATTACAGTTGTATATTGCTTACTAACCATCTGGGCACCTGATTAGATGCTATGACCATCATTTGATTTGAGCTTCTTTACTTGCGCTAACTGCTAGTTATAAAAGATAATTACTTGGAAGTGAAAATATGCAGCTCACATGGGTAGCTCAAGCAATAGTTTTAGCTAGTCTTACTCTTCTTTGTATTCTAATCATTTGTGTTCAGAAGAGGAATAAATCCTCAAAGTGTCATATTCCGCAAAGAACCTGGAGTATGTTTTGTGAAGGTTTACTGGGTTTTTTGCACTCTTTATGACCAAATCTGCAAGAGGAAAACAAAGATAAAAGCTTTATTTTCTCCTGAGCATTTTGTGTTCATAGAGACTAATAGCCAATTAAGATAAAAGGACATATTTGATGGCTAAAATCCAGTAATATTATCTGTCCCAGGTCAATTTGACATTTAATATGTTGTTTCCTCTTCAGCTATTTTGCTACAAGGGAAAATTCAAGCATTTAAAGAGAAGGACTCATCTGTTCTATCTATTCTATCTTGCATAGTTTTTGATTTTTTGATTTTTTGATTTTTTTTTCTTAGGTGAGGTTTATCATTACAGCAGTGAGTTATTTATACACAGATGCTCCATAAAAAAGATTCATCTGTATAGTAAGGGCTTTATTAAGATTGATAATGACTTCCTGAAGAATTATAATTATTATAAATAATTTAACACTATTGGATTGTTGGATTCTTCTTTCCAGAACTATCATTAAAATAAGAGGGCAAAGCAGTTACACCTTCTTTGTATGTAAATATATTTTGGTAGTTTAATGCACGATTATTGAATAGCTTTTTAAATTAGGTTAGAATACCTAAGGTGTCAGAAATATATCTAAGTTGTCAGCACCAATAATGATGTAGACTCATGAGCAATCAATAACTGCTCAAAGCTTTGATTTTTACTGAAATAGTTTCTGTGAATCAATGCCAATACTTGCATGGACCATAGTCGCAAGTATTTTCTTGATGGATCTGTGTACTAAAAAGGAAAACTAAATGTTAGTAATTAATGACTTTTTCTTCTTTTGAACTGGTAAATAGAGAGTAAATGCAAAACTGACCTGAGGCATTTATCATGAACTTTTGCCAGCTGAAATAGTGATGTGCTTCTTTAAGTACCTTCATATAACAAGCCACTGTCATTTAAGGCATTCATTAGATTGTGATAAATAACTGGTTTATCTGTAGGGTATGGAAAATTGCTGCTTTTAAAATCTTTTTATAGCTCACTGAAAAATTGTTTTTGTCATGTATCTTGTTTTTTTAATAGTTTAGAGAAGAATATGGAAGACTATGACATGGTTTGGTTTTTTTTTATTTTTTCCTTTTTTTTTTTCTTTTTCTTTTCAAGAGCACACTTTTCTTTGGTTCAGAAAACACTAGCAAGTTATCATGGTGAAGAAGAATTAGAATCACATTAGCTCCTTTGTTTTCCATTGCATGTCAAGTTCCCTGGTTTAATAGTTCAGGTCTGATTTACAAAGGCATCTCTGCTGTTTCCTATTACAGACTGAAAAACAAGATGTATTCAGATAATTTTCAGTAAATATAACAAGTAAGTAATTCATATATATATAATCTATGAATTGGAAACTCTGACTTCTATCCTATAAATACAGGCGTCATTTCAGATGTCTGCCTTTTGTTTGTTGTGCTTCAATAATTGCATTCCTGTTGCAAGATATTTCTTCATCCTGGGACAGTGAAAGACTCAGTGCTTCTGTCTAATTTTCTAGCCAGTATAAATGAATTACTTTGGGCATATTCTTTCAGTTCTATCACTTGTGCTTATGAATACTGACTTATGAAAGCAGAGACTCCAAACAAGGTACTGGCAACATCTGTGTCTTGCCTACCTATTACAAAGGGATTTTTACACATTACCTTCTAGGTAACTTCTTTTGATAAAGCAGGATGCACAAATATTTTGTTTCTCTTCCAGTTTTGAAGGACAGATCCTCATGCAAATTTGGCGTACCTCTGCGTCAGAATGAACAAGGTCATTTTTCCCTCCTGTACTAAGGAAATTCCTTTCCACAGTGGCAATGGACTGAACAGATTTCAGTGTGGTGCCAGAGGGCTCTTGTGGGTGGCAACTCTTGAGGCAATGAAAGCATATTAACAAACCATCGGTTAAGTCCTCTGCATTTTCTGTGATCTGATGATAATGAGTTCTGTAAGCCCTACCTGAGAAAAATTCCTCTCTCTTCCCAGTTTTATACAGACTATAACCATACTTTATGCAAAGCCCACAGCCCTCAGAGAACAGTGACATTTTACAGCCAGACTTGCTTTCATTCACTCTGTGGTGCTGAACATTTTGTTTTAATTAGAAAACAGAAATTTAACTCAAAACAACATCACTTTTTATTTATGCATATTTTTTATGAATGTTCTGTCAGTGTTTGATCAAACTTACATTCTCATGCATGCATCAGAATCCCATTGCACCAGTAGTATATCAGCATGGCATGAAAATGTCATTCTTGCTCAGATAGGTTTATAAGACAAGAGATGGCAGGTTGGTTCAGACAGTGGCAAGGATGTTGAAACAATGAAATGGACCTGCTTAGATGGAGGGGTGGCATTACCAGCCTGCCAGCAACTTAATCACTGTCTGGCACCAGTGCGTTTCAAGGAAGAACTTAAGGTTTAAGAGAAGTCTTTGTGGATGCTTACAGTGAGCTCCTATTAGACATTAGAGACAATTTTGAAGACTTTGTATGTTTGAAAATACATCTAGTAGGAATGCCAGTGGCATAATTTATTCAGAGATAGAAACTGTGACAAATTAAAACAATACATAGGAAAAGAATTGTATAGGTAGTGCTTTAAAAATTGAATGAAGACAAGTCAAATAGAGTTTATGCTTGAATGGGCTGCATAGTGATCAACCCAGCAATGATCAATGCAGTGCCTTGGGAAAATAATCATTGCAAAACCAGTAGATATTTGGAGGATGCAATTGACTTACTTCAAGCAAGCATTTAGTTCCTTGCTGGATAGCTCTTCATTGTTGTGAAAGGGGTCTCTGATCAATCATGGGTGAAATGTAGGAAAAAATCTGTGTACCATTTTTATTAAAAGTACCATTCAAATATTTGTTCTTATTTCTGTTTTCTTTCAAATCAAACATCAGTTATTTTCCTGTGTTATTTTATAATGTCAAATTAATGTATTTATATTTTCCCCTCATAGTAGTACTACATTATGACTAAGGCTATGACACAGACATTCTTATCATTCAGCTGTTCCTCCGAGATCAGCATGAATACTTTCATAAAGATCCTTTTGATGTATTTTATAGACGTGAATTTCTGACATACCACTTTCCATTGAAGCTTGGTGCTCCAATTTATTGAGGTAAACAATTTTTATTGAGTTTAGCAAATTGGTTTCACAGGATTTGGAAAAATGAAAACATAAAAACTCTTGAAAAAGGCTATTCCCATTTCTCATCTCAAAATACTTTTTTCTAAAAAAGTCATTATTTCTCAAGTTTTTGACAAAAAGAAGTAAGTTTCAGATAAAATAATATGAAATATTTTCTTGACCTTTTTTAACTCTAATTTTCTTTTCCTAGTTTGTCTGTTAAGTTTTTTTTTTATTTTCAAAATTTATTACAAAATAGAGTATTGATCTGCCAAACAGTGTGGTCATGGCTGAAATTTACATTGCACGCAGAATTGCTATGTCTATTATCTAGATTCCTACTGTATCAAATATCTTTGGATACTACACTTTAAGGAAGATGAGTATAATGCTTCTCTAATATTCATAGGCTCCTTTAATTTAGGTCTTTGTACATACTGTATTTTGGGTGACCTAGAAGTTTTATAAGGAAATGAAAAGCACTTTTATACAAACTACTTATTTTTATCTTCTTGTGCTTATTTTTGTCTTCTTGTCATTCTATCATTAGAATTTCCTGGCTACTCTCAACAGTGAGTAGCTTCATAGTTTTTAAACTTCATTCATCACCATATGGGATATATATTATCCTAAACTGTCAATGGAAAAAGTGTTAATTTATTACAGGACTGCTTTTGTAAGCATGAAATATATTTAAGAATATCTGGCAAGGATCCACAAATCTATTTTTATAGAACTAAGGGTTTTTGTAAATGGTATGAAAAAATTTAAGCAGTGTAGACCTGAGTACTATTTCTCATGTTGTAGCCCAGACAGTAATAATATCTATGTTAAAAACTATTCACTCATTATAAAAGTCCAGCTCAGAGTTCTTCAACAAGAAAAGCAGAACTGATCTCTTTCTTTGTTTTTAAAGCATCCACATTAATTCCAAGTTCTTCTCTTGTTCCAAATACCGTATTTTTGCAAAAGCTCTTTGAAGTAACAGCATTGCCTTCTTTGCTATTTTTTGCTATCTGTGAAGATAGTTCTGCCTCTTCTAAGCAGTGCACAGGAGTAGAGTTGATGTAATGGGAATAAGGAATGCCATGTCTGATTCATTAGTTGCAATTACTTATCATTATTCATTATTTATTTTGATTTATAATGGATAAAAAGAACCTACCCAGGGCCATTTTAACATGAATGATAAATGGAGTCTCATAAAATGATTAAACTGGCAACTGCTGCTTGTATCTTAAGTGGACAATAATTGATGTAAGATTGAGAAATTCCAACCAGTGCCTAGCCTCAGTCTTTTTTTTCATACGATTCTAATTACAAAAGCTGGCCAATCTTCCCCAAAGCCAGGAAAATTTTCAGAAACTTGTAGCAAATGATGAAAAAGCAAATTAAGACCTCATATAAAATCAGTCACTTTTCTCATCACCAACAACAAAACTTATTCTTGAAGATCAGCAGTAAATTTAGTTCAGAGTCTGTAGAAGACTTTAAAAAGTGTCAGGGAAAGGTTTGAGAGAAAAACACTTTTGTTCTTGTTCAGGATATTGATCAGAAGATCCAGAACTTCTTCTACAAGCTGGAAATCATCCTTCATGATATTAATGTAGTACAGCTACTCTCTGAATAATTAAAATTCTCTACAAAGAACATGAAAATACATCAGCTATTAGGATGTCAGGAACACTGTTAAATACAATAAAATGGAATATCGGTCATTTCAGGGCTCCTAAAGCAGTTGTATTGGAAATAAAATAAATGTATATATACACACACTAGTATTTTTCAGCCATTCATATCAAATTTGTACTGGAAAGGGACAGCATGTTCATAGTACCTATACTTTGATTGATTCTACCTATTTACTGTCTACCTACTAATGCTATTGACTTTACTATGCTTTGTAAAAGGAAACCTTAGTGCCTAGGAAAACCTTGCAAATTTAAACATAATCAAACATAATTAGTCCTGCAGCCACCAAGAAAACATTTCTAAATATTTTAGATTCTGAGATAAAAAAGTTTAATTTACCTATTATTATGCAAGTATTCTTTCTCTTTTAGGAAGAATATATTGAAAAGGGTTGTCCACCTGTGCTGTGGCAAACATGACCTGCCCAAAGGAAGTTAGCTGTTTATTGTTTGTTGCAGTGATTTGTGAGCACAGCAGTTATCTGTATTGACTCCCAGTGTATCTAAATGTGAAGCACGAGTTATCCATGGCAGACAGTCTCCAATGAAGCCAAGCCTCAGTATTTTGTGCAGTTTTAAGACCTGCAGATCTTCATGTTTGTGCCTTGAACAGAAATTAAATTTAGTGACCAGTCATCATTCCTGTAGTAGGATCTGCACCATGGAGTCAGTCAAGCTGTAGGTAAGTAGGTAACAGGAGTATAGGTATTTTTGTTCAGTAAATCTTGCAGGGGACTACAAAGCCCCTTGTGCTTGAGTCTTTTCTGTTGTCCAATGTGATCTTCAAATGAGAACTGTAGGAATACCTCTCAGTTTGAGGGAACACCATGTGTTCCATGGCAGCCACACAACAAGAAATGCTGCGATTATCTGCCAATGTACACACATCACCTATGACAGGCCATTAAAAGGTTTCTACTCAGACACATAGGAAGGTGTCTTAAGCATGCTACTGAATATGCTGCTGAGTGTTCTTACTAGTTGTTGTATCAGCTGTAGAGCTAATGACAATGCCTGGTTTCCTACTGGCTTTTGTCCTTTAATCGCTCAGATCTGTCTTACATGGAAATAACATCTGTTCCTTCCTGAATCTGTCTGTGACACCCCTGCAGATAAAGCATTTTGTCATTAGTCTGCAACTAGATATGTCCAGATTGCGTGGCCCAGCTGCCTTCAGATGGGGTGTGTAGCTGTTACATTCCACCTACTTTCCTCTCAGGATATTGTATCTCAGGATGTAGCTGTGTCCACAGTTATCTGTCTACCTCTCCATTTTCTAGTTTCCAAATTTATAACATCTTTTAGATATTTTTTTAGAAGGTCAAATTTTCTTTGAGCCTTTACCCATTTGCTAAATCTACCTAAAATTGGTCCACCCAAAGCTTATTTGAGGGATGACAAGGAAGGAAAAGTAGTTAGCATAAAGATTCTGTCTTGAGACATTTTAAAATTAGAGCTATTTCTTAAAAATCTAACTTGACATGTGTATTTGAAATATCTTAAATTTATTTGATAAAGTGTGGTAATATTTCTCTAATGTATAAAATGAAACTTATTGGTATTCAGTGCATTAGCAAATACGTGTAGAATTCATTGTATACTATGAAATCATCATATTAATCGCATAAGTAAATTTATAAAACTTTTTTTCTCAAAAGAAGTAGCATATTATTTGAAACTTTTTCTAAGCAGCATTTTGGATGTTTTTACTCGCATTTATTGAACAAAATCCAAGATTTTGATTATTAAACACTATGACAAGATTTGCACAGATTTTATGTGAGGGACAGCAAGTGTGATGAATAGTGTTCTAGAATAATTTTAGAATAGACACTCAGACCTCTGCATTTTTAATAGCTTCTTGTAATTTTTTCACACTTTGCATACTCTAGGACTCCTCTGTGCAAAGGCTGGTGTTGTTGACTTCTCAGTCACTGATTTTTCTGTCTAGAGTATAAATTGAAAAGCTACTAGACTTTTATTACACATACCTAACAGTACAGATCATAGAGGAGGTAAAAAACTAATGCACATGAGAATAATTGGCTGTATTTATCCTTTTCCAGCTTCTGAATTAAGAGTTAAATTATGCTTAGACAACATAAAAGATTACTCCCCTCTATGCCCTGACACTTCATCACTTAATGAATAGATAGGTGGAACTTCAGAAATGAATTATTACTATTAAATTAGAAAAAAAAAGTGTAAGAACTTGATTACCCTGCAAGAGTTGTCCTGCTATTAAGTCTGCCTCATGTGCTGCATAAAAATGCCAGGTTTATGTGGTAAAGGGCAAGATGGACATCTCTGTGACCATGTGCTTGCTAATTAACCAGCACTGAAAATAGCCTTGTCATGAGAGAACAGTCATCTGTACAACTAGGAACCAAATGATTTTGCTGCTTAGATCAGAAGATGAATACAGGAACAGGCTGGATGCCACTGGAACAAAAGGAAAGCAACTCACAGAAGACTGTTAGGTACCAAAGATGCTTTTTCATTCCATATGGAGAATTTGGGCACTATAAAATTACTAGACTTCTAGGGTTTTTTTAGCTACTAGGCCTAAACTGAGTGGACAATGAAAAAATGAAGCAGGAAAAAAAGAGAGATTAACCAGACAGTGCTGCCGAGGTTCATTAGCTTTATTCTATGTAATCAATTTTCTGCTATTTTTCCAGCACCTTATTTAATGCTTGCAACACTTGAAATAACTTTTGTTTTTCCCTTCTCTTAAAATGCATCTCTTTACATGCAACAGTGAAAATAAGTTAGGGAATTGTTAGAAAATTAGGGGTTTATGATCAGTTGTGATAGTTCTCCCTTGTTTTATTTTATGAGAACATCCTTAGCTAAAAATCAGACAAATCTAATGCAATTCTCTCAGACAGTCTCATTTTCTATTCTGTCTCTAATAACACATTTGTGTGTGAACACCTGTTTTAATAAATAATTGAAACTGCTGAACTTATGCTTTTCAGAAGTGTCACACTAAGATAATTGATATTGGAAGTGTACTGTGAAGCAACCCTTAGATTTTAAAAAGCCAGCTATTATCATAGCTTTAATAAGAATCATAGAAGTTAAAGGAAATTAGCTATCTATTGTTGGTGGCATTAATTTGGGAGTGCTGCAGTTGTCTGTATTATAAGTTTCAGTACATACAACTCTATTTCCCAGTTTCTACCTCAACCAGCTGATAAGGCTTAATAATTGAAAATTAAATAACACAATACACTTCTGCTTGTGGAAGATATAAATAATTATTCTGTTTTGAAAATTAAAAAGTATTAGAAATTACAATAATTTACCCCATGAGGAGGCAGATTGTAATGATAATTTCTAGAAAAATTGTTGGTTTTTATGTAAAGGGTATGGATGCCTCAAGCAATGAAATAAATAAGATTTATTGTTTTCAGTTTTTTCCGTGACAATAAAAACAAATTTTTTTTGTAGAATTATAATTCAGTTATTGACAGTGTAATGTCTGGGCTACTCAGTCAGAAACTTATTGTTCCTTACAGAACAAATATACCACAATGAAGCTCTGCTCATGTTAGGGACATCTCCACTAGTGCTGGGATGTACTGTTGGGCAGCTCCTTCCAGCCTAGTGGGTTTGATTCAGGTGAATTTGTGCACAGTATTCAATGGACACTTAAAAAGAGTCGTTGATAAAGTGTAATATCTTAATAGGAAAAGGATAAATGTGCTTAGCTCTAGGATGGTATTTATTTTTATTTGTGTAGCAGTATGGGGAAAATTTTTGGCAGTAGAAAAATTACTCACTAACTATGCCTACAATGTGAAGTAGCATGTGCTCTTCCTATGAACTCTCTCTCTCTCTTTGCTGTCACAATTAAATATCACAATCTTTTATCTTTTACAATGGATTTCAATCCTTGTTGTTTTGGTATTTACTCCTGAGTTATTCCTCTTTTACCCCGCCCTGGCTTTGTACAGCAGGTATAAGAGTTAGTAAAGCTGCGTGTTCACAGCAAAAAGATGTGCAATGTGTCCTTCTTGTAACTTGATTTCCAGTCGAGATTGGATCAACATGACTATCAGCCACAGACAGGAAATTTGGGTTCATCAGCCATAAAGGAGCCATGATGTAGTTTACAGCTCCAACAATCAAGGGACCAGAGGAGAGGATCAGTTTCGAATCATACATCTGAATCTTTAGATAGAGCCTTAGAGAAGCTTCATCTGTTGCTGTGGTTGTATTCATTACCTTTTAAAATACTTCTGTGCTCAAAACAAAAATGATGGAATGGCCATAGACATAAACATTAATCAGTGATTAAAATTCTTCAGCAATTTACAGTGGAAGCACGATGACTCCATTATTATCTTTGAGTAAAGTTTATAATTGTTATGGGAATTCTGGCTAGCTAAGCTATAAAATGGTAAGCACAGAAGTGTTGCAGATGCAGGTTACATGTCATATAGATATTGTTTAACTCTTGAGAAGTAGCCAAGAGAAGAAGAGAGAAAATAAACCACATGAGAACCCTGTGAGCTGAATCATAAAAGTGTTCCTACTCATGGAGACATGCAGTTCATGCAGTTCAGGCTACTGGAAGAGGCAGTCCAATCTTTTTTAAGTCAGATGCCTATCTCAAGTATAGAGAGCCAGGAGTCAGTGTTTGGTTCATGTCTCCTTGAGCTTTATTTGGCAGAACCTTCTACTGTGAATGTGCACCCACTGGGTGTGGTACTACCCTACTGCTGCTACTTCTGACCACCTTCACTGTCTGGCAAGAGAAGCCCCACTTGTCTGGAGTAGCAACCTGGGCTCCTGGCACTATTCATTTCAAGAAAGATTGAACTCATGACCATGTGTCTTAATCCCTATTCTGAATAAAGATGTGCTTCTCTTTCCTCTTTATGCCACAGAAGCAATGACTGACAGCTCATTGGAGAGGGGAAATTCTCTCCTTATGACCACAGACACTACTGGTTTCCTGGTCAGTCCCATGAACAGGAATATTCTCCACTGAGGAATGCTTTAGACAAAGAAATAGTACTGCAGCAGCATCCAGGAGCCAGTTCAGTGCCAAACACTTTTCTAGAATTATGTTTTTTCTTGATACTTCTGATTGTCTGGCTCTTGACTTGTACTTGCCTGGCTACCCACAGTCTGGCTCAAAGGGGGAGAGTGGAAAACACACTCACCCTAAGTTAGAAAGTGGAGTATATTGGTGTTGACCTAAGATGGATCTGAGGTACTTAAACTGCAATTTAGATAGCAGATCTGGTTTGTCAAATGAGCATGGGATGATGACTTCTCTCCTACACCTGGAAATGCATCTACTTTAATGGCATTACAGCAAGTAGGTGCTGCCCACACTCTCTCCCACCATTGTCAATGATAAGGAATTCTTTAGGCCTGAGCAGATGGTATAACACCTTGATGAATTGCTGAATTCATATTTACTTGAGTATTTAACGCATTTTTAATGTCACCAATGTCTTATACTGTGTCGTTTATTAAAAACAAAATAAACATATTGGCATGTTAAGATTAGAGTAGTAGAAAAAGGATTTATTTATAGAAATTTGTCAGGAATTCATAATAACTGTAAGATACGATAAATAGTGTTAGTGATAGACTGAAAAAAATCTTGATATGAAGGAAGTCAGAAAACACAATAGTTAGAGGAAATTAATTGCATGGATATATTTTGCATCCCTTTTTTTTAGTTATTTGTATATATGAAACAACCTTTGTGTAATGGAAGACGCATAGTAAATATTGTAAATCACATATACTTTTATGTCTGTTCCTTCATTTTAATGCATTCTAGAAAATTATTGCACAATTTTTAAAATTTTATTTCCTTAGACAGTTGAATAGGGAGTCAAACATGTGACTCCATGTGTGCCAGACAAAGCCCTCAGTAGCTAAAACCCATCCAGTTTCTTTGACATTCTTAAATCTGCAGCAAATAATATTAGCATTAGACTTTTATCATTTTTTTTCTGTGAAAGACCAGCAAATGTCAGTTTTGGCCTAGGCGTTAATATTTATTATTATTGCTGTCATTTCAAGCCATCGTTTCTAGAAATCTGAGAATTGTGTCTCCTTGGTGTATGTCTGATGGTTACAACTGAAAGGAAAATCTGGGTGAACTGACAACTCAGTGAGTGCACTTGGGTATTGTAGTGAAGCTTCACACCTGTTGAAAGAGACTCCTTACAAATCAGTTTTTATATTTTCCCTGTGATTATCTTGAAAAGGTAATGAACAACATTGCCTTTAAATTAATTGGGATTTTTTGTTTGTAAATTGTACTAATTTCCTTTCCTTTGAGCCTGTATGAAAGCTCCAAAAGATAAAAAAATATACAGAAAAATCCCTTGTAACATACAGGTTAAATTGCTTAGTAAAAAAGCTGTGAGTAAAGGTGCTTGCTAATTATGGTGACAGTTATCAGAATTATAGATTAGTGCAAAATAGAACAGAGGCACCTGGCAGAGATGAACACTAGTGGGTGAGAAAAAGTCACTCTGTTGGATTTTCTCACAGGTTAGTCTGATAGTTACAAGAAATATTTTTCATATTTGTCAAGCTAAAATTCTGTGGGGTTTATTTTTAGAGTGTTCATGGTTTATTTAGAATTAAGATCTATAATTTCCAGCAGCTGTCAGTCTTAGTATAAGGATGCCCATGCTTTTACCCAAGTGGCAGTCTCATTAACAAATGCTCTGTTAATTTGCATATCAGCATAAATATACTATAAATCATCTTTTGCTGTAGTCTAGATAATATTTTTAAAAGACTGTTACTATCTTGGGTGGAGGAGAAAATTCTTAAAGAATGGTCTGTTGGGACCTGTAACCATGGTAACTAGAGATCCAACTTGCTATAATTTGTTGTAAGTTAAAAGATCGAACACTGATTTACTTTTTACTTCACAAAACGTAATGGATTCTCCAATAAAGAATCCATACAAATAAGTGCTGTGCTTCTATGTACTGTTGAAATTCACTAAAATATATTTTGAGAAAATAATCTGCAATTTAAATAAGTCTTTGTTTTCAGTTGAAAGTCAAAAGATTGTAATGTCTTGATACTACCTACGGAGTTAAGTTACAGTATATAGGTCTTTCTCCTTCCTTATGATTATCTATGAAATATATTTGTATGGCAATTTTAGTAATGCTTTTATGACAGTTCTGAGTGTATGTGCTTGTATGTTCTCCTTCCACCATTGACTATTCTTCCATGTCGTCACTGCATTTCCACTTTGTGTAGTTGTTTTGCACCAGTACCTGAAACCCACGTGTAGAAATCCAAGACAGCTAGGAAGGGTAAAAACTAAATCTAACACTCATGTAGTCCTACCTCCCTAAGTGCTGGTGGAGCTAAATGGCAGGGAGGGATTCCTGCAAATCAAGTCTCTTTTGGAAGCAGGGAAAGAAAGGAAACAGAAATGTTAAGTCAACGCTTCCCAGGATGGAAGAATGAGTTGCTCCCTTTAATTACATTTTAGATTTGGGAGTCTTTGAAGTCAAGGATTTACAACCTTCCTACTTTGAGATTAAAATAAAATAGCTAATTAGCCCCTAAGAGAGAAAATAAGTCCCATGAAGTTGAGCTTTTGGCTTTGTTTTATGTTTCTATGACCTCTGAGGATTATCAAGGTTTTGTCTTTGGAAGTAAAGGCCCATTTTGTGGGAAATTGTAACTCAAGGGGATTCCTGCATGAGCTGATTAGGACCTGTGGTGTCTTTGTACAGAGATTCTCCAAGTCCTATGCCTAAGAATTTAGGCCCAGATACTGAAAGAAAATGACTTCTGTCAAATGCTTTGGCTTTCAGTGCTTTCTGAATGAAACACATATTTTCCATATACCTTTCAGCTATAGTAATTGCCTTGTTCAAGTAAAGATATCTTTGTATTTTGTTCATAATTCCAAGCTAGAATGACATTTACTCTTAATTCTTGAGGAAAAGACAGATTACAGTCTCTTCTTTTGCTATTCCTTTCTCTGACATTCTTTGTAAGATGTCTCTTCTATGACAGTTGTGAAACAATAGCCTTTTTAGGTATTGAAAGCTGACAGGTGGTTTTAAACACCATGTACACACCCCACAATTTGAATATTTGCAAATGTAGCAGGAAAAGCTTTTAAATATGCTGAATTAAAAAAAGGTGAACCTCGTATCACTATTTGTCACGTCTGCACCAGTAATTGATGGCAGTTTCAGAAGCCGACATTAACTTAGAATATCACAAATGAACTGAAGTTTACAGTATCAATCAAAATTTGAATATAGCAATAGATTAAATAGTTTCTATGTTGAAGCCTATCCATTTGAAGAATCCCCTAAAAGACAAGCTGTCTTTTTATAGAATTTATGTGCTTTGAAGCATCTTTCTTTCTATCAAAAGCGAATATATGATATAAACTCATGAAGATCAGTTTCTATAAAATGCATCTAAATTTTATGAAAGAGTCATAATGGAAGAAAACAAAGTGATGCAATTAGTGCAAATCAATCAGCCTGAAGCAAGAAGAGCTAATAATATCTACTACCCATATTTCTACTCTTCAAAATTTAGCACTTTCTCCAACTCAGTTTCATTTGGGATCTCCTTACAAATGATCTCTTAAATGCAGCTCAATCTCATATATGACATTTTGTCAATAAATATCTTTGAAAATCAGTATGTTTGTGAGGGAAAATGCTAGCAGACTTTCTCCTGCAGGTGCATATATACCATTTTACTAAGTGTTAGCTCTTCTTGGAGTTTCTGTTTTATTTTATTATTTCTAGGGAAAAGACTTTCTTCTATGGGAATTATAATATTGAGACAGCTCAAAATATTGAATTGGTTTAAAAATAACATTCTTTTAATAAAGAGAGACCTGAGTCAAAGGGTAGTATATCATTATGTAATTAAAAGGTACATAAAATATTCATATGCTCAAGAGATAAGACTTCAGAAGTTCAAATTTAACTTTCAAATCTCTGATTTTTGATGAAGGAAAATTAATTTTGCATGAATGTAATCTCTTACTTGACCCTTAAAAAAGAAGAAAAATATTCTCCATTGTATTTCTTACAATAATACCTGGAGTTCCAGGTTTGGGGTGTCTTGGAGGCTTTTGGGAGTGGTTTTAGGGATTTTTTCCTTTTGTTTGCTTATTTTATTTTAACCATTATATTCTATTTTTATGCTATTCTTATCTCCTCTCTGACTGCACAGTTAAATTGTTCTAATTTAAAGTCAAATCACCCTTCTTTTCTCTGTTATGATACAGCTTCTTTCTTGCACATAAGCTTTCTCTGGAAGAAAGCTTTACATTACTGAGTGTGAATGGTGGGTCTGGCTTAATACAAACACAAAATTTGAAACAGCAACAACCAGAAACTTCATAAACTGCTGAAAGTACTGATTTGTCTACAACTAAAGAGGGAAATCTCATCATATCTAGAATTTGACTTGGTCCTGATAGTATTGCATCTGAAACAAAATACAATTGGAGAATACAAGGTTGTACCATAATTAGTTTCATGAATTATTATCAATTCAGTGTTCTGTCAACCAATTATCACTTTTTATCAAAGTCTGCCTGAGTGTGTTGTGTTTGAAAAGCTAATTGTATCTCCACAGGGTGCTGTCTTTGCTCCTGTGTATTTAAACCAAACCACCATCCTCTCTCCCTTCCTGATTCCATCCTTTCCTTTTTCCCTCCCACCCTCCATCCCTCCCTCCCTCCCAGTTTTCAGGTGCCAATACCCACACAAAATCTAGGATATATTGTCATGGGATAAATACCAGAAATAGTTCAGGTGAGATAAATATGGATAGTATGAAAGAAAGGTTTTATAGCAACATTGTTTTTTGTAGTTATGGACAAGGTATATAGGAAAGGAAAGGTCAGATATCACAGAGCAAGTGAACTTGAGAAGAGGACTGGTGTCAGGAGAAATGTAGATTCCAAAGAGCACAGAAAGATAGCATGTCTTAAAAAAAAAAAAAAAAAGAGGGGGAGAGAGAAAGTTTTGGGGTTTTTTTGGTTTCTTTTTATCAATTGTGATTGCCAGCTGTAACTCCATAAATACAAAAATTCCATATTTCTGTCAAGTCAGGTGTTAAGACTTTAGTAGTAATTGGAAAACCTGATTTGTTTTAGAAAGCTGCTATGGAAGAGCTGAAACTATTCTACATTTCTGTGATAGCGTGTTTTAGTACTTCTTGCCTGAAGTATTTAGCTGTTGGAATTATACTTTGCCAAGGGCAGAGTGGCCATGCACAATAAATCCTGCTACTTGGCTGCAGTTGGCAATCTGGAATTCTGACGCTGCGCAGGTGGCACTGTGTTTCAGATAGGTATATCATGGACATCTCAATTTTTTGACGTACAAGAAATTTTCTTTAAAAAGTAATAATCTTTTTCTCTACTTTATAACATACCACACAAAAATATTTTAGAAATGATCTTCCACCAGGCAAGTAATGATTGTGTATCAGATTCTCATGTTGCAGTAGGATGCACACATCACTGACTCTGACAGCCAGGCAAGCTGATGAGAGGGAGTTTGTTCATACGGTGGAGTATATATAGTAAAATTATGACTTTTATTAACGCAAACTATTTCAGAATTTTATTTCTTTTTTAATATGTACTAAATTGTTGCTCATTTAGTACTGGAAAGTACTTCTGATTTACTCACATTCTCGGTATGTACCATATTTGTTCTCTACTGAACAAAGCCATTACCTCCTTGGAGCAGGAAGTCATGTATGGGATCATTCAATCATAGAGATTTTGTGATTAGGAGAGACTTGAAAGATCATCTAGTGTCAACCACCCTGCCATGGGCAGGGACACCTTTCACTAGACCTGGTTTGCTTACAGCTCCATCCAGCCCTTCAACAGGCCATGAAGACCACAGGGATGGGACATCTACAATTACTCTGGACAGCCTGTTCACCCTCACCACCCTCACAGTAAAAAATTTCTCCCTGATATCTAATGTTTTCCCTAGTCTTTGGTAGTCTGTTTTCCTAGAATGATGCCATTTGAATGGGAGCTATTAAGGTTTTATTATTCCTGGTCCGGGACACCCATGGCATTGCCTTGATATCATATACTCTAAGCCATTTAATGGTGCAGCAACTTCATACCCTCAATTAGAATTCTACTTGAATATAGAGAGATTCTCTGAATTGTTATATCCTCAAATCACATCTCCTGTGTTACATAAATGAAGTGTAAAAATGGCTTACAACTCCTGCAAGATGCACTGCTGTACAAAGAACTGCTCATAAAATTACCGGATAAAATGAACGGATTAAGAACATTCATGCTGTTATTTTCAGTGGATTAAATATCCATGCTTTTTATTTCAAGTTAATCAGTCCTTTGTACTGCAGGACAGAAAAAAAAAAAAAAAAATCTCAACCCTGTCCGGTAAGCCTCAGCAGCAATAATCATTATAAAAACCTCAATTGCCATGAAGGAATTGCTGCTTTTTGATATCCCAAATTGCACTTCCTAAGTATGTACTATGCCAGTTCTTTTTAAACTGAACATAAAGGCTTATTAAATGATATATTCAAAAAGTTGAGTTGAAAAAGTTTCACAAATATTCTAAGCCATGTTATTCCTTCTGCCTAAATTGTAGCATGCACTTCATATAATACACCTTAAAATACTCCCACACATGATAATAATTTTTGCTGAAGGGGACTGGATGACATAAAGTGGGTTTTTTTTTTTCAAATTGCATGTCTTAATAAAGAGATTTTGCCATTGACTTACTGAATGCACAAAAATCCCACACTACTCTGTGATTTACCCTAGACCAGTTAAGCAATTAAGGCATAGTTTTCTTAAAGATAGAACACACACAAATGTGAGCACATAATAGAGACCCTTGTGTGGAATGAACTTGAACATTCTATATGAAGTGCCTCTTGTAACTCTTATATTTATACAATTATAAATTTTCAATTGTAATCTATATTGATGAACTGTAGGCAGTTTTGAAAAATAGATACCTGCTAGTGTCTGCTAGCAGGAGGAAGTATAACAGTGATGGTGCCCTTTTTAAGAAAGCATAGTAAACATCAATAATTTTCTCTAATTAAGGCTCACCAATATGCCACTTCAATAGGAAAATGTAAGAATTTTAAAAAGATGATGAATAGATGATTCTAAACAAGTATGATGTGTCTAATACCAGTGGTATTAAACTCTACCAGGACTTTTCAGGGTACTGCTTATTTTATCAAAATAATTTTCAAAAAGGGTTGAGGTCTTTTATAATGTTTAAGCCAACATATTTTTTTACAGCAGCTAACGTATTATAGAATTACTGTGGGAGTTGGCATCATTTTTGCCTCACCAGTGTGCCATATTGCCCTTCTCACCCCATTCTTCTAAAAATAGTTTCCCTTGTCAGACATCTTGATGCTAAATCCCTGTTTGAGCACCCAAACAGGTCGTGTTTCTTCTGTCAGTCTGTACCTTAAGCCACAACATGAAAGAGACCAGGAAATTCTACAGCTCTTTCTCCTCATCATGCATAAGTAGTTATTTCAATTACCTTGAGCAAAGTTTTGAGGAAATTGAACCATCCCAAAACTCTCGTTCAGCTATTACTAGCTATTTTTCCCAGGTGAATCTTTCCTGTTTGCTCCATAAAGTGAAATATTGCTTGTCAAGATTACCAGTTACCATAATTGATTGTGTAGAGCTAAACAATTTTTTTACAGTTTCTAATATATTATATTTTATTTAGAACATTTTCTTAGCTTGAAAAATGACCTAGGCTGCAACAATAATTTTTTAAGTCTATGAATCTGAACTGTTTTATGTATAATCCAAAGAAAGCTGTATACAGGTCCATAATTTAAAAGCTATTTATCATTGCAAGTTTCTGTCAGTCAAAGTAAGGGCTATGGCTATAGTTCATAATGATGGTATAACTCTTAGCTAGCTAAGAAATAGTACCAAGTAGTCTAATAGAAACCCCATACAAACTTCATACGTTTGCTGTGTGAGGCACTGCATGAAGACTGCTGGATTGAGGTCACATTCAGCAGAGTTGAGAATTCTCTGAATTCTCAGTTCAGACTGGATATTTGTTTCCTCATGCAACACTACAAGCTAGTACTAATATGAGGCATTGGTGATCAACCTTTTAACCCCAGTTTACCTTCCTCTTCATAGAAGTATAAAAAGCTTCCAGGAAAGGTAGGAAGAGAATGCATTCTTCTGGCTTACAGATCAGTCTGCTTCCTCTAGGCTACAAGGAATTTATTTCTTGGAAACATGTATCTGAAGGATACTAATTTTGTCCTGAGTAGCCAGACAGTAGGCAGTGGGATTGACTGAAGACCTGGTGCTTCAAATTGTGAAAGCCTTGATGTATCTTTTCCTTGTAATCTTTAAGTGCTTATGCCGCATTAAGCACAATTAAGCTCTCGAGATTTTTGTCTTCATCTGTGTTTGATGTAGTATCCTGCTAAACTTTTCCATTTAGGATAGGAAATAAAGATCAATTTTTTTCACCTTTTTGTTTTATTTTATACAAAGTATTTTTCTTCTATTCCCTAGCACATCTCAAGGGATACTGTATAGCCAATTTTTCATGGTGAATTTTTATCTACTTGACTTTAACTTGTCTGTCTGAGTTTGTGATATATCAGTAAAACTGTTGTTGAAGCCATGACAGAAAGGATCCGTTAGATTACCAAATCTATGGAAGGTCAAAACTGCTCTGGAATTCTTTATCATCCTATCACAAGTCATAGCATCAACCTCACTGAAAGGTGTTAAGTCAAAAAGTCAGTTTTGCTTTTCATGATTTTAGCAGCTATATCTGGATGTGGGATAATTCTTGACCCTACATCTCGCTGCTTTCCAGAAGCTTGCTTGCTTTTATATCTGACAGCATAACAACACAGATTGCTGCTGTCTAACCCATTTCTATCAAGAAGAGACAGCAGTAACACTAGGGCCACACTGAACTTGGCCGTCTGGGCAGTCAAAGAACAACTTATAGACTTAGATCCACAAATTCATGCTGTGCTATGTTTGTGACAAAGGGCATTTGGGCCTGCATCCCTTTAACCCAGTTCAGCTTTAGGCAGCATGTAACATCAAGCACAGCTTGATGATCACAGCCTTTCTTTGCATGTGTGCTGGTTTTGACTGAGGTAGAATTAAATTTCTTTACAGTGGCTGGTATGGAGCTGTGGACACAAGGTTGATAATATGAGATGTCTTTGTTATTGCTGAGCAGGGCTTGCACAGAGCCACAGCTTTTTCTGTTTCTCATACTGCCATGGCTGACAAGGGAAGTTGGAGGTTCAGC
>NW_005054306.1:9761718-9762304 GCF_000277835.1 Geospiza fortis
CCAAAGGGATATTCCAGAATATATGACATCATACTCAGTATATTAAGTGTGGAGGAAAAGGAGGAAGGGGGGGACATTTGGGGTGATGGCATTTGTCTTCCACGTAATCATTACAGGTGATGGGGCCCTACTCTACTGGGAGATGGATGAACCTCTACCTGGCCATAGGAAGTAGTGAATCAAATCCTTGTTTTGCTTTGCTTGTGTGTGCATCCTTTCCTTTCTCTATTAAACTTCCTTTATCTCAATTCACTTTTTTATTTTTCTTTTACCCTTCTAATTCTATTCCAAATCTTACTTGCAAATCTTGGTTGCTGGCTGGGGTTAAACTGTGACAGCTTGTGTGCTTAAAAGGTGACCTTGTACTTATGGTATGTGTTACAATAGGTCAAGCAATGCTTAATTGTGTTGCTTTTGCATCAGTTCTTCAGTCACTTGATAGATCTGATGGTTCTTTACCAAAATACCCAAACATTTCTGTATTTGAGAACAGGAGCTCTAGGACATAATCTAAAAGCCATCAGGTCGTGGAAGATCCTGTTTAATTCAAGCTTGAATAGGTCTCTAATAGGACATGTCATTTTAG
>NW_005054306.1:9762356-9771743 GCF_000277835.1 Geospiza fortis
TTATGGCCTTTATGCTTCAAAGCATGTGTGCAGTTGCCAAATCAGCAGGACAACTTTTTTTTTTTTTCCTTGCCAATTGTCAAGACCCAGAAACAAAGTAGTGATCTAAGTTGACAATGAAAAAATTGTCACCACAAATACTTTGAGGAATGAGCTAATACCCATCTTTCAAAAAAAAATCATAAAAGAGCTATTTTCTGATACTTAATATCAAAAAGAAAGCTTGGTTAGTGTTTGCAATAAATCTTTCCTTTTTAGGGCTAAGTATCTGACTGCTTACTCTAATAAACATTGGACGAAAAGCAGTGCAAGTAACCTCAAGTAGATACCATCTAAATCACATTGTTATCAGTCAGAAAGTGGCAATACTTTCTTCCGTACCTGGGACATTTCCCTACTGCTGAATGGGCAATTTATTTAAATTATTTGGTAAAATAGGCTTCTCAGATGATAAAGAAATTCCTTGAAATATATTGTCGTAAACATTGTCACATTGTTTTAAAGTGTTCTTTTGCGTGCCGCCCAGCAGAATTAGCACCTTGCATTCATCCACATTTCCCATGCTTTGCTGTTAAGGATGGCTCATGTGGCAGGAACTGACTGACCCATGTGCTTCTTCCCCTCTGCTGAACTCAGCAAATGCTCCATGCAGAACTCCAGCAGATGGACGTATTATCTTCTGAAGACACATGTTTCTCTTATGGACCATTTTATAGCTTGTGCTTGTTCAGGTTGTACTTTAATGGAAACACTAATAAAGAGATTATCTGTGCAGTTCAGCTCTTCACTTCAAAAAGGTGAAAGGTGTAATGAAAAATAAATGACAGAGAAGAAGATGAGGACAAATGCCTTGATTTCAGTGAGACCATGAGACCATTTAGGCCTGCTGATGTACACCCATTGTCTATAGTAACTCCAAATAAAGAATGCCTTGTATTCTTTTAAAAATAAAACCCACAGTTTTATATTCTACTTAAACAGGTTTTCTTGGTATGATTTACAGTCCTAAGCTGTAGTCAAATCTCTTTCCTGGATAAACTGAATTCCTTTCCAATAGTCCTTTTCTGAGGAGTCTCTGAGATGAGGATTAAGCTCACCATGACACAAAGACCTTAATTGAAGCAAGTGTTACTTAAAAAACACAATGTATAAGACCTAGTCAAGATGGGATTTAAACTGTAGTTGGTGTGCTTACTTCTGTGATCAAATGTAAGTGCACTTTGCAAGGAAGGATGACAATGCTAGGGAAATTTGTACAGTAGATGTAAAACAAAGGTTTAGAAGACAGTAGCTGATAAAGAATAGAACAGGAATAAAAGAGAAAATCATACAGGCATGAACTTTAAAGAATCTGATCTCAGGTATGCCAAGCAAACAAGGTTATTCAACTTTGCATGTATCTTTGTCACTCAGAATGTTTTGACATATTTAAAGCAATTTTCCCCTGTTTGAAAATAGAAAAAACCCCATGTGAGTAAGTTCCTGAACAATCCAAACACTATTGTTTGAAATAATGTCTTTGAGAATTCAGCAAAAAAAAAAAAAAGGATTAGACATTTCGTAATTAAAGGAAACTTTGGGTAAAATTATGTTTTAACTCTGGCTTTGTGGTAGTGGGGCTGTGTGCCAGGATAAAGGTTTGGGAGCTTAGTAGCTCTGACAGTTCTCTAGTAGCTACTGTAAGCTCTGATTCATTCTGCTTTGCTAGTAGGGATGTACTTTCATTACTTTAACTTGATGTTAAAGAAGCAGTCCTATAATTGGCAGCATCAATTGTCTGGGGACTGAGAGGGAGGAATTTTAAATACATCTCTTCAGGCTACAAGGATACTCTATGTTTATTCAGTTTTAACAGAGATAAACTTGCAGGCACCTTTATTCCAATGTTGTGGAAGATGAAACATTTTTTAATATGCTTATTTTTGAAGATTCAGAGTGTCCAAGCTCTGAGCTAAAAGCTTGCAGCCTTAATTGCCTTCAGACATTCTGATTCTATGGGATGTGGGAATTTGCAAGGCTGAGACTTACAAGTATGTCTCTTGTTTTGAAAGAAGGCAATAATTTTGCTCACATTTAACGCCTAGAGTCATGCAGTCTGGTGTCTTAAAGCCAAGGAGTGGAAGGACACGCAGAGGGAAAAGCTTTCCAGGGTTTTTTCAGAGAAGTCCTCTGAATATTGCATAGTTGAGAGAAACAGCATTTATTGTCAACCAGCTTCCTGGGTGCTTCTCACTGTGCTGTGTGGCTGCAGCAGCAGTAGGAGAGAGGACCTGGCATCCTCTCCCTTCCTCCCAGCTGTCAAAATCCTCCTACATCCTGATGTTTACACCAGAATTCTCTACCATATACTCACCCACCACCCGGCCTCTGCAGCATATGTCCTTCTGTGAATTATGGAGTTTTCTTGGCTTCCTTTTCATGTTTGAATCAGAAGTACCAGCTTTTCTGCCTTTCTAGAACAATTTCAACATCTGTAAAATTCTATTGACTGCATAAATATGAAATATAATCTGACATGAATCAGTGAGAATCCCTGTGTGTACAGAGAAAGAAAAAATAGGCCTATTTAAATATCAAAATCTTTGCTAAAATGATGTGAAGGGACAGTTTGAAGAAAAAAACCCCAGTTAAATAATTTAAGGCAAAAGGATTTCTGTATTTCAGATAACAGTATGACTATTACAGTGATGTAATTCAAGAACCAAGAGATTTAGTCAGATATATACTAACTGATCTTTCAATTTCATCTTTTTATGCTCTGAAGAAAAATAAAGAAATGAGAACATGTGAAGAAAAGAGTTTTCAAATCAACTTGGTTGCACATTTTAGAGTGTTTTTTACTCTCTCATGCTGAATTTAGTTCTGTATTTCTTCTAAATTTAAAATTATATATAGAAAAAATTGTATGAAGTGCAAGTACATATATAAGTTATGAAAATGATTACAAATTATTAGAAGACTCTTCATATATAGGTGGTTCTGAAGTTCTTCTTTTTGACAGGTCAAAAACCATGGAGGCCTTTTTTCTTCTTTTCCCAGAATCTGAAACTGACTTTAAATTGAAATTCAATATTGATCAAATCAGGAGGTAAAGATAACAAGAGAGTAAGGAATGTCAGAAATGGTGATTGTTGGATTACTAGATTCCCTTGTACACCCCATGGAAAGGGATGTTTGCATTACACTCTTCAGACCACTAAACCCAATAACCAATAAGGAGTTGTTCTTCTTATCCTGGCTTATTGGCTAAGCTTCAATGTGCCCCTAATGGAAGGGGGCAGAAAAGATCCAAAGGCAGTGAAGTTGACAGAATGATTCAGAAAATCTTTGCTAGGTTTTGTTAGTCCTAGAAAATTGTCTCTGTACCTGAAAAAGGTCAGTGTTAGTTTGAGACCATTACTGTCTATGAATTTGAACCAAACGTAATTTGAATGGGTTATTTGGGGGTAAATAGCAATCTTCTGGACTCCGTTGTTGTTCATCCAGGAGTTGCACAGGTATTTATGTTTTCAAGATACCCAACTTTGAAGCACTGGCTGCATTGAAATTTATCTTGCTTATCTATCATTGGCTTAGCTAAATGCACTATGTAAAATTTAGTTTTTTAAATACTATGTGTTTAATGTGATAGCTTTATAATCAGTTCCTTCAACAATTTCCTAGTGAAATTTGGACTGTAGATTTTGCATCACAGCAATAAATGCCACAAAACTTAAAATCTGTCAGGTTGCAATAGGATACAGAGTTATTCCATTGTTTCACTTCAAACATGCACTCTCTAAAGGTAAAAAGGGCTATTCACAGAAATACAATGAAACAAATTCTAATAGGTAGGCTCACATGGTGAGGGCAAAATTCTTCTTTCTGGCAAATTATTTACAGAAGCATCACTATTTATCAGTTTGTGCTAAATACTGGGCCTCTAGTGTTTGCTATTTGCAGTCCATGACTACCATGCTAAGTCATATGATAATTTCCTGTAATTTAGATTTTTGTGAAAGCAAAAGATTGGACACAGCATCTGTTCACTGGAAAAAACATATTGCAATGCTTCTAATTGGCTGGAAGAAGAATACTATTAGATTGGTTAACAACTAGCCATAAGACTTAAAAAATATAATGGCAATAAAAATCAGGGTGAAGGAAACTCTTGAGGTTTCTTGCGTGTGTGTATCTCTATTTTGCTGGGTTTATTTGTTTATTCTTTTTAATATTTTGTAGAAAACTCTGTCATGTCTGGCTTAGGACTCTACATGCGAATACCAAACAAAATGACATTTGGTGCCTTAAAGGTCTGATCTCGTGTCAGGAAATTGCCCTATCAGAGGTGAAAGAGGCAAAGATGATGAGTACGATAGGTAGTATGTTAACAATCTAACTTTGTGATGGCTTCAAGGAAAAGAACAAAAAATATAAAAGGGCATGAAGGAGAATAATGAGGTAGTTCTGCCTGTGTTTACAAGGAAATCTTCCAAAATCCAAAAAGCAAAACAGGGAGAAGAGAAACAAATTTTTTTAAACATAGTAACTGGATGAAGACTTGGATCATGAGCTAATCAGTGGCAGAACTCAGTCTTTGTGGCCGATGAGAGAAATGGTCTTGATAATTGAGGCTGGTACATAAGTCAATAGTGAAGGAAAAGACAATAGTGAAGGAAAAGTGGGATGGAGTGAACTGGATGCCCCTCAGCAGCTCACTGGATACTGTGATTGAAACTTCAGATGTCAGAGACTTTTATACTTCTTATATATGCATGTGCAGGTGAAAAGGTACAAAATATCTAAGGTGCTATGCAGTGAGAATCTGCAAGGTTAAAGATAAATAAGTACTTAGGTTTTTGCAGAGCACTCTCTGATTTAACATCCAAGTTAATGATTTCAAAGAACTAGATGACATGTAAGTGAAATTCATAGATAACTAAAATTGACAGGAGATGAAAACGTATTTAGCAGAGAGAAGGCATCCAAAAACTGGAAGAACTGGTTAGTGAGAAAATATGTAAATGCAAATGTACTAAAGCAAGACTATTTACAAAGTGCTGGGGTAATAAAGGCCAGTGATCATTAAAAATTTAATATCTGTAGGTCAAGATATGTGACAGAAGTGTGGAAAAGACTCAGAGGTCTAATTTGAGAGTTGTTACAGATTGCCGGTGTTAGGTTGTAAAAGGTTTGGTGCAATATTGTTAGTATTACAGGAATAAATTTCCTTTGGGATATTTGAAGTTGCCTGATTAAAGAACAACTGCTGTAAATTATAGTAGATTTTATGTATTTTTACACCACATAATCAATTTACCAACAAAAGAGTACTTTATATCTTGCATTGACCAGTCATTTTGTGAAACCTGTTGCTTTAAAACAACCCTGCATGTGAGTGTTCCTAAAATGGAGCAATTTCCTGGATTATGTAAAGAATATATACAGTGTAGTTAATTTTAGAAGAGGAAATGTGAATAATGATGTAGACTGTCTAGTAAAACTAAGTGGACCAAAGAGTTCCAGAATTTAAAAATTAGGAAGAGTTAGAATTTCCTTAGGCATGAATGCAAAAAATACTTCAGGGAAAATATTTCATTAGGAATAGTTTAAGTTCACGACAGATAAATAAAGAACTCCGCATTGTTTATACTTCTTTTTTTTTTAATGATCATAAGCAGACAGCTTTTTTTCTTTTAACTTTTCAGTATGAAAGCTACATATTAGAACTTGGCACACACTAGGAGTGTGAGAATTGCCAAAATTCAAGCCAAGCTACAGCATACAAAAGGTAATCAAAACAAACAATCTTTAGCCATGTAAAATTAAGAATAAGAAAGAAAAAAAAGGATTTTTATTCTAGGATTAGACAGATGATAAAATGGTTCTTTTTGCCCCAAATTCTAAATTAAAATCTTATCAAAGCTTTCTGTAAAGACAAAGGTCCTTAATATTGAGAAAATCCTGAAAATGAGGACATGGAAATGTGACTTACTGTTTCACAGAGGGAAAAAAGCTTAAAAAATTCCATATGATCTAGATGGGGAAGATTAGAAAGTCTTCATTTCAGAATTTTGAAAAAACATGTTTAAAACCACAGATCTATTCAATTAACCTATTAGTCAACCTTTCCCAGTAGATATATACTCAGAGAGCAACGCTAAAGCCTACACTTTAAATATAGTGAGGGTTTTGCATTGAATTCAGAGATTTGGGATAGTGGATTTCAATGGCAATTATAATGAAATGTATGAAGGCAGTTAGAAATAGGACAAAATAGGACATGTTTTTAACTGCAATTTTTCTTTGATACATAATTTTCTAGGCAAATGACATGCAATAAAACTCATCTGTTTGGACTTCTGTTAAATATTTGATTCAGTGCCAAAGAGTAAATTAAAAATAGGATTGTTACAGGAATTTTCATGTCTTGGAAGGAAATTACTAAAGGGGAGAAGATCATGTGTGATATTAAAACAGATAAGATACACTGAAGGGGAAGACGGTTATTGCAGGTGATTTTTAACATTTTTGTTGTGTTCTCATTTAGTATTTTCCTTAATAACCTTGGTCTAAAAGGTAAAAGTATGTCATTGGTTTTCTCTACAGCACATATGGTTAATTAAAAAAAAACCTACCACAGGGAAAAGAAATAATTTTAAAAACTTGAAGGCTTAAATAATAAAAATGTGTACATGGAATTAAATTCATCAGTGCAATTGGATAGTAATATATTTGGGGACTCTTACAAATTTTTACAGTAGGACATATTCAGTAAGTGAAGGGGGAAATAATTGGATGTATTAGGTGATTGAATCTTCAAAATCATTCAGATGAGAAGAAAGCAAATTTAGTTGAGGGGTTGGTTCTGAAAATTAAAAAATGCTAATTTCATTGTGTAAGGAAGTATTAAGGCCTCCTCTGAAAAGCTTTGTAAGATTGAGGTTACTAAATCAAAGAAAAAATGAATTCACAGTGTAATCAATGAATGAAAGCATCCCAAAAGAATTAATATGGGGAAAAAGGCAACAAAGTAGAAGATACCAAGAAGCTGGAGAAAACCTAAAGCTGAAAGCATACATGATTGTTTTCTATAAACTCACAAAATAGATAAACACAGGAAAGAAGAAAATGACAAAGTTAGAAATTAGTTTTACCAAGAGAATTAGTTGAATACAAACTGTCAGTTAATTATTTCAACCTGGAAATTAATAGATTTCTAACCATGACGGGTTTGTGTTTAAAGCTTTCTATCAGAAATAGAAAAGCCAGAAACTAACTGCTTTGAAGATAATAATAATTATACATATTTACTTCACAAGATAAATTACCTGAACTAGCACTATATTAAAGTCAGTGAGCCATAAATTCTTACAATGTTCTTTTCATAACCAAAGGGAAACATGGTATAAGTATCTGAAAGACATTTTATTTTTCTTTTCCATTATTGTTTTTAATGTGGTGCATACTGATAACATTACTGTAAGTGTGCTGGTATACAATATCAAAAAGGATAAAATTAATTTCTTCCTTTTGACTTAGAGATAGCTCTTTAGAAAAAAGGTGGTAGCCTCAGATCTTGAGACATTTAAAACCGGATACAATGTGCTACTGAAGAAAAATACTCTAGGGAACAAACTGACAGTGAAAGGATGAGATTTAATAAGCATTTTTCCCCTCCGTGCTTCTTGGAGTGCCAGCCCTTCTGCTGTAGTATGGCATCTCCAGGTCTACACACAGTGTGGCTGCCCTTCTGAATGCATGGATTAGCAAAGTAGCTAGTAAAAATGTTCAGTAGCTATTTTCAGATTTAAGTCACTTTCTATTTCACTTTTTTCTTTTAATTACAACAACTGCTCACCCGTAAATTGTGCATACCCTTTGATTGTTAATGGGAGATTTAATTTTCTGGTTGAACATTCTGTTGAATATTCATTCTGATTGAATATTTGACTCAAAGAAATTAACAGTTTCTGGAAACTAGTAGCATATATCCAAGAACTTTTGAGAAAAATCTAGAACTAGAGAAGTATTTTCTTTTTTTGGTACGATCCTAAAAAATAGACAAAATTGTCTGTGAAAAATGAGTACATTCCATTTTCTATGATAAACTTTACTTGCAAATAAAATCAAGGCATCTTCTGTGACTTTTCTGAATGTACAGAGTCAGTGTTGCTTTGGGGGTTGAGCAGAAAAATCTCCAGACTGTTGCATTAGAAATATGTGCATTTGTTCTCATGGAGAAATCAGTATTTAAACAATAAAATATACCAGGACTGTGGACTTTTGTATTTATTGTCTTTTAGGTAAAGATAGAGTTTTGCAAGAGATAACTTGCAAGCAGACCATTCAACATTCACAGAACCTTTTAGATTTAACAGTGTTTCACAGAAGCCAAGCACTTCTTATGTACATTTTAGCTTTCAGAAACATACGTGCTGTTTTGAGCAATTCTGCACTGGATTCTGCAATGGAAAAGCAAGTATATGGTAACCTAATAATGTTTCTTATCATCAGACATTTTTTTTCTGAATTTGCACCAAGCCTTTGGCTGAAAGTTTCACAATTGTTTCTTATATATGTGTATGCATATATATGTGTGTGTGTGTGTGTATATAGATTAACCAAGTTTACAGTTTGCACTAGGATGATTAAATTCTCACTTTGAAGGCCCAATTTTGAAAAAGGAAATAAATTAATTATGAACTTTTGCTAGTACTACTGGGGGTCAGAAGAAAATTTTGTTTCCTGGGTTCAGCACCAAACCACTGAAATTGCCTAGTTTAATTTAAAGAATTTTAATAATTTACTAGTCTGGCACAAAATTAAAGCAAAATTTAACTCTTGCTTTTACTGCACCTGTTACAATGGCAATATTCCTTCCTAGCATGAAGAGAGTGTTGCTGTTTTAAGACAATGCTTACTCTAGACTTGTCTTTAAAGTGTATGTTTTTCTTTAGAGAAGTACAGTAGCACAATGCTAATTTTTACATTCTTTACAGAGCACTAAGGAGCTTGTTGAGGTCAACAGCAAATAGAGCCGCTGTTATTTAGTGACACCATTTTCAGAGAGACAAAGTTGCTAGGCAAAGTATTGTTAGGTGTACAATAAATTTAACAATAACGTGTTATTACATGTGTAAATTGGCCAGAAGTTCTCCATTTAATAAGTACATCTTGTTAGTTGACACACAATTATGTTAATGCAATAGAATTGGAGAGTAATTTAAATGTAATTATCATTTTAGGGCTTAAAAGATAAATCGTACAGAACAGGGAACTTGTTCTTATAGACTATGTCTGAAATACCAAGTATGTCTGAAATACCGTCTTACTGTTTTACCTTTGAAATTCATTTTTCTCCAATGGAATAGAATAGGAGCAATTTGTAAATCAAAACACAATCGT
>NW_005054306.1:9771755-9781095 GCF_000277835.1 Geospiza fortis
TTAGACTTGCACAATTAAGACAATCAGAAAACATATCCTTAACTGAGGTTCAGTGTAATCACGTATGTTATCATGGCTTCAGTTTTTCTCTTTTACTAATGTATAGTCTAATAATAAATTATTAATAATTTATCTGCATTTGTAACACTACATTAAATTTCTTATCAAGCTTTCTTCAGTATTTAACTGTTTGTCTGTCTATGTATACATATTCATGTCCTATTTAAGAGATAAGATTAATTTTCTGCCATCAATATGTTCTAACATCAGTTTAGGAAAAAATAATAATAATTGTGTGTTAATGTATTGATTTCACTAGGTCCTTATTTTTTTTAATGTTAGTATTTAGAATTTTTTATGGATTTAATTATGATGAGATATGTTTTTATTTTTTACATTTCATGTCTTGGTTTTTATTTAAAACTCCTCTGTTCCCTATTAATGCCAGCTGCTTTCTGGAGCAGTGCTTAACCATCAAGCTGTTAAACAGGTGATAAGCTCAATTTTAATCGAATTTAAATACTGTGTAATTGCTTGATTCTAGACCATAATGGGGGTTTTGGTAAGAAATATCATCTCCCATACCTTTTGAGGCAGTTTTGAGCATGCGCAGATGAATAATCAGGATAAGCCAACCTAGTTACTTTAACCACCTTCAGAATTAGTCTGCTGGAAAAAGGAGTTGTTGGAACTTCGTTTGGGGACCACATTTGAGTTTAGGCAAAATAACCAAGCCTTTGCTGCCAAGCAGCAAAGTGTCATCCTAAACATTTTTTTCCTGGTAACTCCTCAAATGTTTCTTAATCCACAGATTTTACTTTCTCCTACTACACACTGAGAAAGTCAAAGAGCAATGCAAGGATCACCCCACAGTTTTGAGAAAGCTACATTGTCTCCTGCAGTCTTCAAACAACTGTGTAAACACAGTAAAAGAATACCAATATTATTGTTCTGAAATCCTTGGAATATTAAGCAAAGTCTTCTTAATTTAGGAAAAAAATATTTATAACCGTGTGAAGGTGTACTGTGACAAGTGTTTCAAAAATCTGGAAACGTTGGTCAATATCCTCAGCCTGATGTTAAGGCTGCTCTGCTCTGTTTTCTTTAGAAAGTCATTTGCATCACATGTTGTTTGGCAAATGGAGACATTGTTTTATGTGTTACATTCTTGTACAGTTTTTTAAGCAGCAGGGATCTCTGGATGTCAGAATGGTCTATAAGCATAAGAGTTCTTCACTAAGGGCACTGGCATTATTCCAGCCATCTGTTGTAGAATAAATTCTATCCAGTATGATTTTCTAAAATCAGTATGCTTTTAGTTGTTTTGGTTATGTTTGACTGAATATTTTATTGAAAATTGTACATCACTAGGCATTGGTCAAAATAACCCAAGCTGCCATTCTTCTCAGCAAAGCTTGGTTTTATTCAGGTTGTGTGTTGGAGTAGATGTAAAATGAAGTTAAATGAAGTTAAAGGCTGAACTTTTACAGAATCAGGAACATGTTCTGATTTTGTTACCAAGTAGGTAAGAGGAGGGAAAGTGCAAAACAAGAAATCGAAGAGAACTTTAATAATCCCAATTGTTTAGAACAAGCTCATTCAAATGGCAGAGCATCTTTTAAAGGATATAAATTTACATTGCACATGAAATTCTGAATTCTGTTTGAGGGGCATATCTTGTCTTGATCTGCTAAGTATTGCTTCCTGCCTGCTTGGTAGCACTAATTCAGCAGGTCTCGTTCAGTGTACCTTCATGTGCCCCTTTCAGTGCCAGTATGACTCAGAACCACCACAGCATAATCTTGTCTTTTACTCAGGTCATTGCTGGGAGCCCTGGGAAGGGAGACACAGAGTGCTTTTGAAGACTCTGGGTTGACATTAGTACCTGGACTTATTGCTAGACAATCAGAAGGTCATAAAGGGCAGAACAAGGATCAAGGCTATTGTGACAGTGGTGGTTTAAGGACAGTGATTTAGATGGTCTGCCCATCACTACAGTTGGTCAGGTTTAATGTCTATATATCAATCCTTTTTCTTCAGGTCAGAGAAGTCATATTGAAACCGAGGTAGCAGTGTGTCACAAAGAAATCTGTGCTGTAAATGTCAATGCAGCAGTGATTTCAAGGATGTTTCAATTAATCTTCTATGGTTGCTAAAGGTGTGAGTTAGGCCTGCTTTAGAAAACTCTGAGATGAGCATGTTTTGGTTACCCTTTTTCAACCCTATGAAGTTAAAAAAAAAAAAAAAAGGAGAGAGAGAGATATTTGATGTATTAAAAGACAATTTCTGAAATGCTTGGCTGAGGCCTTAGCAAAAATTCATTGACAGCAAAGTATAATCACACGATGAACTTTTTTCAACAAAGGTTATTATAAAGTTGCCATTTTTACATAATACAAAGTGCATACAAAAGAAAAACATAATCCTGTATATGTTGATCTCAGGAAGAATTCAGAACTGAAAATTGTTTTCATGCTGTGTCACTCCAAGGTAGTAATACTTTTTTTACTGTAAGGTATTTTCTTTCCTAGTGAAGGGAAAAAAAATCACAAAATCTCTTGTCTTCACGAGAAGAGCAAGACAACAGGCTTTTTTTTTGTTCTCATTTCAGATGTTAGGTTAATTTTTTGATCCATTTTTAGGAATAGCAGAGACAATAATATCCGCTGTATGAGAATTACAAATACGATTATCCTCACTCTTGCAGTTCTGCAAGTTGTTAGAGTGATCAGTATCCAGAAAAATAATCTATAAAACCCATTCAAGGAATCTTTTTCTAAAAGAACTATTTCAAATCCAGAAACTTCAGTCTGTCAAGAAAAGCACTGCAAAATTGTCTAATTGTTGTACCACAGATTTCTTTTTATCTCAGCTCTTTCATCAGTTTGTGAGTTTGCTTTTTCTCTTGCTTTGTAAAGTAACATTTTCAATCTTTTCATGTCTTTTCTCCTTGAAGAATTATACTCATCTACTGTTTGACCTTTTGCCAAAGAGCTTTGTAGTCCATAAAACCTTTTCTCTCCTTCCTACTTTCTCCAGAGTGATGGATCTCTGGGAAATGTATTGCTTCCTTCCCAAGCTATCAGGACTAATCCAGTCAGAGACCCCTACTCCTTACTAAGACATAGGGAAGGTGCTGCAGGCATTTAAAATGGAGCATGCCTCATCCTATTGCCGGTCTCTTGGTTTGACATGTGGGAATGATCATTGATTTATCTCAAAGTTCTGCCTCTGGCACTGGCTTATAACACACGGTGCCAAAAAAGACATCATACACATGGCACCTGAGCAATTGGGTTATTCTGAGTGAAATAGGATAAATTGATTCTTTCAACTTGATTGTGAATATTTTTTTTAAATTATTTTTGCAACTGGCGCACCTATGACTGCAGCATGTCTGAGAACCTGTTGTCTGGATTTCCTTTGTCTAAGGTAAAAAAGATGAAGAGCTGGTGTTATGTGGTTACATAGGGTATTGTGGAGAAAGCCAGATACACAAGAGGGGATGGATTCCAACAGAACCTGCAGCATGCTTGATAGAGTACTTTGCAATCACAGTATTAGCATAAAAAGCACTTTTGGCCAATTACGTTGGAAAGATCTAGTATGTTCAAATTAGTAACAGTAGCAAAGTTTAAATAAAGGGGGCATTCAGATTCTTCTTTCTTTTTGTTTAAAGATACAGGGCTTTATCTGTAATAAAGTATCTGACCAGAAAAAAAATGCTGTTAGCTATGTGTATTTAAAAACATTTCATGATTTCATACAGCTGCATTTAAAAATATATTCAAAACCAGACTAATAATTTGTGAGCACCAACCGGAGTAATCACTTATGGATTTTTCTGATTGCAAATTGAAGGTTTTATGTTTACATACAACTCAGGTTTTGATTTTGGCTTTATTTTTCTGTTATTTAGTCTTATCATTTGGGCCTTCAGGAAATAGCATGGCATCATGTTTCCAAATGTCAGAGTCAGAGGTATTTTATTTAAGTTGGAGATTTTTGTTTTGCTTTCTTTTGTTTTGTTTTTTCTGGGGGTGGGGAGAGATGGGCTTAGGATTTAACTAATTAAAAGTGATTTGTTTTCATGATCTGGATGAAATGTTTTTGCCAGATGCCTAACATTCCTCTGAGATCCAGGCAGAAATTTGTCACATCAACCAGGAAATCCTTATCAAAACACAGCTTGGATCTCTGGTGGCACTGAGTGTATCGTTTGATAAGTGAGTCCTATTTTCTTGTCTGCACACCAGTCCTTTGTAGCAAAGGGCATTTATTAAGGAAACAGATGGAGAAACATCAGTTATCTTTTGTGCCTTCTGTTTTCTATAAAGGCCAGCAAGACAAGGCAAGCTCAACCAAAATAATTGAAGGCTTCATAGAGTAAGTCAGGTAAGTCAGGGTAGAATAGATTCACTATTGCTCCAGCAGCACTATAGCTCCTGATTTTAAAAACATGTTTGTCATACAGGTTGATAAAATAGCTTAAATTTTGAAAAGCCACAGAAATTATCTTTCAAAGACATTTTGATCAATGGCATTGCTTTTACTAATACAAGCTGTTGTGCTATGCATACATGTAATTGGTATAAACCATTTCTGAAAAAAGATTTTTTTGAAAATTGAGAGCTGCAGAGGTGCTGAACCACCAGCTGCAGTTTTTATGGATTTCTGCAGAAAGAGTGAACCATTATAAAAATCCTAAGATATCTTTAATCAAAATCATAGATATTAAGAGCAGTATTTTTGTCCTGGTTTTAAGTTTGTCACAGGTATGTGGTGGGTTGACCTTGGCCAGATGCCATGTGCTCACCCTGTTGTTCTCATTCCCCTTCCTCAACAGAACTGGGACAAAAAACTTAGATTAAAAAGCTCATGGGCCAGGATAAAGGCAAGGAGATCCTCCACCAATTATTGTCAAAGAGAAAACAGATGCAATTTGGGGAAAAAAATTATCTAAATTTATTGCCAATTAAAGTTTATTTGGATGGTGGGAAACAAAAACTAAACACTTTACCCTCTGCCTGGCTTTTTTTCCCAGTCTCAACTTCATTCTGTCATTCCCAACTCGTCTACCTCCCCACCCTGACTGGTGCATGGGGATGGGGAATAGGGGGTTAGATCAGCCCATGACAATCCTCTCCTGTCTCCCGGCTTGTGCTGTTTCCCTGCTCCAGCTTGGCCTCTCCAGGGACTTCTGGGAATTCTGTCCATACACATGGAACACCTCCTCCTCCCCACCTCCATCCCTGGGCCCCGAAGGGCTGTTTCTCACACATTTTTCCCCTCATTAATTGCATTAATGGGCTGTGTCCTGCCCATCCCTACACTCACTTCCCCAAGGCACTGCCATCATGTCTGGGGGTCTCAGCCTTTCCCTAGGATGGGTGAGTGGGAGCCCACTTTAACTGGCCATGTCTGACACAGGGCAGGTCTCCCACTGCCTGGGCACCCAGCACAGGATTATAAGTGAAATGTGAGTTAATTATCTATACTAGAATGAAAACAGTATGAGTTATAGACAATTTCTTTCATCTGATTTTTTTTCATGGCTAGGTTTCATACTTCTCATTAGTATGAGGCTTTTAATTTTGTTCACTAGCGGAATATTTCTTAATTTATAGTAGGAAGTTAAATAAATTAAAAGGTAATCACCAAAATCTGAGGAATTTCCCATAAAAAATCTCAGGAAGAAAGTATGTAGAGAGTGAATAGTACCAGTTTAATATTATTTCTGTTTTTTGCGACAATGTCTGTTTTTGCAGCAATGGGATTACAATAGTTTAATCAGATTTAGTGATGAAATGCTGCCCTAGCGGTATTGCAGAGTCACACAAACTTGTGTTATGCAATATTCCATAAAAGTTGGGGTTCCTCAACTCTACATGGTTTTGCCAGTGAAGGACAGAACGAGGAGCACAGTGACATGGTGGAACAGCACAAGTTAAGAAACATATTGGAAAAGAAAAATATCATGTTAACATATAAGATCATAAATCTCTCTGTGTCTTAACACTTTTGCAAGTATTCATGAAAAAAAAAGAGTGATTTTTTTTCTACAGTGTAGTATATTGTTTCATATTATTTTGATTCTGTTGAGATATCTGATGATGTTGTCCCTCAGACAATATTAAGAGCTTGCCTGTTATGGTAGTCATAATATCTAGATATAAGTGGAATTGTATTTCCCATTGCCTAGATTAATGAACCAAATGGGTAAAAATCCACAGTCATAAGCACGGATTTGTAAGGCCATATTATACATGTACATAAGTCACTTTTTTTGCAAATGCTAAGTATCAGCCTGGTTCAGCTTAAATCCATGTTTGCTGCCTTTAAATAGCAGGAAAAGAAGTTTGATTCCCTACCTTAGTACTTTCAGCGTCCGGATTTGTGTTGTTATTAATCATTACCTATTTGCCATTGATATCACTGCTGCTTTCCAAGGCAATGAAATTGTTGTATTATTGCCACAATAATGCAGTTTTTCTATAAACTTTTGATACCAACTGCGTTTTCTGTTATCTTTAGTCATTTCTGTTTGGATTCACAAGAAGAAAGAGCTGTTTTGGAGGTCTCTTAAAATAATCTTTTTTTCATTTTAATGTTTTTGTTCTTCTAAGAAAATATGTATTGTGTAGCACAACAAAATGTAATTTTACAAAGCCAGGGAGTCTAGACCTCTTAGCTACCTGCATCTCAAGGAAACTGTGCAAAGACCTAGGAAACTCCCTTATCCAACCAACTTATGAACTTGTGTTCATTCATTGAATGTTCATTCATGTTCTCTGGTCCCAAGCAAATGGATTGCTAGTTTAGGTATGAAAAGCTTTAAGTTTAAGATTAGTTGTATAGGAAGACTTAAAAGGATGGTTATCTGCAATGTCTTGTGTGCCTTGCCTCAAACTCATTGTTTCAGTTAGGTCTGCCCTTTTCAAAGCAGAACTTTATTTTTTTTTTTTTTTTAGAGGCAACTATTCATCAGTAACCAAAATTACTGCACTTTCCCACTAGTGCCAAATTCACCTTCCCTTTTATAAGTTAATAATGTGTAGCTTTTTTACTGGCCAACATTCAGTGGTTGGTGAGTGGCTCATGAAGCATGCAGTGGAGTTTTCCATCTGCCATTCTTTTCTTCCTATCCAGACTTAATAGAGTGTATATTTTCTCTCCAAAATATTGCACTTTAAGCTTGAAAAAGACTTTTTCTGTCTTGTGCTCCAGCTTGCATGATGTGGCACTAACCTGCCATATCTGAGCAATCTTTTCGTTTCAAAATACACTGACTGGTTTCTTCTTATTGCAGTGTCAGTATTGAGTGGGGGTGTGTCCTGTAGCAGATGTGTCACCTCTTGGTGCCATGCTAGCTATGCTGGTATGAAGGAGCTCATTAAAATAAGGAATTATTTATATTATGTATGCTTTTAAAGCTTCAGGAACACCATCAATTTATTGTTAATATACCTGACAGTCTTGTATTTTTTCATGACATACATTATTAGAGCCAGATAATATTAGTAACAGATGTTTATTATAAATGGATAGATGGCTGTCTTCAGGTTCTTGATAACAAAAGAAAAGTGCCACTCAACAGTTGTCTTCAGTGCAAGCAGAGACTGCATACTTCACTGTCAGGTTCATGCTGGTGTATTCAGCTGGGTGATTTTTGGTGGATCTGTAGCCTACTTGTTCTTCAAGTCCTTATTTTTAAAATTAAGATAGTGGTGTTTCATGTCCTTTTATAAGAGTCTTCAGATAAAAGGCACAGTTGCGGAATTACAATTTTATTAAATTATATATGTAGGCTTGGTAACAAGTACAGAGGATGAGAACAATTGAAGAGTAGGATTGAACAATTGAAGCTGAGTAGGATCAGCGCTGCAATACCTATCCCAGGATAGACAAGAGTTACCTATCACAAAGATTACTAAATCCAAGCTTGAGGTAGATTTCTTGTAGTCTCATTTTATCCACAAATGAAATTAGTTGTTTCATAGCTTTGCCCTCCCTCTTTGCTCCTCTGTATCTTGATGTGTAAGTAAATGGAGCCTTTTACAGTATTATTCAAAAGTTTTGAAATAGTGCTGTTCAACGTCATGGCTATGTATGTGTGCAATAAGCTGAAAATGAAAACAAATGGAGGAAGATTTGTAAATAAAGGAAGTGATTTCATTTTATACTCTCCTAATTCTTGGTCTTTCCCATTAGCCACTAGAGAGCAGCTTTCTACAGGACCTGCAAGAGATGACTGTCATGCAGAGTTCCTAAAATGTAAACAGGGAATGTCTCCAAAATTACCATGTTTGAAAGTCATTTTATAAATAAGTTCAGGCAGTATGATTGTAGATCGTACTGAGTTTGTTCCTGACCCAATTTAAATCTTAACACTTCAGACTTCATGTGTCTAAAGGCATAATGTTCTGTGACTTAAGCATAAGTATACATATTCTCATATGCCATCAATGGGCATAATTTTAATAAGGTTTGGATTTTGCAGTCATGTCATTGCAGTTTAAATTGAAAAAAAAAATACAAAAAAACCCCAATTAAACCCAATTCTGTAGGCTATTTCAAATGGAAAATAAAAAAGCCATATTAGATGAGAACAAAAGATCACCTAAGCATGGAAATCTGCCTCAAGCAGCAGCCAGTTGCAGTTGCCTAGTGAACAGTGCAGGACCCTGTAGAGCATGGTCATTCCTTCAATTTACCCTCTCAGCTTTCAGTGGTTGGTAATTATGAGACTTCTTAAACCAAAGACTGTAGCAAGACCATCATTTTTATCTGCTATCAATGGACTAATTTTCCATGAAATTATCTGCATTTTTTTTCTGTCTAAAACACAAAAGCCTGTGGAAATATATTTCCCAGGTTCATTATTAACCCTGTAAAAATATATTTCTTTTTTCTTTTCAGCTTGTCTTACTTCATTGCAGCCAACTGCCTCTATGGCTAGTGCTAGAAAAAGTAATAAAACTTGCTCCTTACCTATTTACTTTATGTAATCCTTGATTTTTAAGAGTTTTTCATATTCTCCTACAGCTCTCTCTTTTCTGACTTCAAGAGTCCTAATTGGTTTTGTCTGTCCTCAGTAGAAATCTTCCACTATTCTGATAATCCCTGTTATATTTCTTTGTACTTTTCCAGCTTTACTGTATCTACTGTTGCAAGTGTGATGCTCTCTTCAATAGTGCAGTTTTCTGTTTCATTGCCCACTCTTTCTTAATGATTTCTGAAATTTGCGGGTTGTTTATCATCAAGCTGACATTTTATGCTAATTTTCTGGAATAATTTTATAATTTCCTGAGTAGTGATTGTTAATTTAGAATCATCCACT
>NW_005054306.1:9781139-9785946 GCF_000277835.1 Geospiza fortis
ACTTTATTTCATTTGTCATTTTGATGCCTAATCATTCACTGTTGTAATATCCTTTCCAGCAATATTCTGGCAATTTTACTACTGTCTACCTTGCAGATTTGGATAAACATAAAGTTTCTGCACCTTCCCATGTAACTTCCTATTAAAACATACTTCCTTCAAGTGTTCAGTTTTGCTGAAGCTTTATGGATGTTATACTGGGATGGTTCAGTCACTGATTCTTAACATCTTTTAGCAAAAATAGTGTTAATTCTCCCATAACAAATTGCATCAATCAAATTTTCCCCCAATCTAACCTGTAATCTTCCATATAGGAAGAGAAGAAACTGGTCAAATAGTATTTGAGCAAATTTATATCCATCACACTGATTGTTGACAAGACATTTCTTGGTCTCACCTCTGACTCCTGGCATACTTCTACAAGAGTGGAAGAGAAAGTCCAGTGTATAATAATGCTGAAAGTTAATACTTGCCCTTGAACAGCTTTCACCTTACAGATTAAACAAAATAAAATATTCACAGTTACTTAACTAAGATAGGAACTTCTTAGTTCCTATGTTAGTTAGTCCTACATTAGGTAGATTGGACCTCACCTCTGCTTTCTAAATAGAAGGTATGATTGGGATGGGCCAGTGGCTTCTTTTCTAAGATAGTATCCTTACAAGAAGGTTATTTGCTTAGCTCAAAGGGTTTTACAGCCATGTGTGGGGTGAAACCTGCTAGGCAGGGGATGAGGGAAGAGACTTACAGTTTAGCAGCACTCCCCACAGCAGGGAAGACAGTTCTAGCTAGAGGAGAGCAGCTATGTAGAAATCAATGGTTCCTACCTGAGCTTCTCACAACGAAAAGACATGAACATCCCTAAAAATATTATTGCTGCTGACAATCATTGTCAGTTCTCAACAGAAATCTGAGAAATCTTTGATTAGTTTCCCAGAATAAGAAGTTGTCTTTACCCTAAAGTTTTATTTTTCACCATAATTTACTTTGTGTAGTGAGATACGTTACTGGAAAATTTGATGACTCCCGTTTTTTCCTCCTATATTCTCAGATGTGCAGAAGTTTTATCTATTTCTTCTTCTCTCCAATGTAGAATTGCCTGTCAATATTAGGGCATCTTGAATGGGCATTGATCCTTTATTTCCTTGGCTGAGCTAACAGAGCAGCAGGGGTGAGAGAGGTTGATTCTGCTTCAGTTACTTTTTCCTGCTTGGAAAGAAGGCAGCTCTCACTAACCAAAGTTCCTTTTCCACATAACTGCATTGTTTCCCAGGGACAGCAGCTTCCTGTATCTTCACTGTAAATGGAATTCCGATCAGAATGTCATCAGGCTAGAGGCAAACCACTGGGCAAACCATTACCACAGTCAAAGCAGTGCCATGCAGCACAAAGCAGGAGCCAGCAGGTGCTGCATTCATTGCATAAAGGTGTGCTGTTGCCTTAGCAGAGAAGCAGCAAGCACAATATTATCAGATTATCTTTTCCTTGAGTTAAAAATACTCTCTCTCCAGAGAGGTCACCTATACCACTAAGAAGCGTTCAGGCATTTGGTGTTATATAAATGTTATTTTTTTTCCTATTTTTCCATTAATTATAGGAATTTTCTTCAGAAAAGATGCTGTAGTTACCTTCAAATAATTGTATTAAAATCTGCTGTCTAGCAGGGATTAGAAAGTCATAGACATGCATCATTTCAAACATTGACTAATACATTTATAGGAAGAAAGGTTAACTGCCAGATTTTTTACAATTTTGTGTAAGGTATCATGCGATATGAAATTAAAGTGAACACTGTTAGCCTTCCCCTCCTAGTGTAATACACACAAAATTGGTCAAAACCAATTATAAACACCTCTTTTTTTTTGACAGGTCATGACTAGATAGAAGATTGGGGTTTTTTTGTAAATTCAAGGCAGTAATTTACTGACAAGATGGGGAATTTAAAAGGCTAGATTTAAGCAGCTAACTCAAAATTGTCAGGTTCAGTTTTGCTTCTGGGATTTGCTGTTGTTTTGGTTTTTTTGGGGATTTTGTTGGTTTGGGTTTTTTTTTTATTTTTGCTAAGCACTGTAGAAGGCTCTGGCTCAGGCAATGTAATTTGCCTTTCATAGTCTATCACAAGGCTCATGATTATTTCTTACAACAGAATATTCAGTGCAACAAATTAGTAGATTCTGCTGTGTTGGTTGGGCTGCATTCCAATTCCTGCCTTAGTGATGTTGGCTGCCTTCAGCACTGCCAACACAATAATTATTGCTGCGTTTCCTAGACCTCATGAAACCAGCAAGGTGATCACCCCCTTGGAACAGCTGGGGATATGAGGTATGGAAAAGTAGAAAGAAATTGCTGCAACTCTGTGCTATCTTGCCAGCAAGTGCCACTTGAATGATGACAGCTATTGGCAGGGATAGGCCTCTGCTGGGGGAGAGCTTGCAGCAGTGCTAGATTATAGCTTTTGCTGCTTCCAAGAGGAGCTGCTGTGGGCACTGAATTAAAGAAAGCAAATTGGGAGGTGGGGAAAACAAAGATTCGAAGGCAAATGCAGAAGAGTGGAGGATAAAATCTGACAAGGAGCCAGTTTTTGGTTTACTGTATGTGGTTGGCTCTCCTTATGAATAAAAAAACCTGCCACAAACACTGTCATGTCAGCCATACAGGTTTGTTAGGCAGCCTTTCCAGCCTTCCTCATAGTGTTAAGGTACCAACTGGTGTCAGCAAATGGATGCTATTCTTCTTTGAATACAGACAAGTATAATATTTCTGTCAGGTTTTTACCATATGAAGAACAGAAGGAAAGTTTAAAAAGCCTTATTTTAGTTGTTTAACAATATTTTCATCATTAACATATCTTCTGAGAATGTGCTGCTGTGCTTGAGTGTATAGTTTGGGTAAACAAACTAGTTTAATCCAGGACACAACACTACCTCCAATACACAGAATAAACACCCAGTAAAAATCTGACTTTAGTCTCAAATTAGTTGATGTAAATTATTCTCAGATAAATGTTTTTGACTACTTTGACTGGTTTTGACCTCCCTTTCTTTTGAAACTTTTAACTTTATTCCAAATGCATTTTTTCTGGACATTTTGCTTGCATGGAAGTGTATATTTTTTACACCATTCTCATCACTACTAACACCTAGTAGCTCTATATAATATATCAAGCATTCATCTTGTGTGTTTATTCTTTTGTCAGACTTTTGCATCTATCCTTTTCTGTGTCCCTCATGTTTTAACTTCTCTGTATAACACACTAGGAGGAGAGCTTTCTCTCTTGGAACTTTAGTATAGTTTTCACTTTTTCTGTATTTGTTAGTTTTTAAGTTGATAAAGCTTGGATGAAAATAGACAGTATTTCAGAAATAATGTATTAAGAGAAGGAAATATTTGTATCTGTACATGAATTGGCTACTAAAAAGAGTTCAGCACACCTAATTGGTTCATTACTTATTACAGACTAGCTTTATATTCATTGCATTTGTAATAGGGGCTAGGGAAAAGGACTGATCAGACTGCTTCTTAATTTTATTGAAGTGTTAATGTTGGAAAAGGCTAGAAAATGAGACTATAATCTGTACTGTTCACTTATATTACAGAGGCTGTGTTTCCAGGGGCAGATGATAGATTGTGTATTTTTCCAAAATAGAAAGCGTAGGGTCCCACTCATTAAAACATAGTTTCATAAAATCAGGAAAAACTCATCTCTTTGTGTTTTCCTTGAAATATTCAATGGGAGTAGTGTCTGACTGAGTCACCCTACCTGTCCATGGGAGCTGGAATGACTTAGAGTTTTCCTATAATGACAATGACAGCACAGAATGCTTCATGTGCTGCCTTTTTTTCCCCTTATAATCACGTTCCAAAAAAGATTGAATAAAAATTATTAAACATTGAAATATGATGCAAATTAGCCAGCTCAAATCAAATATTCTTGAGCTGAATTAAGTATTGAACTAGCTTATAAGAATACCACATTTGCTTTATTAACCAAAAAAACTAAAAACCTTGATGCTTCGGATAGAAATATATGCTTGCAGAACTGGGTTGTAGACAATAATCAGTGTTCCCCAGCTGCCATTGAATTTAAAGGTGCTGAACCTGGTAACTGGGAATGCTAGACATCTGGAAGATGAGATCTGAGACCTTGTGCTTCTCCCTTGGATTCTGTGTAGAGACCAAATGATAAGCCTGACTCTAAGGCAGCCATATTGCAGAGAAAATGCCTTCATTCCTTCCACAGTACTCAAAGCTTTCTAAGGATGGATGGCTTTATACACAGGTAATAGGCAAAGTTGAGCAGGTAGAAACTTTTCTGTCTATAACTGATGTCAATTATCTTTCTTCCATAAAGTGATCAGCATAGTTTATATATCAGTTTTCAGGTGATGCCAAGGCATGAAAATGTAGCAGGTGCTTCAAATATTCCATGTAGTAATAATGATTACTCCAGTAGAAACATCTTAAGAGAGAGAGTTCTGTAAGGACAGTAAAGTCAGCATTCTGCTTATCCAGGTTTAGTGTGGAATGAGAGATTACAAAGGAGCCCTCTCTGCCTTACAGTTCTGACATGGGCTACTTGACATTCTCTCACCATGTCATTCTCTCTCTTGCTTTGTGGACACTTATGTACCTGCATACAAATAAAACCACCAGGACACAACAACTAGTGACTCTAGATTGGCTATTTTTGCTTGATTTTCGCTCTGATACTAAATGCCTGGTTCTTATTATTATGATGAGACTCAGACCTGATGAGATAATGACTGATCCCTGCCAACTCCACTCAAAATAATTTTGCTAATGAGGT
>NW_005054306.1:9785990-9798418 GCF_000277835.1 Geospiza fortis
AGGGTAATTTTTTTTCAGGTATTAGGCTAGAGTTTGTCCTAGACTGAGAATCATACGTTGAAGATAGGTTCACTGCCTGAACATACCTGAGATACTTCCTTCTGTATATTCCATGACAGCATTATCGCATCTTTCTTGAGTTTACAAATGTAATATAGCATAATATGAGCCAGTGTGTAGAAAGTAGTTGTATTTTTTTTAATGAAACCAAAATCTATTTTATTGATAGATATCTCCATAAGGACAGAAACAATTTGAAACTATTTGATCGGGCTAATCTTTCTGAATGATCTCTGCATGCTTGATTTTGCCTTCAGGCTTTACTGCAGGCCAATTCAGATTATTCAATCATAAATTATTATTAAATCTTAATTCAAAAGCATTTTTACATTTCGAATAGGCTCAAGCTTTCTCAGCCGTGTCAGTAAAATTGAATTTTGCTACCTTAAAGTGTGGGTGCCAGTGCTTCAATGTTCTTGCTAGAAGGATGTGAACAGGGAAGAGAGAGAGAAAGATTAAAAGAGAGAGATGGAGGGAGAAATAAGCCAAAGAGATGGAAGGAAACTCGTATGTTGACAGTGTTTAAATTAATTCCCACTGATGGTCACTAACCCATCTGTCACAATCCCTCCGTTGGCCACAGTCACAGCTAGCCTTCTTGTTACACCCCCTTGCTGGCATTTGGCAGCTGAGTATTTTGTGCTACAACATTATCTTGGTTTTAAGGTAAAACAGAACCTCATAACTTGACCCAATTTATCAGTTGGAGAGAAAACCACTTTTAAGCACCTCTCCCTGTGTTTGGTGGCACGCAAATGTGTCACATTAAATAATTCGCAAATTGTTATTACAAGTGTTCATGAGCAGGAAATAAAATACGCTACAGGGATTAAAACTTTTAGCACCTGTTGCTAAGTTCATCCTGTAGCTGAACTACTAACTTATTGATAGTCTCATAGGTAGAAGAGTTTACATGGGATGGAATTTTTAAGTTTATTTTCAGACACAGAAAAGAATGTGTTCTGACACATCTCTAAGTCTTGCTACTGATGGCCAGCCAGAAACAAGAAAATCTGCTGTCTTAAAGCATACACCTATGTACACATACACAAAATTTGCTCTACCCTGATTTTAATATATGTGATCTAAATTGTGTCATGAAAAGACTCTAACCCATCTAAGCAAGTGTTTGGGATTGAGTGTGCAATTGTATACAAAACTTAGAAACAAATAAATTAACTGAAATGCGCTGCTGGTTTCAAGAGCATTGAAATGTAATATGCCTCACAAATTCTGGATTTTTGTTGTTGTTTTAAATATTCGTAAAAGTGAATTTGGTCTTCTACAGTAAAAAACTATAGCCATTTGAGGCACAATTATCTCTACAATGGTGTGTAGATATGCTTCTCACTACTCCATAACAGCAAACCTACTGTAGAGAACTTGTAATTGCCATTTTTTTATTATTGCCGTGCTCAGTTAGGGAAGGCAGCAGCTGAGACTGAGAATGCACTCTGTACCTGAGGAGGGGTTTTTTGTCCTTAGTAGGTCACAGCAGAAATCCATTTATACACAATATGATACAGGAATGTGGTCCTACACAGAACTTTTAAAAACTATGATTAGCTTCTTATCAAGAGTGGTGAAGGTCTATTCCTTTTCTCAGAAACATCAAATGGATTAAGGATGGTGGCTTAGTATTATATATGTGATTCCTTTGAGGAACGAATGGACAAGTGGAACCTAATTCCTTCTTGATTTTAACTTGAATTACCTGTTCTTGCTATGGTCTTGATGGTTTATATTAGATGCACCAAGAACACCATTGTGTCCACCACTCTTCACAGTATTTAATTTCAGTGTTGCCTTTTTGGCCTTTCTTCTTACCAAAAAAAAAAAAAAATTATTTTTATCTACCCTGCTCTCCAACAGTAGAGAACTTGACTCACATGCACAAGCACGCTTGCAGATGTGTATGTGTATTTCACAGAGATTTGACTTTCAAAATACTAATCTGTTTTTCTGCTGGGTGACTGTGGAGAATTTTCTGAGTAACTGGGCCTTCTATCTCAGGATACTATCTGAAATTTTGATGAGAAATTAAATGAACCTCTCTAAGGAATGGCACGAATAAATGCATTCTGCCTCAAAATGATGGAAGTGCTAGAGGAGTGTTAGCTGGGGATATTGTACTCATGCCAGCAGGCTTTAGCATTAGAAATCGTTCATAAGCTAAAGGCCCAGAAATACTTCTGTTTATTTGACTCTTTTTAATTTTCTATGCCATAGAGCAAGAACTGAAAGTCTTTAAAAAACTTAAAGATAACATAAAAATAGAAGGGAATTATTAGATGGTGTGGGCATCTGATACAACACAGTTTTGCTGAGGAGACTTAATGAGTTAGTGATTAGAGCTTAATTTCCTTAGCTCATTCTTAGTGTGAGCCATTCAATGATATAAACCATGGTTGTTTAATTCTCCTGCGCTGTAATTTAAGCTCATACTCTTCTTCCTTTGGAGTTTGCTGAGAGCCTGTTACCACCATTCAGCCAGTTGTGTGACCCTGCCCCAGCCCTGGCGTGCTGAGCGCCTGTGTGCTGTGTTTGTTGTCCAAGGACCTTGGCTGGCAGGGGCTGTGCATATCCTCTTATGTGTCTCTGCCTATGTGAACTTTTAATTTATATCAGTGCAAAGTTTAGATTCTGTATCATTGTAAAGTAGTCGTGGTTGAGTTTCTTCTCAAGGAGCTTTCTGAGCAAAGGCACTTAGTCATTTTCTATTTTGGAGTTTGTGTTATAAATCATCTTTTGACTGGTTTCTTTTTTGTGGCTCCTGTCTGAAATTCTAGTCCAATCATATACTTTAAGAATCATCTCCAAATGTTTTTCATTTTCCTCTGGAAATTCAATTCATAGATCCCTCAAGGTCAGTAACGCTGTTAATCTATTAACAACAACCAGCCTCTGACAAGAATCTGGAAATAGTTTTTGAGTCATGCCAATTTGGTACTATACGGGTTCATTTTATTTTCTATTTATTTTTACAACAGTTTGCCGGAGTCTGGAAAAAATAATGCGTTAGTAAAATAGTCCCCTTTAAATAAAGTCTTCTGTAATTTTATCAGTGAATACATCAAATAATCTCCCTAAGACAACAATGTGATGAGTGATTATTTTCTAACATTAGAACCTGACTGTCCATAATCCTACATTCTGAGTTCACTGCATTATTAGTGTGGAATTGAATTAAAACATATTTTTCTTTTCCAGTCATCTTATACTTTTTCATCCAAAGCAACCATTTTTCCTTTTTGCTTTTCTCAATTTAAACTCTTTCTCTGAATCATAGAATCACACAATGGTTTAGGTTGGAAAGGACCTTAAAGATTATCTCGTTCCAACACCCCTATCGTGGGCAGGGACATTTTGCACTAGACCACATTTCTCAAAGTCCCATCCAACCTGGTCTTGAACACCTCCAGAGACTGAGGAGTGCAAAACTGCTCTGGGCAACCTGTTCCAATACCTTGCCACTCTCACAAGAAAGAGTTTCATACAGTTCCTAATATCTAATCTAAATCTACCCTCTTTCAACTTAAAGCCATTTCCCCTTGTCATGTCATTACATGCCCTTGTTAAAAAAATCCCTCTCCAGAATTCTTGTAAGCCCCTCTTTGCTAGTGGGAAGCTGCTCTAAGGCCTCCCTGAAGCCTTCTCTTCTCCAGGCTGAAGAGTCCCCACTCTCTCAACGTGTGTTCACAGGAGAGGTATCCAGCCCTGTGACCAACTTAGTGGCCTCAGCGCACTTGTTCCTACCAGTTGAATCTTTCTTGTATTGAGGACCCCAGAGCCTGGATGCAGCACTCCAGCTGGAGTCTCACCAGAGCAGAGTAGAAGGACAGAATCCCTTCCCTTGCCCTGCAGGCCATACTGGTTTTTGATGCAGCCTAGGATGGGGTTGGCTTTCTGGGGTGCAAGTGCTCTTTGCCAGCTTGTGTTTTGCTTCTTGTCCACAAACAACCCCAAGTCTGTCTGCCCAGGGCTGCTCTCAATCCACTCTCTGCACAGCCTGGATTTGGGCTTGGAATTGCCCGAATCCAGGTGGAGAACCTCGTACTTGGCCTTGTTGAACTTTATGAGATTCACACAAATGGACCTGTGAAGCCTGTCCAGGTCCCTCTGGATGACATCCCTTCCCTCCAGTGTGTCACCTGCACCACACAGCTTGGTGTCATCAGCAAACTCACTGAAGGTGTGTGAAACCCCACTGCCCACGTCAATAACAAAAATGTTCAAAGTGCCAATACCAACCCCTGAGGAGGAAGAAAGAAAATTCCTTGACTTTAAAGATTAATATTTCTTTGTTAGTTCTTTCCTTTATCTCCATAATATCCTTGAAACATCATTAAACATTGAAGCTAGCAGGTATGAAGAAGTGCAGTTGTTTAACCCAAAATTTTGAAGTAAAGGGATAAAATGCTTTCAAAATCAGATCTATATTTTCTCTTGCTATGTAAGGAAATCCCTTATAATTCTGACATCTGTGGAAGAGGAGGAAGCTACATAATACTATTTTTAATAGTCTTTGTTACTACTTTGTCCTACTTTCTACTTTTCTCCTTTTAGAAACACAGTGAGATTTTTTTAAAAGTAACTCATGTAGAAAGTCTGTTTTATATTTATGTATGTTTGTAGATAACTTTTAGTTTCTCTTCACCTTCATCTCTTCAGGAAGTGAGAATAAAAATCTAGTTCTGTCCTGTAATTTCTATTTCATAAATCCAAAATGCACCTTGCCATGTTAGTGTGATCTTCTAAGGAAGAGTTGCATTTCCACAGCATTTCATCTGTGCATACCTGACCAGAGTGCTGCCATTTCACATATCCAGCAGCTCCTGCACGCAGCTGATTCCTTGAAGTGACATGAGAAAATCTAATAACAGCTCTGCCTGTGGCAAATGAGAGGTAGATACACGTGGACAGAAGTGCTGCAGACTTGTCTTTTTTCTTCTGTATTTATCCCGTGCCTTGTGTGCCCTGCTGTCTGGTATTTACTCGCCTCAAGTTCAACATGACCATAAAATCTGAGTGGTTGCTTGGTACTGAAGGAATTACTAGCAATGGGAAAAAACAAAGAGTACATTGGTGTATGAAAGAGAAAGATTCTCACAGAATAATCATTTATCCAATGCAGTCCCACAAGGAAGTTTTGGTGGAACTGCATCTTTCACCAAGACAAGCAAAACAAAACATGTTGATGCATGGTAGCACAGTTTCATTTTTGACTAGAAGTCGTTCCAGGAATATGAGGTTTTCTACTTTTTATACAATTAACTAGCATGCTGCAATTTTCCTCTATAATTGCCATACTTAACTGGATGATCTCCTGCTGTTTGAATGATTTGCATCTTCCCATGTATTGTTTTTTGCTTGCTGAATTTCTACTGTTACTAAACTAGAAGCAGTCTAGTGTACAGTCTATACTCTTTTTGCTACTGCTTTGCTCTTCTCGTTTACTCTTTGTTTATCTGATGAAAATAGGAGCTCTGTGCTCAGAGGGAACATTTTCCCTCTGTTACCTGTTCAACAGCACTTAGGTGTAACAGGTCTTTTGCTGATAGACCTAATAGACTTCACACTGACCTCCATAAGACTGCTTCATGCCACATGTTGGCCTTTTTTTAATATAAATTACTGTGTCTGTAGTCAAGGAAATATTTCTGAATGATAAACTTAGAAGCACAGGCAATCTGAGTTTTCATGAAGTCCCTAATACAGCTTGATCTTCCTTTTGTTTCTTCTTCATTCCATTGTCACCATTAGACATGTCTTGGGATTCTGGGAACTCTTCTGTGACTTTCCTCTGCTAGGGAGAGTTGTAGGATGGCACAAATAGTTCAGAAAGATTTTGGATCATGTAGGAACATAATTTCTTTCAATAAATATGTAAAATAAAATGGTAGTCAAAATACTAAGACTGGTTATAAAAAGGATGAATTGTGTGAAAGAAGTCTTTGTTGAAAAGAGAAATTCAAGTGTTTGACCTGAAACCTGAACACTCAAATTTGAAATTACATGGCTGGCAAACTTTCCCAGCATTATTTTGGCAGTCTCCATCTCAAAGTTCAACAAATGTCAGTATATGGCATATAATTAACAGCCTTTTTACATTTGCAACGCTGATGTCAATGTAGGCTGTCTTTAATGAAAAGTTTTCTTATTTAATTTCAAAAAGAAAGTGTTCATGTGATAGTGGACTGTGGCATGAAAATTTAAAAATTCTCCCATAGCTGTACCATACAAAAGCAGTAGTTAATTACTCATTTAGTACTTGATCTAGAAGGTGTTATTTTTTAAATGAACAGAGTGGTTGGCACATAAACCTAATTCAGTTCATACACAGAATAACATAAACTCAGTAAATAGTTACCTGTTATTTAATGGAACTTAATCAAGAAACAACCACTGGGTCTTTTTCTCTCCCTTCTTTCTCTTTCTTTCTCTTTCTCTTTCTCTTTCTCTTTCTCTTTCTCTTTCTCTTTCTCTTTCTCTTTCTTGTTTTGAGTGTATGGTGTCTACATTGCTGTTATTTTAATTATTAATAATAATAATTTAATTTTAAAATTTTTATTTTCATTATTCACATTTTTGTGAAATTCATCAATTCACCATTCCAGTTAGTGAATTTGTTGGAATGCTGTCAAAGAAACTCCCTGATCTTTCTGTCTATATTTACTTCACCATTACATTGCCTTCTAATATTAACATAAATATTATTTTTGTCAAAACATGTCATTCTACCTATGGGTTGGGCTACAGTACTGTATTTTTACATAATGTTAGAACACCATTTCAGGGACACCTGCTATTGGAATTGTGAGATTATTTCTACTGGTACTGTTAGGAAGGCATTTTTTTCTAATATCTGATCTGTCTGTTTGGAATGATATTAAACATCAGACTGGGATTGTTCCATAATTGATGTTTAATATTATTTTATATTATTTATCTAGAGTCTTGGGGAAGTTTATACTTCAGCTGATGTTTCTGACAATGGAAGAATGTAAACTGGAGTCATTATCAGTAGAACCAGGTCAAAAAGTTGCATGTATTTGGTTACAGGTAAAAGCCCAGTGACAGAATAGCTGGGGTAGAGAGAAGAGATAAAAATCAAAATGCAGTGAAATTGTGGAAGAGACAGGACCAGGCTAAAGGATGGTGTTGTAAATGGAAACAGTGTAGATGAGAAGCTGTCATAAACCTATCACGTTTTCAGCACTGATACCTTAAACATTGTAATAAAAACACAGATAAAAGCACTGATACCCTAAAACATTTGTATGTAAGATTGACTTGTGTTTCTCCTCCTGCAAACATACCATTCTAGGTGAACAGTTTTGTATCTTGGTAGAATATAACTCAGTAACCAGTGAGAAGTGCAGCTTTCATTGAAACTAGAATTTGAAGCATTTCAAAGTAATCTTATTTTACTGCTGACAAGTATTTTTGTAACTCAGAGCAATTGTCTTGGATATGGGAAGGGGAAATACCTTTATATATGTTTTCTGGTTTGTTCTAATCTATTTATGCTTTTGCTTTTTAATCATAGGTTTCTGTGCTCGAGAGGCAGATATTTGACTTCCTTGGTTATCAGTGGGCACCCATCCTCGCAAATTTTATACACATTATTATAGTCATTCTTGGCTTATTTGGAACCATCCAGTATAGACCTCGTTACATAACAGGAGTAAGTATTTCATTTCATTTGCTTACTTTGATGTGCATGTGGAAAAAAAATAAAAACTAAACAGAAAAACACTCCAAACTGCATAATTCTTAAAGCAAACAGAAATCTTATCTTGGTTTAATTTTCTTCTGTAGCATTTTGACATTTACTTACTGTGCTTTTGGGACACCTGCAATAATCAACTGGTAACAGTCTCCAAAATTTAAAAGTCAATATGGTCATTAAGTGCATGACAATATGAACTTTCAAGTGGAGTCAGCTTAAGGAATTACAATGTCTTCAGTATTAGGGGAATTTAGAGCTAGTCTAAATGTTAGCTGTAACTTTCCTAGATACACTGGACCTCCCCAACAGAGGCATGATTCATTATAGTTACTCATTATTGTTATTAACTTCTGTTGCTAGAGTGCTTATCTGTTATGTACATGACTCCTAGAATTTATAATCCAACCTGAAGTGAGGTATGATGTTATGGGAAGAAATAATGGACTGAGGGCTCCAGTATGAAAATAAGGATTTGGACCTTAATTAATATTTTTAATCCATTTCTTTTCTTATTCAGCTACCCCTTATACACAGACTTAGTATGTCTGTACTCTCTGGCACAATGCAGTATTAATTAAATCCTCTTTTCATACTCTGGGTTTTTGGGTTTTTTGCCATTTGTACTTCTACAAAGAGAAAATAATAGCAACTCTGAAAATCATCATTCAGAATACCTTTTGTTAGATTTTCATAACAATTTTTAATTACTGTCAAAATTGGCTATTAATTCATGCAAAGCTTGTATACATTTGAGAGACAGGAGTTGAAAAATTTGCCCATACACAACCATATTTTCATGTCAGATGAAAACAAGGGGATCTTAAAATGATAGAATGGCTTGCATTGGAAGGAAGCTTAAAGATCTCCTGGTTCCAGACTGGCAGGGGCACCTTTCAGTAGGCCAGATTGTTTTAAACCCCACTCTTGAGCCCTTCTGAGAATGGGGAATCCACAACTTCTCTGGACAACGTTTCTCTAGTGTCTCACCAGCCTCACAGTGAAGAGGATTTCCTAATATCTAATCTAAACCTATTCTCAGTTTGCTCTTTCATTTTAAAGCCTTTACCCCTTGTCTCTGTTAACTCCACTGAATCTGTACCCTCTTTTGCAAAGTCTCTCTCTTAACTGTTCCTTCATACACCAATAGTCACTCGGAATATAGAAAGATTTTGCTTTTACCCCTGCGCTACCATCCATATTACATTACTGTCATGCTGGGAGAAATACATTAACATTTGTGTCTGTGTTTCTGTCTCTGTGATCTCCTGTATGCAGAAAATTTGTATCCACATGTGCGATGCCTTTATGCATGCACACAATTTAATATAATCCAAAAAATTTACTATCAACATTGAAGAGTATGTAGAAAGCCTTAAATATCTAGTTTTCCTTCAAGTTACAAAACTGGCAGTCATTTGAACTGGAGTTTCCTTTCTTTTCTGGTACTTTGACCAGTACAAGAGACTTGAAAATAAAAATGCAAAATTCAAGCATCTGTTAAAGAAAAAGGGTTAAATGTTCCGTCCCAAGACTATCCTGTGGTATAAAACGAAGCATGGGCATAAATTGGATAACTGAGCTAAACAAACAATTATATTTAAATGGCCTGCTACTATGATAAATGCATTGTGAATGGGGAAGAACGCCAGCTTTATAAATTGAGTGCATTCACATGAGTTTCTGAATGCTGTGGTTGTGCAACACTGTTCTAAGTAATTTTCGCACACATCTTTCTTAGAGCTCACCCCAACTGTGGAGCCCATCTGGCTCATCAGAGTTTGCCTCTCTGCATCATCTCATTGATTTGGATAGAACCAATCTAAGATCCAACTGTCTTGTTTGGAGTTTATAAAAGACACCTGCATGTGCCAGTTATCACAGGCTGTTTGAATAAGAAGACAATGATAAAAAATTCATCCTTTATTTAGTTGAATCAACAGAGGAGCTCTGTGGCCCACTGTAAGAGAAAGACATGAACCTGTTAGAGCAGGTCCAGAGGAGGGCCATGAAAACAGTCAGTGGGGTAGAACACCTGTCCTCGGGAGGCAGGCTGAGAGAGTTGGAATTGTTCAGCCTGGAGAAGTGAAATCTCTGGGCAAACATTATTGTAGCCTTTCAGTATATAAAGGGGACTTATAAGAAAGAGAAGGTCTTTTCACCAGAGCCTGTAGTGACAGAAAAAAGAACAATAGGCCCAAGCTGAAAGAAGGCAGGGTTAGATTAAACATAAGGAAGAAAATATTTACAATGAGGCTGGGTAGACACTGGAACAGATCAGAGAATTTGTTTATGCCAGATCCTTGGAAGTGTTCAAGGCCATGTTGGATAGGACTTTGCAAAACCAAATCTAGAGAAAAATATCCATGCCAATGGCAGTGGACTAAAGGGTTTTTAAAGGTCCCTTCCAAGCTTGTACCTGGTCACATTAAGTCTGTGAGAAAAGGATAGATTATTAGTAGTACATTACTTAACATGTAATTGCTGCTATACATGGGGAAAAAAAAAACCAAAAAAAACCCAAACAAAAAACAAAACAAAACAAAACAAAAAAAAAAACAAAGAGGCAATTACCTTACAATTGCCTTATGTCTGTGCTTCTTGCAGCATCATCAGTCTGCCAAACCATTAGGCCCCAGAGAGTACAGTTGAACTAATCTATGTCTTTTTAAAGACTAGATATGGTCAATTGCTCAGCACACCTAGTGGGATCTACTTAATGTCTTATATGACAAGTAGCCCTGACTCTACCAATGCAGGTTTGGAATATTTCTGTTTTAAATTGAAATTTATTATCTTCCTTTCTTAAAAAAATGTTTAAAGTAGCACATGAAAATGTGCAGCAGTTCATCTCCCATATGTACATACCAGGATACTATCCAACAACTGTAATCATGCCATGGGAAATTGTAAAGCCTCTGAGCTACCTTTCTGAATTTTAAAGACAGTAAGACAGTCTCCATATGGTGAATGATTTGGCCAGGATTTTTGGGGAGAAAACATTTCAGATGACTGTTTTGCTAAATCTTGTTAAGAGAACCAATTTTCAGATAAAACAGTTATAATAAAAGGATTCTTATGCTTAACATTTTTAATGAGTTCTGGCATTAATAGGCCTTATTGACATAATCTGATTTGTCTTCTAGATAATGGTTTTATTTGTAATAAGAAAATGTATGTACTCACGCTCAGCAGAGAAATTGTTAAAAAATATATTTTCACAGAATCCCATAATGGGTAAGGTTAGAAGGGACCACAGTGGATCATCTGGTCCAACTTCCCTGCTCAAGCATGGTCATCCTAGAGCTCATGGCACAGGATTGCATCCAGATGATTTTTGAATATCTCCAATAAGGGAGACACTGCAACCTCTCTGAGCAACTTGTTCTACTGCTCATTCATCTGCTCAGTAAACAAGTTTTTCCTCTTATTTTACTTCTGCTTTCTTTAGAACGGTTAGGGGAAAAAAATATGTGTAAAACCATTTAACAAAAAGGATGATGAAATTAAATAGAATGGTCATTGTGCATACTTGTCAGCCTGCAAGACACAAAATTTTAAAGTCTGTGAAGTCAGACTTCTACCTGAATCTGCTCTCTGTAGAAGGTTTTCTTATGAAGTACTTTTCCATTCTGAGACAAACCATTCAGTGCTTCCACTTAATTGTATTTACTGTGTTGCAACTGAGATGTAGACATTTATTTATAGAAGGAGGCATAGAGACATTACTTCTCTGCTCTACACAACTTTTCAGAGCAAATGATAATTTGGGAACATAAGCAATAATTTTCTGCATAATCATTTTGAGCTAATGCCCAATAATATTATAAGTACAATTAAGTAAATGACCTTGAACATTTTAGTAGTAGCTCTGTCTGGTGGCTGTCACAGGAGGCTGTGAATAAAGATTCTGCTTCTGTTTCAAGCTGTGCCATTGAAAAGATGACTTGTTTGTTCAAGCTTGTTCAAGCACACATAATAATATTTTTCAGTTTCTTCCTTGATTCAGTAGTTTGTCATGGATAAAAATGAATGGGAAAATTTTTTCTGTTGTTCTTAGAATCATAGAACCATAGAATGTACTGAGTTGGAATGAGCTCATCAGGATCATTGAGTTCAATTTCTGGCCCTGCACAAGACACTCCAAGACTCACACCTTGTGCCTGAGAGCATTGTCCAAATGCTTCCTGAACTCAGGCTGGTGCTGTGACCACTTCCCTGGAGAGCCTGTTCCAGTGCTCAACCACCCTTTGGGTAAAAAACCTTCTTCTGATATCCAGCCTGAACTTCCCCTGTCTCAGCTGTGTGCCATTTCACTAAGGCCTGTCACAGGTCACCAGAGAGAAGAGATCAGTGCCTATCCTTCCACTTCCCCTTGTGAGGATGCTGAAAACCAAAATGGGGTCTCCCCTCAGGTTCCTCTTTTCTAGGCTGAATAAACCGAGTGACTTCAGCTCCTCTTTATAAGGGGCTCCAGACCCTTCCCCATCCTTCTGTCATTTCTTTGGATGTTCTTTAATAACTTAATGTCTCTTTTATATTGTGGTGCCCAAAACTGCACATAGAGTTCAAGGTGAGGCCTCCCCAGTGCAGAACAGAGCAGGACAATCCCCTCCCTTGCCTGGCTGGCCATGCTGTG
>NW_005054306.1:9798484-9825598 GCF_000277835.1 Geospiza fortis
AATGCTGGTTCAACTTGCCATTGACCAGCACCCCCAGGTCCCTTTCCATGGGGCTGCTCTCCAGCCTCTCCTTCTCCAGTCTGTGCACACAACCAGGGTTGCCCCATCCCAAGTGTACAATCTGGCACTTGCCCTTGTTAAATTTCATATGGCTGGTGATTGCCCATCTCTCTAATTTGTCAAAGTCTCTCTGCAGGACCTCTCTGCCCTTGAGGGAGTTGATGGCTCCTCCCAGTTTGGTGTCCTTGCCAAACTTAGTATTCCATTGTGTCCTTCATCCAAGTCATAAATGAAGATATTGAAGAGCACAGAGTTGAGGATGGAGCCTTTTGGAACCCCAGTGGTGACAGGACACCAGCCTGATGTCACCCCACTCACTATAATCCCTTGTGCCCAACTCGTGAGGGTGTTGCTCACCCATCACATAACACAATTATCTACTGGATATCTGCTGTGAACTGGATGCTTTGTCCAGGAGGTTGCTGTGGGAGACAGTATCAAAATCTTTGCTGAAGTCCAAAAAGAATACATTTCCTTGCATTTCTAGATCAACGAGGTGCGTCACCCTCTTGTAGAAGGAAATAAGTTTGATAAGCAGGATTTTCCCTTCATGCAGGGAAAATGGCTGTGACTGATGACTCTGTTGTCCTCCAAGCATTTTTTCAATATCTCCCAGAATAATATTTTCCATTATTTTAACAGACACTGAAGTGAGACTGACAGACATGTAGTTTCCAGGGTCCTCCTTTTTGCCATTTTGAAAATTGGGACTATGTTAGCTAGCTTCCAGTCAACTGGAAGTCAACCTCTCTGGATTCCCAAGACCACTCAAAAATCATCCAGAGAATCTTTGTGGTGCCATCAGCTGGCTCTTTGAGGAATCTGGATTAATCTTATCAGGCCCCATAGATTTGTAGGGATCCAGCTGGAGCAGCAGATCCCACAAAATTCCAGATCAATAGGGAGCTGATCATTCTCACAGTCATGGTCCTCCAGCTCAGGGCACTGAGACCCTCTTGGCCCACCCTCCATGTTGAAGAAATAGGGAATTAATGCATTAAACACCCCTGTCTTGTCTCTGTCCCTGTTGTGTTCATACCTATATATTCATTTCTGTATTTCAGTGTATTTAATGAATAAATTATTTCTATTACTCACATAGATTTCTGATAATTTTATTTTTAATGTGAGTAACAAAACAGTTAGCTATTATATGTACTGTATTTCAGAGAAGACTGGCCCCTTAGGCTTGTATTTCTGGCACAAATGGGCTTGAAAAAAAACAATTTCCTGCAACTATCACTAATTCCAGCAACCAAATGATTAAATTTTAGGATATTCTGTCACTCTATTTACTAAAATCTTTGCAGAATGTGATCTAGAAGGCAAGCTGAACAAGACTGAAATAAATTCACTTAAAACTGGAAATGTTACTTGTATGCAACATCTTTCATTATCCAACCTGTTCTCAGTATAAAAAAATTCAGGATTTATTTGTTTCACTCAGGTAGAAAATAGTGTGATGCAATGTGATTTATATTTTAGTACTTACAAGCCAGATCAACCAGGAAGTATGTGACCACAGTTATATTTCCATCTTAGTAAGAAAATCTGTGTCAGTGAAAAGTAATTACTAAAATGTCAGGAGTAATCCAAATATACACCTACCCAATGAAAAAGTTAAATCCAAACAAACAAGAGAGGTATCTCAGAGATAAGCAACGAAAGATAATGATGACAGAAGAGTAATTTCCCCAGATTTCATAGAATTCCAGGAATTAAACTTCCCATGTGCCTTAAACAGGGAGGAGAGAACAGCTTTTTATTTGAGAACTGCATGTGTATTAAGATGTTCTTACACTTGCGAAGGAAAAGTGAAGGTTGTCGTCCATTAGTTTCAAGTGGCTGTATCATAAGCACACTACCATTACATTTTCAATCAGAAAAATCAAAAACATTCAGAAAATACAAACTATGCAAGATCAAGGAGGTGATAGCAAACCCCAAAGTGGCCATTATGGAAAGCTCTGCCTACATCTAAATAGAACAAATGTTCAGGTGAAATTTTAACAGAATAGTTCCTCAATGTTTACTCTTGGGGCTTTATTCTTTGGGCCGTTGATTAAAAGTTTTATTCTTGGGGCTGTTGATTAAAAAATAGGTATGTAAATCGTTTTTTTTTTCAGCTGAAAAAAAAAACAGATGAGTTTTTAGAAAGAGAATTATATCTAGTCATCAACTAACAGTGACTAAAATATTAGTGGTCACTCTGCCTCAGGAAAGATCAAGAAAAAAAACCATTTCTTGCTAATCCTCATCTTCATGAAAAACCAATGAATGACAGAATCATTAAGATTGGAAATGACCTGTATTATCATTGAGTCCAGCCATTAACCTAACATGGCCAAACCCACCACTGAACCATCTCCCTAAGCACCATATTTACACTTTCAGTAGAATATTGCTTTAGCATCCCTGTAAACTCCCAAATTAAAGAGGAGACAAAGCAAGGGAGAAACAGCACACTTGTTTAGCTAGTTAGTAGAGATAGTTAGCTATAATAAACATTTCTGTGAAAGGTTGTGTCTGATGAAGTAAATGGAGATGTAAAGTTGCTAAAACTATAATGCAGCATAGGATTGCATTGAAGTAAATAAAAGCTTTGAAGTGCAAAATGTGTGACCAAGAGGATGAGGACAAAGAAAAAATACAAACTAAAACTAGAAAACTTAAAAGAGGACTAGTAAACCTTGCAGAAACATGCTTGGGACACTGGTAAAACTCCATAACATGAATTAAGACTTACAGTGCTGGAGAATCCACCTCAGCCCTGAATTAGCTTTGCTTCATTCATGGCTTAATTTTTGTTATGCCAGATAAATTGATGCTAATGAAACACTGGTATTTTATGGTGTACTAGTTCTGCATAAGGGCATTTTCTTGAAATGCTTTCCATGCCATGAATAGCAGCATAAATTTTCCTTGGCATTTTCCATGATAAGTATTCAATATGTTAGCATTCTTTTCATTCCAGAATTTATACTTAATATTTTGGTTGAGGAATGCTTGCTCATTAATATGTTTGTCCAATAAAAATGTTTCTCAAAGCTCTTCTTCTTAAAAAATGTCCTTTATTCTGGTCACCTTTTCAGTAGTCCTTCCTCAAGTCTTGTCAGTGTTTTCTGAAATATTTCCATGTTCAGAAATACCGGGAACAAGAGCACATTATTGCAACATTTTCTCTTAAAAATTCTCATAAAATATTAGTGATAATTTGGATGCCAAGGAAGAGTAGAGTTTGGGATTATTTTTATAGTCTGTCCTTTTACTATTGTTGCTACCTCCATACAAATGACCTTTGTAAACTTGGCTGGCTGTTATTTTATTGGAGGGTTTTGCTCACGTCTGGGAGATGCTGTGAAAAATCAGTAGGGATGTAAGTAGAAGATTGCCCTTTGGACTTTGAACAACATATGCTGAAAGGGATTTGATTCACAGGGAGGTATGCTGTTTAATAGAGTGCTTTTGCTGCTGTAGTGTTAAAAGACTACATTTTAGTATGCTGTTGATTCAAATGTACTTTAATTTATATTTAAAAGGAAAAGCTCAGCAGTTTACTTTTGTGACTGAATCTAGCCTGCTTTAGGGTAGGGATGAGAATGTGAAGGAAGTAGAAGTTTGTGCATAGCGGGCTGGTCAGTGTCATAGCACTAATCCAAATTTTGAGTCTAATGGCTAACATGTACAGAACTTGATCAAACAAAAGCTTAACTATTCCAGTGTTCAAAAAGTAATTCTTTCTGTATGCTTATCCATTAGCTTATTGGTGGAGTATTAAATACATGTATTAAAAAAATTATCCTGTTATTTACCTGATAATCAGTCCAGAAAGTTGGTCTAACATTTGATAACCCTGGGCTTTTGACCTCTCCTTTTAGATATATTTTGATAACTTGCAAGAAACCTCAATGGATTTCAAATTCTTAAACCCTGGAGATTCAGCTAAGCCTTGAATAAATATGTTCAAGAATCACTTCCACTATAATATTATACAGAGTGCATCTGTCTTGACTGTATGGAAGTTGATGAAAGAAGATAGTCTACAGTAAATTTCTCTGCATTTTCCATCATTTTTTGACTCTTGATTTTAAACTTTTCGTAGTATTTAGGATAGAGTATTTTTTTTTCCTGTAATTGTCTGGGTGAAGTTTGACTACTTTCGTCTGCTCTCTTCACTGGGACTTATTTAGGTGTGAGGCATTGAGGGTACAAATAATTAATCTAAAGGAAATTATGTAAAGGATGGCTCTTCTTTAAAAAGTGTAAAATATTCTTTGAAGATTAAAGAGTACTGAGACAGTAAATCTGCCAGCCCTAGGAAAGCACAATGGAAAAAAAAAACCACAACCCCCCCTGCTGATCGGAGAACTAGTCAAGACATAAAAGGAAGTGATCCCCATATAAGAGCTCTTTAGTCTCTGATTTCTCTAAGTTTTGTGTAGGACATTACTTTCTCAGATGTTCCCTGCTGTCAGAAAACAGTTCTAAAGAGAAAAAGAGAAATGGCCAGACTCCAAGAGACTTTTTAAAAAGCCAGCATTTTAAAAACCACAATATACTCTTCTCCCTTATTTGAACATGAAATCTATTTGATTCTTAGAGCCACTGATTCCTGAAAATTAATCTATTTTCAGAAAGTATGATTAAAGACACTCTGGACAAGACTCCAGTACAGAATTTACTTGAACAGTTCTGCATGGAGTTTTGTTTTCCTTTAGACTGAGATGGATTTTCATTAGTTTTCAGAGTGTTTTTTAAGTTTTCCATTATAAAAAAGTCCTTTTAAAGACACTTAGCTAATACTGTTTTTTAAAGTTATTAAAATGCTGATTATTAGAAGATGAAAGATTATAATTTGCATCATATAATTAAGTGCAGCTTTGGTTCCCAGGAAATTTTATGCAGAACCTGTTCAGTGACTGATATTTTTAATTTAAATCCACACTTATTAGTCTCATGACAGGTTTGACTGGTGTAGAATTCAGCTATATTCATCCTTTCCCAGAACTTTTATTCTCTCACAATGAATTGTATTCACATTCAAAACGTAGACATTCAAAATGGCTCTCCCTCTCCCATTCCACAGAAAAGGAAGATTGTTTTCCAGGGAGCCATCACTGAGGAGGAAAGTTCCATGTAGAACTGAAAACAATGTATAAAGAATATTGAACTTTATTTGCATTCAAACCAGAGAGCTCACCATGGAATGTTGAAAACATGAAGTTCCTCTGCATTTAGTTTTGTTTCTTTAGACTAGATCCTCTGTTTTGTCACTGTAATAACAAATGGGTGTTTTCTACAGTGGGGTCTGTGCTTCATTTTTTGATTGGTTTTTTTTTTTCCTCTTTAGAAGAACTAGCAACACTTTCTGCTAAAATAATGTCTAATAGGCACTTGGTTGAAATACTATAAAGAGCATGGAGAATGAATGACTTTGCTGATGAAGCCTTTAAACAGATAGGTAAAGGAAGAGATTAGAGATTAAATCCATGGGGTTTGCTACCTCTACCTAAACTGCAGTGGAAAATATTAAAATTCTCTTAAGCACCCAATAGCCCTGGCCAGTTAGACATAATTAAAAATAAAGCAAGGATAAAGTAATGTTTCCACTGCTCTGAGATGACCTCTGTAGTTCAGTGCTGAATATTTCTCTTTATCTAGCGTAATCAGGTTTCCTTGTATTTCCCAGACTTACACCTGTATTTGTCACTGTGTAGTTTCACATTGTTTATTTAGTATTTTCTTCTACTTGCTGTATATCAATTATGTTGACATTTGCTTGTCTAAAAGGTTACAGCTCTATCTTTTGATCTTTTATGTGTTTATAGCATGCATTCATGGAGATATCTGTCCACCTGTCTCTGCCCTTGTGTCATGCTACTGGAGTAGGAAAGTATTCCCCCACACTGCTTTAAAACGTGGGAGCTGAAATATTAAAGGTCTGAGACATTTTCTCATTGTCAGATGAAAGGCTGTGACAGATAATCTTGTGAATCCATTTTTCTCAAGTTACAAGCCTATGTTTTACCCAGTGCATCCAGCAAGCATAGGGGTGCTGCAAACTGTCTATAAAGTCTCAGAATAAAGACTGGAATCAGAGCTACCTAACAGTGTGGAATACTTCTGTGAGGGGAAAAAAAAAAAACAAAAATAGAACAGCAGTCTTTGGACAGTATCTCTCGGTCCCAGCTGTCAGCTGTGCCCCCCACAATCACTTCTCTCTGCTGGAATGAAGAAGAGAATTGAAGGGGTAAAAGTGAGAAAACTCATGGGTTGTGATGAAGACGGTTTAAGAGATTGAACAAAATCTGCACATGAAAGCAAAGCCACCTAAATCATTTGCTGATTCCCATGGACAGGAAGGAGCTCAGCCATTTCCAGGGAAGCAAGGGTCCATCATGCCTAAAAATCATTTGGGAAGACAAATGCCATCATTCCAAACATGCCCCTCTTCCTCTCTTCCCCCACCTAATATACTGATCATGATGTCGTATGGCATAGGGTGTTGCAAGGATCAGTTGGGGTTGGCTGTCCTGGCTGTGTCTCCTCCCAACTTCCTATGCACTCCCAGCCTCCCTGCTGATGGGCTGGGGTGAGAGCTGCAAGCTCTGCTCAGCAACAACAAAAGCATTTTTATATTATAAACACTGTTTTCAGAAACAACACAAAACATAGCTTCATACCAGCTATTCTGAAGATAGCTATCCCAGACAAAGCTGGTACCTTCTTTCAGCAAGGGAAAAGCTGCTCATGCCTGAACCTGGTTTTGTGATAACTCTTTTGTCAGGCTCCGTGGCTGTTGCAATGGCTACTGGTATCCCTTGTTGTTCTTCTTCCAAGGGATTAATATATTTTAATTAACATTTTATAGCACAGTGCAATATACATTAGAAAAAACAGGAAACATTGCCTTTAGTCCAAACTACCTGCTCAAATCTCACATTCCTCTGTTGTGCTGCCTCTCCTTTGTAACTGGCTCTGGGCTTGTTGTGGAATACCGTCACAGAACAAAAATTCTGCTGCTGCTCTTCTTTCTATTCCAGCTCCTTCTGTACTTCTATGTCTCCCCCTAATTTCTTCACCTTGATTCAGTTGCTAATCTCTACATGTATATTTGAAAAGGCATTGTACTGCGTGTAGCTAAAATGAAGTTTTAGTTTTAAATTAAATGAAGTCTGAGCAGCCCTGCTTACCAGTACTGTACTGAAACCAAGTTCTTCTGGCCAACTGATTAAGATTTATGCAACCTTAGTAATTTGAATGAAGCAGACTTTAGTCATAGTTGTCTTATATCTCTGCACAGGATGACCTGACAGTACCTGGAGTCCACCCTCATATTTTTTTCAAGAGGTTTTTTTTCTAAGAAATGTGGCTGATTCTTTTTTGTGAGCTTCATTGTCCCCCTGAGGTTATGCTACAAGTAAGGGGCATTGAGAATCACACAAAGCTGTACTACCCTATTCATTTACAAATCCTCATTTCCAATTCTGAGAGAAGATGGAGATGCTTTTCTTCAGTTATATTCCAAATATGGCTTTTTTTTCCCCCATCTGAACAAGAACCTGCTTAAAAATCACTTGTAAATCTTGTCACAAATCTTCATTTCAGAATTTCAGAGATGTTTTTCTCTTCCCATCTGTACTTTCCTTTTAAAATTTTTGATGTTTTCATTATTGTTTTCAACTCCCAAAACTCCACAAGAAACAGGGCATGGTGCTTCTTTCAAGTTTTGCCTGTTGCTGTGAGAACATTACCAATAAAGATACATTTTCTGAATGACACTGAAAGGCAGGATAAACAATGAGTAGAGTTGTAAAATGCACTATTAAGCATGTTCCAAAATTTCCAATGCTCCCTACCTCTATAATTTAGCTGTCAAGGGCGCTATTTATTTGCATTTTGTTTTATGGGTTATTATGTATATTAGCCATAGAAGTTAATGCTACATATAGTCATATTGGTTAGATCATAGTGAAGCAGCATTTTACGTGCTATGAACTCAGCAGGTAAGATTTGAGTAATAAATGCCTCTAAGGACAGAATTTTACATATCAATATAAATTTTTCTTCTATACAAGTCTAGTAAAGTAACATTTTAGTTCTACAATTAAATGGTATGATTCCCCCTATACCAGTTCAAGCAACCAATAGTGCTGCTGCTCAGCTTGGCTCCTAGCTGTAATTTCTTAACTATTTTCAATCTTCTGCTTGTTAGATTTATATTTATTTATTTATTATATTAAGATCTGCAGCTGTTTTCATTGATTTCAGTATCAATTTTGGGTGAATAAGACATAAATAATTTTGGGTTTCATGTTGTTTTTTATCAGCTAGTAGGCCAGTTAAAGATTCTGTGCTGATTGTGCTCTGAAACCAGTGAATGTTTTTCCTTTCATTTATGGCTCACAAAAGCAAACATTTAGCTGGTGGGTTTACTGTCCAACTGGAAAAAAGGCAGAACTCATTAGAAATATCTACAGAAGTTTTCAAGTTTATTAAATCACCCTCTTTTGGAAGAGCATATATGTTGTTCCTTAGAAAAAAATTTTGTTAAAGGATAGCATAATGTAAGTAATGCATAAACAAACGTGTCCTTTGCTAAATTCTTTGAATAGGTAATAAATTAAAAAAAAATTAAATTGGCATCATTTATTTTATCAGCTCACTGTTAATCAGTTTGACTTTTTTAGTCTAGATCTAAAGTAATCTTCAAAATGTTTCTGTTGTGAGTAAAAACCAAAAAGTTATTCATAGCCTATGGCACTGAGCACTCTACATATTTAATTTTGCATCTCCCTAAAGAGCAAATTCCTGTTTCAAATTTAATGTTGAAACAAGCCTGTCACTGATTTTATTTATGAGTTTAGTTTTACCTAGGTACTACTTCTACTTTCTGTGAAACAAGAAGCACTCTCCTGTCTTTAGTCTTTTTGAAATACCTATTCATAGATTTGAAATATTTTTAGTGACATAAATGGTACAAAGGTTTTGGGTCCTACACCTCTTAGTTGTCTTGTTAAGCTAATTTTTTATTTCATATTGATGCTCTGAATTCTGTAGCAAAATTAGATCCTATTTCTGTCTTGAGAGACTTACCCTTGTAATAAATTTAATTACTACCAATATCAATGCATTTGTCTGAATGTCTTAGGGTGATTGACAGTGCTTTTCTCTCATAAAGATATCATTGTTAAATTCACATAGGTGTAGACACAGTGTGAATAAGCAGCCTTTTGTGATGTGTCTGTTTCTAAAATACATTGCTGTTTCTGTGTGAGAAGTCTCTTTGACGACTTTATTGACACTGAGTTTTTACCATTTGATATTTGAGTTCTAGGGTAACAGATTCTAAAAATGGCCAGCTTTATTTATGGTCACAAAAGGCCTGAAAACAGGCACTGACCATGGAATGAGGTAAAAAAGTTTTGATCCTTATATGCTATTATTTGCACTCAATTGTACTTTAAAACATGTGCATAGTAGGAGGATTCCTGCACAAACCACATCACAGAGGGTCTGTAGAAACTCAAAAGCTCTGGTTAAGTCAGGGGAGTGTTGCGAATGTTCATGCATGACAATGACTAGGAATTTTAAATACAATGTTGCCTTTCCCATAAAACTAGTCTTCATTCCACTAGTAGGTGAGGTGATGAGACTCGCAGATTTATCCCTTTCTGTCATCTGGGAAACAGAACTGCCAAGTTCTGGCATTAAAAATCATGAGGACTGAAACAGACTTAAATACATGAGGATTTTTTATTGCCTTAAAGGTGTATGTATCACCAGAGTGATCCTGAGAGTAAAATCAAATAAATAGAATATGGACTTAGTTACACTGTATTACTCTTGGCCCTGTTTCTTTATAGAAAACCTTCATTTAGTAGTTGCAAAATTTAATGCGTGTTCTCTCCTCACTGTTGAATAGCTTAGGTAGCTGTATTAGATCTTGTGCTCCTTAATGTAGGCAATAATGAGATACTCTGCCATCTCTGCTCTCCTGGACTTTGCTGTGGTGCAAATTCTCTGCTCACTTCCCATTCTCAAAAATGGAGTCTACACTGTTCTGCTGCCTAAGGACTCATGCTGTAGTTAACCTATCTGTAAAAATTATTATTTCAAGGTTCAAGTCTGTGAGTTTTTTGTGCCTTCTCTTTTTTCATTTCTTTTAATCCTCTTATTGGCCTTTGTGCCTCCGTTGAACTTTTCTTACAAGTTCCTCTGATAAAGTATCGTAGTTTTTCATCATCTTTCAGCATCAGTTGTGTTTTGGAAATTCAAGTTTTCCTTCCTATCTCAACAAACCAAATGGGATAGCAATTTTTCTGTTTGAGTGGTTTTGGGTTCTTTTTTGTTTGTTTTTTGTTTGTTTGTTTGACTGCCTCCTTGGCATAATTACTACTCCTTATGACTGGGTTATTCCCCACTAATTTCCTTTGAGTCTGGTTCAAATATATATTGTACATGTTGAACATAACTGACTTCAGTTCCACATCTGAATTTTGACTTATATATTCTGGACAAAGTGTTAGACTCCTTGAGTTTCACATTTTTTTAATCCTCAGGTCATTAAAAGAATTCTGATGAGATGAGCTGCAAAATATTGTCTTATGATCAGAAATCTAGAGTGCTCCAGTCACATATTCTCAGGGAGTTTGGGGTACATTAGAGAACAGTATGTCGGACAGACAGTATTTTTAAATTAGTTGCCTAATAGTACGTAAGTATTTTGACACTATTTGAATGGCAAAATATTTCAGTATGTGTATGTGCTTTTCAGATATCCCATATCAGCTTTGACATCTAGCAACTATACAGGTTTAGCCCAACAAATACTGTGATTTGCTTTTACTACCAGTAGTGTACATTTTCACAGAAAATGGCATGTATTGATGTTAATGGTTAGGATTTCTTTCATCAGTCTCTCTCTATGAAATCTGGGTGGAGATAGGAATGCTTCAAGCTGCATTTGTTTGCTAATTGAACCATGAGTTTACCTCATGACAGAAGCAAAATAGTTCTCATTCACTAGCATTTTTCATTTGGTTTTGTAATTGCTTGAAGCCTAATTTTATTACAATTTAAATTTGGCATGGTAACATATTTGTTTTGACAATGAATTACTTTCTACCAAGATAATTCATCTCTACCTATGTGGGGAGACTAGTAGGGGAAAGTAGAATTACTCAATACAATAATGACTGTTCAGCTGAGATATGAGGGAAAAAGATGTAAGGCTCTGTAGGCTTTGAATTGCTCCTACACATCCTGGGCTGGTGCTGTGTTATAAGGCCAGTTTCTTGATGACTTCTGTTTAGTTACTTTTAACACTTTTTGGGTTTAGTTTGTTGGATTGTTTTTTTTTTCTTTTTTCCTGAAATACACTTTGAAAACAGACCTCAAATGTGAAATCTCATTTTGCCTTATTAAAAAGGGTTGTTTTTGTTCTTTTTCTTTTTTTGGGGGGGCGCAGGAAGGCAGCTTTGGTGTTAAGTATTCTGTGGGGAATTGTTTGCAAGTTTGAGTTTGGATTTTTGAGCAAGGTTTTAGACTAAGTAACTGTAGCATTTGTTGCTTCCTATTTCATTTAAATCTATCAAGTTGGTTGCAGTTGGATCCTGCCATTACTTGAATGGGAGGACAGTTTCCGTTTCTTTACAGTGTAACCTTTATCCTGAGGGAGTACAAAAATCAGAGAAATGTTAGCCCTCTTCCTGTAGGGCTTGACTCTCAATAAATAATCTATCATCTGTCTCTCCATCGTTTTTATGTAATCTATTTGAAGCTGCATGGTGAGTGCTGAGTGCTGAATGTCAATGACAACTGTGTTAAGACAGCCAGAGATATTCATTAATATGCTTGTGCATAGTTTGCTATTTCATTTCACTGATACTTGGAACTATTTCTTCTCACTTCTTAGAAAGAATTTACACTTATCAATGGGGTTTTTTTTTGAGAACTTATATATGGAAATTAATGGCTTAGTAGAATATATTTATTTATGTTCTTCAAAGATCTACTGCCTGTTAGGACTTGTTAGCTGATCAGTATAGCACAGACAGGAAATCACATTACTTTTTTTTGATCTTTTACATCAAAAGTAAAAACCCTTTTCAAATTATTCAAAGTGGTTGAGGTTTGCACCAACTCTTGTGAAAAGAGGGTTAATCCCATACCTTTAAGGACAGGATTATGGCAGGATGGGTAAAGACCTTGATAAAATCTGGATAAGAGATTTGCCAAGAAGGCCAGTGACATCCTGGCTTGTATCAAGAGCAGTGTGGCCAGCAGGACCAGGGAAGTGACTGATTCTCTGTACTCAGCACTGGAGATGCCATACCTCTAGTACCATGTCCAGTTCTGGGGCCCTCACTTCAAGGAAGACATTGAGGTGTCAAAGTGTGTCCAGAGAAGGTAAATGGAAGGGTAAATGAAGGGTCTGGATCACAAGTCTTATGAGGAGTAGGTGGGAGAACTGGGGTTGTTCATCCTGGAGAAAAGGAAGCTCAGGGGTGACCTTATTGCTCTCCACAGCTGCCTGAGAGGAGGTTGTAGCAAGGTGGGCGTTGATATTTTCTTCCAGACAATTAGTGACATGACAAGGGGACGTGGCCACAAGCTGCACCAGGGGGAGGTTAAAGTAGGATGTCAGGAGGAATTACTTCACTGAAAGGGTTGTTAAACATTGGAATAGACTACCCAGGGAGGTCATGGGGTCACTATCCCTGGAGGCATTCAAGAAACAACTGGAGGTGGTACTTTGTACCATGGTCTAGTTGAGAAAATGGTGACCAGTCAAAGATTGTACTCAATGATCTTGGAGGTTTTTTCCACACATGATTCTGTGTGTTTCTGATAAGAGAGCCATGCTGAGTTCTGTCTTGCTATGTCTCCCTTTGAAGCTAGAGTGCACTGCTTCCAGTTATACTTCTAATTACCAAACCCAAGAAAACCACATGACAAGGGGACATTTGGAAAAGCATTTAATGAGTGTGCTATGCTGCAGTGAAATCTGATTCTCACCTGCCTAAGGCTTCCCTGCTGTAAAGTTTCTGTGAGAAGTAGCATGGTAAGAGAATGGAGAATGACATTGTTAACAGGAAGACATTGAGGTGTCAAAGTGTGTCCAGAGAAGGTAAATGGAAGGGTAAATGAAGGGTCTGGATCACAAGTCTTATGAGGAGTAGGTGGGAGAACTGGGGTTGTTCATCCTGGAGAAAAGGAAGCTCAGGGGTGACCTTATTGCTCTCCACAGCTGCCTGAGAGGAGGTTGTAGCAAGGTGGGCGTTGATATTTTCTTCCAGACAATTAGTGACATGACAAGGGGACGTGGCCACAAGCTGCACCAGGGGGAGGTTAAAGTAGGATGTCAGGAGGAATTACTTCACTGAAAGGGTTGTTAAACATTGGAATAGACTACCCAGGGAGGTCATGGGGTCACTATCCCTGGAGGCATTCAAGAAACAACTGGAGGTGGTACTTTGTACCATGGTCTAGTTGAGAAAATGGTGACCAGTCAAAGATTGTACTCAATGATCTTGGAGGTTTTTTCCACACATGATTCTGTGTGTTTCTGATAAGAGAGCCATGCTGAGTTCTGTCTTGCTATGTCTCCCTTTGAAGCTAGAGTGCACTGCTTCCAGTTATACTTCTAATTACCAAACCCAAGAAAACCACATGACAAGGGGACATTTGGAAAAGCATTTAATGAGTGTGCTATGCTGCAGTGAAATCTGATTCTCACCTGCCTAAGGCTTCCCTGCTGTAAAGTTTCTGTGAGAAGTAGCATGGTAAGAGAATGGAGAATGACATTGTTAACAGTTTAACTATTTGAAGTCTTCCTGAGCTATAGATGAAATATTTATACCTACCAGAAGGAGAAATGCTATTAATCCACTCCTTATGAATGAAAATGGAATGCTTTTAATATACATAACAGATAATGCTTGTAATTGAAATTCTCTTTCTTTCCTTTCACTAATCCAGGGAACAACATCTTTAGTAATAAATAGCTGCAGTTTGGCTAGCTACTTATTTTAAAATGCTTCTCCAATTGTAAGTTTTCTGTCTCTGTATGTCCTTCCAGAATAAACACTTATCCAAAATTTTGCCTCTGCTTTTACCAAATAAGGAGAATTTTGCTGTAACTAAATTATATGTGACCTCAATTTGATTCCAGTAAAAATTGCAGTCCTCAAAATGCCAGGCATTACTTGAATATTAACTTCTACCTTTTTATTTAAAAGTTCCTTTCTTTTACTTGGAAGAATAAAATGTGTACAGAATATCACTATTTTACTAGTTTCCACAGCCTTTAACAAGTATCACGAATATTATAACAAGCTACTAAGGATGTTAAAAGTAAAAAAAGGTTAGTGTTGATGCTAACACAAGATCCAATTAGAAGTTTTTAATTTCACTTCTACTTGAAGTAGAACTACCTGTTCTTTAATTTTCTATGAATAGACAGCTGTGTGGAGTCATGAGATGCTTGCTGAAGTGAACAAAGATATTCAGACAACTAAGTAATCAATCCTACATACACCTACATGCGCCTTTTAACTTTCTATTTATCAGCAAAACACTGAACTTAGCAGAATTACTTAGGTATGAAGATAAGTGTGACCACGTTTGGAGAATTGTGGTTATAAATGATTGACTGAAAAGAGAATTTCTGCTGGAATTTATTATAAAACTATCACAGAACAGAAGAAACTACTTCTCTTTTTAAATAAAATCAAATTTAAATGCAAATCTACAATGTGACGATTTTTGCCTACTGAGTTTTCTAACCCTCATAAACACAATGATAACTTTGCATTTCAGATATATGGAGGATGTGCACTTGTAGCAGGAATTCTGACGATATCTTACCAAACCAATATATCTGGTCAATCTTGCAAAACCACTTTTGATAATATTTCCACAACATGTGAAATAATTTGTATTGCTCTGCATGTCTTTCCTTCCTGGGAGTATTCCTTTAAATTACCTTAATAAGCACAAAACTTCAAAACTGAGGGACAAAACAATCCAATGATTATAATCCTGTGCATTTCAATATTAGTTGAAGTTGAAAGCAAATCCTACATTCATGTGGAATATTCTTAGTTCACTGTATTGATTTTTCACATAAGTAAAGCAGCTTTGCTTTCATGTGAGTTCTGAAACAACCTGAACAACAGAACTAGGTACTATCTTCACCAAAACTACAGAGAGGGATAAAGTATTACTGTTAAGAATGGTATCTAGCAGCCAAGGTATCAAGAAATTGTCTTACATGAGTATGTAGAATATATTTACAAAAGTACCTTTTGATTAATTGTGATATAAAAAGGTCCAACATACAAAATTTTGTTTCTGTGCATTTTCAATTTTGAAAAGGCATTTCTGAGTATTATCACCTACTTATGTGAGTAATAAATTATACGTTCTATGGAAAATTGCAGACTAATTTCACACCTTTTAGTTTAACTAAGCTTTCTTGTCAGAATGCTGGGATTTGAATTATCACACAGTAAAATGCACGGTCTGTAAAGTTGCTCCTGTTAATGTCATTATTAAGCACTTTTGTTGCAGTAAATTCTAAGTGCTGACCAAGAAGGTGCTCTGTTGTGCTAAGCAGTGTGTAAATGGAGCAATGGTGGGATAAGATAGTCACTGGGAGAGAGAAGTTAAAAGTGAGAGAACCTAGCAATCACAGAGAGAAAAGCAAGAGTAAACCTGAATGAGGAATCACCTGTGTTTTATGGCAGATGTATACCAGGCTGCCATTTTGCAAAGGGATCCCCCATTTAGATGCTAACACCTAATGACCGTGCACTAGGTGAGACCGGATCTTTGTTATGGTTTCCTGTGACTGTCAAACTCCCTGGAGACTCTGGAAGTGGGAGCATCACCCCATGCACACTCTCAGCATGCTGAAAGATGCTGCTGGAACAGAAGAGAAAACCATTGGCATGCAGAGGCTCAGCACAGGGAATTCTTGTCATAACTGCAGAACGGTCTCAGACTCTGATGTTCCCTGTCTGGCTTCTTTCTGTGATTGTAAAGGTGGGAGAGTCCCTCTGAAGTTTTACCTCATTTGCCTGGGGAACAGAGAGGGATCACTGTGACTCTGTCCAGTGTCTGCTGTTTGAAGCCTGCAGGGGTACAATTATTATGGAAGAGTTTATTGATTATCTTAAAAATAAAAGCTTGCAGATAAGGGTCTTTACAGCTTTGTCTCCTTTTCTAACAAGATGACATGTTAGATGCCACACACATTATTAAATGTCTAGCCTGTATCAGATACAGGATGTCACAAAGAGATGACACAGTTATCACAGGCCAGCAGACACGAGGATTTAAAATCCTTGTCTGGATTATAGCCCTGGTGTAGATACATGGGAAACTATTGCTTTCAGTGGAACTTAACTGAATGTACTAGCTAAGAATTTGTTCTTAAGGGCTAAAAGTAATGCTGATAAGAAGGAATTTTTTTCTCCATGGTAAATGAAAAGAAATAACACTACCACCAAATTAGCAGCATAACTGGAGGAGTACTTGTTTTAGAGCCTGAAAATAACCAGTATCTATTTTGTCAACACCTTCCTCCCTTTCAAAACTCTCATGATATTTCAGGTGCAGAATTTAGTTCAGGACTTGCTTTTCATTTTTGTTACATGAATTTAATTATCATGGAAAGAGGCAACTTGATAGCATTAAAAATTAAGTCATGTTTTTTTATACTCTGAACAGCCACGAGCATACTGTAATTGACATCTGTGTTAGCATCTGCATTATAACCTGACAGGTAGCTCATCCTAGGCCAATAGGTGGAAGAGTGGATTAGTTCCAATAGTAATGTATGTAAATTTTCCATGACAGAATTATATGTGGCCTGTCTGCCACATATAATCTGATCAAAATAGGTATTTTTACAGCACTCAATACTGTAGTTGCTAAGTGCTTCACAAATATTTCACATTATCAGCATTTTAAAACTGAGAAAATTAGGTCATATTTCTGAAAAAGAAATATATGGATAGAAGCATAACATCTTTCTGCCAGCATAATCTGCTGCTTTAGGAAGATTTTTAATATATATTTTTCTTTGTTCTTGTTTTCTTCTTTTCTGTTTGCTTCTTAGTCTATTTTTTAAATAGAGGTTTCATAACATCATTACAAACACTGGCAAAATAATAAAGTTTTGATATGTAGTGTCTGTTAGACAGCCACTGAATTTAATAAAACCAAAACCCAAAGTTCATTCTTCAATAGTATAACATTTATCATTGCATTTTTTCCCGCCAGCTATCTCATGCTTAGTGAGTACTTAAGTTCCAAAGATTCCAATAGACTTTGCTTGAAGTTAATAATTTATATTTACATGTATTTTCAAGTGAGAATTAAATTTATCATGCTAGTTTAAAGCATTCAATACCAAAAAGTGTAGAGGATCTTTGCCCATGCATTAGATATTACCTGATGATGACCCCAGAATTCCTTCATTTATTGCTCTTAACTGGAGCTGTTTGATCCTGTCATAGAAGAGAAATGGTTAAGAAATCTTTGATTTGTCCTCTTTAAATCTATAAAAGCTTGGACCTACATTTTGGATCCAGTGTGAAATTCCTGGGCATGCTGTGTAAATGTTTTCGTTGCCAGCTTAATATTTTTTTCCACTTTTCTTATCACATAGAAAAGTGTACTGTTAAATTTTGCACTGTGTGGAGTTTGCTGAAGGGGAAACACAAATGGACATTCAGGAGTGATGTATGGCACAGAGAGAGAGAGAGAGTGTGTGTAAACACCAGTAAACAGTTCCACAGCAACCCCACTATGGGTCATTAAGAAATGAGAACTTTGCAGAGAAGTCACCATAAATTGCAGCATTGTGTCTCTGATTTTTAGCCCTTGAAACCAGTGAACTGTGAGTCAGGCTTTATCATTAATGCATTTGGGTGGCAAAAGGGAAAATACCGGGTGACAAGAAATTAAACACAACAAATGAATGCTTGTGTGGGTGGTGAGAAACACAAGGGTCCTGTTATGAAGGTAGAAACCATCATCATCCTTTGAACCCTCTCTGTCTTTAGAAAAGGCTTGAAGAATTCCTGCCAGGAATCATAATAAGATGATGCTGGGGTTGTTGTTTGGTTGCTTGCTTTTTTATTTCTTTTTAATTTACGGAGGCTCTTCGAAAATACGGCAACATTTTTTTCTGGTTCTTGTGCTTGAAAATGAGTCAAAGCTTCTCACATACTTTGTCACAAAGAAACAGAAGTTTTAAGATAAAACTGTAGGCTTTTAGGGGAGGCAATTGTTGGGATTTTTGATAAGGAAATTACAAGAAGAAAATAAGAAGGCATCGTTCTGGGAATAAAAAAAAATAGAAATGAAAATAAGTAGTTACTAAGACAGGGAGAACATTGAAGACTGCTTACCTGATCTTTCTTAGGAGAGCAACACAAAGCAGGGAATCTCATACTGCTGGGAAATCTCTAAATATGCCAGAAGCAACTGACAAGTGTAAAATTATTCTTGGAGTACAGCAATGCTAAAAACAAACTAAAAATATTTAAACATCATGTCTGAAAACAGAATAAAAAAATTAAAAACCAGTTGTAAACTCAGTGTTGGAAAGAAAAGGTGTTAGGCTGATATTTGAATGTTACTGTCTGCACAGGTGATGTTTGGAGTCCTTGCTCTTTATATTTCCACTAGTTTTGTCATATCATTTAAAATGAAACTGAACTAAACCAAAAATATCCTTATAAATAACAATGAACTAGGAGCTTTGTATATATAACTTTTTAATACTTTTTTTTTAAATCACATTAATAGAAAGGAGGATAGCATTGTAATGAAACAGCATTTATATATATATTTATATAATCAAGGTTGGTCTTCATAAAACTGTTTTTTAATAAGTGTTAATCTATGAAAATGGCACAACCCTTGTGATAAATTTTTCAAAATATAGCGATGTAGCTAATAGTCTTGGTGTCTTCCAGTTGTGAAACTAAATGAACCCAAGCCTTGTCTTCTGCTTAGAATTAATATAAAATGAGAAAATTAGCCATAATTCTATACTTTGCCTATCCACTTTAGCATCCATTTCTTAATTGCTTTCTAACATGTAAAAAACAAAGGTAGTAAACTAATTATATAAAAATTTTCAAATTTGCTGAACAATATATTTTCTCCATTTAATTCCTGCAATTTCTTTATTGCTACATTATATCCACAAGATTTGGTGTCAAAAAACATATGGAAAGGAGCTCACCACACCAAACAGATCTTCTCACTTGTTCTGTCATATCAGTGATTTATACATTCTGGCTACATATTATTTTGAGGAAGAATTCTTAGCACTGCAATTCATGCCAGAATCAAGAATTTAGGGGACTAACATGCTTCTTAAGTTAAAGATTCAGGACTTCTCTCTGTTTAGGTAGATGTTCCCATATCTTTCTTTCATCAATACAAATGTTGCACTGGAGGCTTTTTAAGGCCTAATTTCTGCAGATTTATATATATAGCAGTCATTTATTTTCCACAGCAAAATAAGATATTAAGACAGAAATCCCTGCTGAATCAAAACAATTGTACAGACCAGTACTCTTTTCACTGAAAGTTAGGGGATCACATCTGCAATCTGCACTTGACACCTTCTCTAAGACTTGCCATTTATTAGTTTGAATGTTCTGCAAGTATATCCCATGGGATAACTAGAAAAAGATCCACTTCATTGCTTCCTAATACATGTTCACTAGGCAAAATCTTCAACGCACTTAGAGCAGTGCTGGGGAAAATAGGGAATGTAAGTCAGAATTTGAGGCTAAACAGCAGCCTCTCATGCTGCTTCATCTGCCTTCTGCAGAGTTTCGTTCAAAAATGAGTGCCATGGGAATGTCCCCATGACAGCAGGTTCTCACTTAAACTGGGAGTAGGCAAAGTGGCTGCAGAACTAATTCAGCCAAAGACACTGCAAGTTTGAGAGCTCAGCAGAGTACCTGGGTGCTTTAATTATCTTTTTCTCCCCATCTGTGCTTCTCCAGGCAAGTGTGATCTGAGGTTGGGTGAGACAAGAAAGTGTTTAGTAACGGGAAAGGACAGAGATTTCTAAGTATTTTCCTCTTTCTAGGTCTGCATCTGCTAAAAAAATCAGTTAATACAATGAGCATTTACGTAAGTCCCCAGATGAATCCATATTTACACTGCTCAGCCAAGACTTTCTGATTCCTTTGGACCAATTCTGTCTGGTAGGGGAGAGTTTTCTAATTTTATAACTAGATGTATGTGACAAGTCCATGATTGTTCTAGATTTCTTTCTTTTCATTTTAATGCCAAACTTCTTTGCTGATGATTTCGCTGCATTTCTATTAAAAGGGTGGTCCTGCAGCTGACATTGTAAACATAACCTCTCTGTTCTTTTAGATTTCTTGCCATTTCATTAGTGTTCTGGGACAAAACCCAGCTGCCATGGAAGTTTTCTTAATCCTTTTGGTCTAATTTCTTGCTGATCACTACTGACCTGATAGTGGTACTCTGACAATTCTTTTTCTCTTTTTTTTTCTTTCTCTTTACCCCTTAGAGTTTTGTAGTTTTATAGTTATCTTTCTGGCTTTTGTTCCCCAGTGCTTACATGAGACACAGATCCTGTCTACATTTTAGAATTATCTTTTTCTTCTGACAGTAAAATTACACTTTTTATGCTTTTATTCTTTAAAATGTGATCATACTCTCCAATAACCTCTTGTGGCTTATATATTTGAACATTATCTTATTTACTTAACCTTTCACATGCTTCTTTCTGTTTTGAGACTTTATATCTCTTTGCCGTATTAATACTTCTATCTTCCTTACCCTCTTTGCTTTGGAAGTTCTCCTGTTTGTTCTCTCTATGACTAATACTACGGGATACATTTAAAGTAGAAATAAGGGCAAAGGAATATTTAACAATGTGGAGAGATGAACAGAAAAAAAGCAGCAAGATTTGGGCAACTTATTGAAATTTCTTGTAGAAAAAGGACAGCAGATCTTTTTGATGAGACTGTTTCTCTTAAGTATCATCGATGAATGGGGACATATACCTAAATATTACTGAAGTCCCAGCAGTGCATTTGTTCAACATGTTCTGAACAAGGCTGGGGAAAAATAAATTACTGTATCTATTTAATGATTTCCAGAGTCATAGTCAGGTTTGGCAATAAGTGTTTATATGTAAAGTTGTCCAGTGGTTTCCATTACAGAACCTTGATATTTAACCACTTTTATGAACAGGCTACATTTAAACACTTCAAACTAAAGTTTTTCCCAAATCTATTTATTATTTTTACCGTTAAAGTGACTCGGTCTTTCTGAGCATCTAGATCTATAGAACTAAAAGCAAACAAAACAAAACAAAACAAAAAAAAAAGAGGTTTGCTTTGTTTTGAACATAAATATGTTCTAGTACTTCTTTCTTGCAAAGTCAGTATGACATTTGACATAGAAAGAAAGAGGGAGGAGATACCACAGGGCATCATTTCAGGCTGTCTATTGTCCGCATTACAAATTCAGCTGGATTTGTTAGAATGGGCAGTGGTTTCAAATCAGGGGATGGCAACAAACTCTAGGCAGGAGAGCCAGAAAGCAGCCATCCACCCTGCAACTGAGCCACAGTGCTGAGGGAGCAGGCTTTGCTTCTGCTGAACAAAGGGATGAACCCTGGGGGCTACTCAGGCCCTTACTCAAGCCATGCCTCTCCTGGCTCAGGCAACTGGCACCTTTGTAGAAGGGAGAACAAAGAGAACCATTTTTCTTCATGCCAGTGGTGAGGGGGAGAGGCAGGAAGCCATCATTCAGTTTGGGGAAAGAGGGGAGGGCAGAGCACAGAAGCCTCTAGTCCATATAATTGTGGGTGGTGGGGTGTTGCCTTCTGTCATTTTGTTGCCTTGATTGGCACAGTTTTGTTTTGAGAGGCCGAGTCTCTAATGGCTCACTTGTTGTTCAACAGCTCTGTGCAACAGTGGTTTTGGGAATCTTTTTGTTTTCAATGTGTCCTTTAAACAGCATAGAAGTATTTATACCTATGTATTAACAGCAAACTCACCTGGGAGATGTTTTCAGCTCACGTGGAAGACGCTGCTCATCATATGTTATTAACTGTGGCTACTTGACTGCATAACCCACTATCCGCAGTGCAAGTGCAGCTGAGAAAATGAGAATCTATTAAAGCTGCAAATGGGGCATCCAAGACTGAGAAACTTTCAAAACTGATGCTGCCTCTGTGACCTTTATTTAGCCACCTGAGTTTTTGAATTATGCCACAGTCCTTAATTGTGTGATCAAAGTGAGCATCTCCTTATTAGTGCACAACATGGTTTTCTGGCACTGGTAATGAATAACGTGGTTGCCTTCAGCACCCCAGACTCATTTGCAGCAGAAATTTCTCATCTCTAACATGGGACTAATAATTACTATCCTGCCCAGCCAGTGCCTTAGGAAGGTAATCCATACTTAAGATGCACTCAGAAGCTACAGTAAGTCAGCTAGCCTAAGAAAATCCAACAAACAGGTGAATTTGGATGATATTCAGTAAATAAAGCACAAATATGGGCTGGATGATGAAGGCAAAAAGAAATGTTGAACAGCAACATCCAGTGAACCTCTACTGTGATACATGAAAAAAAAAATTGGATGTTGAAGTAAATTATCATGGGTAACTTTTCATTCTTTTCTAATTTTTCCAGGGCTTTACTTCAACTTGCGTTTCAATGCTTGGAAATATCTTCTTTTTTTCCTTTTTCTTTATTTTTGTCTTTGCATGGAATATGCTTTGTGCTTGGACAGAAATATACTTTTGAAATATCCAAGCAATCAGGCCAGCAGAATATTCTAATTTAATTCAAGCATGAAATATAAGCCTGAATTTTAGCTTGCATATATACAATATTTTTCAATGGCCACAAAATTATCTTGCTGATTTTGAGACATCAGCAATTAGAAAATGGCATTATTTTCCTACTGGATGTTTTAGTACTTATTTCCATGTACCTGGTGGAGTATGCATTTTTTCTGGCACTTTGAAATTAAATTGGAGAGCAGGAGAAACCCATTCAATTTTCATTATAACTTCCAGGATTTGGAATAATTCAGTCTGGTCGCTTAGAAACCCAATGCTTTTCCAAGCACATTTATCAGTTTGTCATGCTGTTGTCTCCTGTCATAAAACTGTCATCACAGTCTCTCTGATGTGGCAGTGCTGGGGGCACTGGCAAAGGTTCTTGGCTCAGCCACGCTCAGATTTTGCATGGCAAGTTGGGCTGCTCCAGTGAAAGTCACACGGCTCTTCTGCCTCAATGTGGAAGCTACCCTGCCTTTCATTGCTAATGTCATCGACTGCCATCTTGACATCTGGATATATTCCCACCCCATTTGAAGTATCAGCTCTTTATTCCCCCTCACTGTTGACCTTTCTTACCTTCTTATAGTTTTTTGAGCTATCATCCTTTCAACAACCTGCTATTTTTACTTTTTCTGAAAAGTGCTGGGAAAGGATCTGTGTAGCACTGAGTGTTTATCAAAATAATGTGTATACTTTTCTATCTGAGCTGTGCATAGGTCATAATGCCAAGAAAGATATGTAAGAATCAAAGAAACTGAAGAAAAGCTGGGTTGGGAAAAAACCATTTTACCAAATATCCCTCTAAAAGTGAAGCAAAGTTCTGCGATCTGATGTTTCAAGGCAACTCACAGTTGCACTGTTAGTTTTCTTGACTACGTTTGCTGTATCTCCTAATGTTCTTATATCAGAAATTATGCTGCAATTTATTGTATTTATGATACATGACAAGCTCATATGCATCTTGTACACTGAAAGTCAATTTAATTTCCTCATCATGTTTTTCTCAAGATTTTTTTTAAAGACTTGTTTAATTTAAAGCTTAAATAATCTTCTTAAATTCCATTTTGCTGAGTTAGGAGTGTTATAAGAAAAATATGAGGTCTAGCCTTAGATTGAAATAATATCTCCTCTGAACAATGGTCCCGAAAACAAAACTAACAAATGATGTTTAAATTTCTGTCGGAATTGTGTGCCATATCTTTAGGATGAACTAAGATTGTTCTTCTATCTCAGCTCTATGATTTCGTATAATAATTTGTTTGCTTTCCTCTCAGTCTAATCCAATTACATTTGCAAAGCTTTCCTGGTTTCAAATTTTGTAAAATGGAATGAGTATGTATTTTTGCCTTATTTTTTTCCTTTGAATTAGAGGCATATGGTGCACAATACTTAAACTATACTCACAACCTGCCCTACTCTCATTTTATTTCATAGTGGCTTTGTTCATCAGTGTCTTATCTGCTTTTATTCTGTTTCACTCCCAGTACCATATTTTCCTTTGTAAAAGAGATACAAAAATGGTGATGGCAAGACCCATTTTCAGTGAGTGAAAAAAAGAAGAAAAAAAAGCACAAAGACAGTCTATTAGTATCTCAGCTCTAGCATTTCTTCCTACAAAAGAAATGGCACTTTTGTGGCTATACAGGCTACCCATGTAAAACCTTTTTTTGGCACCTCTGTATACTGAAACCGTCCAACTAGCTGATAAGCAGGCACCATGCCACCAAAGCAGATGGGCATAGCTGCAGAGAGCCAAAAGACAATGTATGTGCATCAAGTGTGGATGTTAGTGGCAGGCTTCCCAGTCAGTGATGTCTTAACGATTAAATGTCTCAAATTTTTTGCATCTGTAGTTACAGAGATGCCAGCCTTACTTCTGAATGGTGTTTGAGATTTTTCCCTTGGTTCGTTTATAAATTATAGGGAATTTTTCGTGAATGCTTGACCTAGAAGATACTTGGAACAAGAGGGTTAGCAGTAAAGGAAATAGTAGCAATAACTTTCCCCAGCCCTAAACAGCTGGATGTTCCCTCCCAAAACTAAGCAAACAAAAATTCCAGAAAGTCATAGTGTTTTTCAGGGTATTTCAGATATGCAGAGGAGAGAACAGGTACTTTAAGAGAAAGAAAATCAAATACAATCAGAGATACACATTTACCATAATATTACCAATAAAAGGATTTGGAGGTGATGCCATGAAAGAAACACTCTCAAAGGCATGAATAAAGAATATGCTATTCTTTGATCATATCACATTTAGGGAAATAGAATTTGACCAGCCTATGTATATTAAGAGGGCTGGACCACAACATTATCTGATTTCATTTCTAGTTTCTTCTCAGAACTGCAAAAACCTAGGGCATGGAATATTTTTAGCTAAAGTTTTTTTGATGCCAGTTGAAAGAGAAGGGAAAGGCAGTTTCCCTAATATCATCTAAGACAAGGAACTTTCTTTGTTTCCTGAGTGATACAGAGCAAACTTGCACACAGAGTCAGGTATAAACCTCCTTGAGGAAGGCCCTAATGCATTCAATGAACAAACAAAGTGTAATGTGTTTTGGTGATTTGAGAAAAATCAGAGATTGATTGATTGATTGATTGATAAAGAAAATGCTTTTAAAATAGTACTTTGTTTGAATATATACAGTCTGGTTTCAACTCAAAATGATTTTTTTTAGACAAACATAGTCCTACATCTACCTGGAGAAACTATAAAATTAAATCCATTTTGTATTTTATCCCCTTTTTGGAAGTGATGTTTGTGTATCTACATTCATTGTTAAAACTTCCGATTCCTCTTTTGTTTAATTCAATACATTCAGGATTGAAAAATACTGAAAAAAAACATGTTTTATTAAAACATACTGATCTTGTCAATCAGGCAGTCTTGCCCATCAGATTTACTGGAAGGAAATAAGGGAATTGGAAGAGCATTCTTTGTCTTCTCTTCCTTGGCTGTGGCTCATTATACTCACTCCCAGAGTCCGTCCCACAGAAGTGGGTGCAGCAATGCTCTCACAGATGGGCACTCCCTACACAAGGAAAATTTGTCTGTTCCATGAGGCTGGGTTTCCTGCCTCCTGAATTTGGCTCCCTCTCCTCCAGCTACCTTAACCTCCTGAACAAAATTCAATCTGGCTCCATGGCATGGCTAGTTGGAAACACGCTGCAGATCCAGTTCCTGCGTGTTGTCTCCAAAGAATGGGAAGTGACCTTTACCATTGACTGCTACTCTCAAAGCCTCCCAAAACAGAGTTGCCAGCCAGTGACTTTGAGGGTCTGTGTGCTCCATTCTGCAACTCAGAAACACAAAGTCTCCTAGTATCTTAGCCATGTCCCAAGATTTTTCCGAAATTTTGGAGTGGTCTAAGGAATTTCTTAAAAATTGTGCTGCAAAAAACAGTTTGGAAAGAGGCAGAAAGAATTTGATGGTCCTCATTTATTTTTCCCATGGTAAATCTGTAGTTAAAATTATATCTGCTTTGGAATATGAACATTAAAGACCACACTCAAAGCTCTGTGGACTCAACCACCAGAATCCTCATGACTATGTTTGCCAAGGCATTAAGACAAAGAAAACTGAAGGAGGAAAACAATACCTGGGAAGCTGAATAAAACCATCTCAATTTATCAAAAATATGTTATTATAAATGGCTTAGTTTTAGTTTTAGCAAGCATTTCAGTATATTCTCTGAGGATGGATTCCCTTTATAAATAGTTGTAGTTGGCAGTCAAATACTGAGGCATCAATAAAAGAATCTAAATAAATGTCAGTAGACTTCTGTTCCTAGCAACAGTAGCTATTGATTTTATTTTTTGCACTCTGTTAAAAATGAACGTTGAAAGAATTCTGATTGTCCTGGTTTGTATTTTTAATCAAGAATTCAAATGGGAACAGCTGCTAATCGTTCCATTAAAATAAACTGTTCAATGACTGAATTATAATCAAGATTTTTCTTTTTGGGTGTTTCTGAAAAGCCCAGAGACACCAAGGAAACAGTCAATACATGTCTAGCTCCATCAATTGCTAATGTCTGAAGCAAATTATGCTTCCCACTTTTCCAGTGAGAAGCCCTTCTCGTTAGATTACAGTGAGGTTATGTGTCTTATGTTTATTTTAGCTGACAAGAACATCTTTCCTTCCTCACTGCACATTGTCCAGTCCAAACTGGAGGAAGTGA
>NW_005054306.1:9825619-9839743 GCF_000277835.1 Geospiza fortis
ACCTAGGACTGCCTCAGGCTGAAAAGGGCTGGGAGAAGTGGTCCCAGCTGGTGAGCCCGGCTTACCCTGGGTGGAATGCAGGAATGTGGCAAGGTGAGTACAGCTCAGAGCCCATGTGGAGGAGCACTGCTGCCCTGCCAAGGGGCTGGGCCATCAGTATGGCCTCCTGAACTGGCACCATCAGCAGAGCCTCTCAGTAGAGCGATCCTTGCCCTGGACTGAGCAATGGCAAGGATCAGCAGCCCCAATTCTTGGAAAGGGAGTATTCACATATTCTGCAGAAAAGCAACTACATAATCCTCTTGAGCACATTTTGAAATATTTCTTAACAACTGAGGCAAACTTGTACATAAAAAACCATTCTGCCGCCTATCCCTTTCATGCTAAATTTGTGGAATTCTTTTTATTAATTTTTTTTCTATTTTGCAATGTGGTAATTCCATAATAGTATTGACTCTTAGATTAAGCCTTTGATAAAGCAGTTTATAATATCCAATGATCTTGTTCATGTTTCTTTTTCGTTTCTTTTTCATTGGTAATTAATTGGTAAAATGTTCCGGAGAGCCACAAGTTACAGTAGAATTTTACCACAACAATTTCTGCAAGTCTCCCCTAAGATTTCTTACAGCAAATATATCCATCAGAGACAGTTTGTATTCATGTGAATGCAATTTCTACACTGATAACTATGTATTACCTCTAAGAAAATCCAGGTCTTGAAATTCTTAGTATTTTAAAAGTGTTCTAGAAGGTAGGGTTTGAAAAAATTATTTCAAAATATTTCTAGCACTAATTGAAGAACCAAATGACAAAATCACATCGATTTGGTTTCTATATTTTTTTCCTATGTCAACTTTAATATAAATTTAACAGCTGATTAGAACTGGTCAAAAAATAACGTAATTTCAAAGCCATTATTTCAGGTTTTTATTTGTTGAACAGCATTGATTTCTACTGCTAGTAGCTCTTGAAGTAGATCCTGGTAGATTAATATTGGAATTGAAGCAGAAAGGTTAAAAAAGGTTCAAAGCAGTGCTATTTTAAGGTTGACTGTTGTGTAACCAGCTCAAGTTAGGTCTTGAAATACAGAGATATAACAAGAATTCTGTTATAAAGAATGTGTTTTGAGTTCTATTTAAATGAGAACTATCATTTTCCTGTTACTTACATTTAATTAGTAATTTCTAATTTGAAAGACTTTATAGTCTGGTCTACAAACAAAAGAGTACTGAAAAAATGTGGAAATAATAGGTGGAAAAATATCAGTCCATCTGTGAATGTATGTATGTATATTCATGTGTCTGCAGCTGGTTGGATATGTACTGTGTTGCAGTACACTGAGTATTCAGATATTTGAAGTTACTTCCTGCCGATAAATGTTTCACAGCAAAGATGTGATCAAAAGATATACAGGAATTGATAGATGAGTGAAGCCAAACCAATTAAATTTCTACTGCTATGTCAAAAGATAAAATAAATATGTCCTGTTAAAATTTCTGCCTTACCTTACTTTCTTTATACATTAAGTACACTTTTGTTAAAAAGCTCAACAGTTGTAACATACTGATGCACAAGAAACCTAAATCCCCACCAAACTGCCTCCCAAAACAAAACAAAGAAACAAACAAAAAACAAAACAAAACCAAAACAACAAACAACAACAACCAAAAAATTCCCAACCAAGACAATAAGAAAATATTTTTAATGAAAAGAAGAAAATTTCTTTGCTCCTCTTTTGGAAGAAGAATGGCAGAAATCTATTTTTTTTAAAGAAAACTTATTTTTAAAAGTAGCTTCTTAGTTCCAGAGTACTTTAATCGGGGGTTCCAGACTATTTGTAACTCCCTATTGTAACTGACTGAACAGTCCTAAAGTGCTAGAATGTAAACTAAGTTCTTCTACATTTTGGCCATTCACCCTTCTAGCATCATATTGAGAGACATTATTATTATCATTTGTAAGAATAGAGTGACTACACTGAGAAAATGTTACGTATCTTCCTTAGGAAATCTGTATGAGTGGGCTGGTGTATCTCCAGAGTTGTTCGTGGTGTCTTGGAATGGAAGTTTGTCATTTAGTGTTGTGGGTTATATCTTCAGTGGTGTAGTTGGACACTGATTTAGAAGGTGAATGACAAATGAATGTGATGCAATACCAAAAACCACTTTTCTCAATCTTTTGCACTAAAACCTAAAGAGCTATGAATCCAAGAATCAGGAAATTAACAAATTAACAGGAAATTAACAAATGAATTATTCAAACTTAAGCACTAATGGACCATCAGGAAGTGTAGGATATAAACAGTAGTTCTCAGAATATGTCTCCTCAGTAGTCCATCAATGATATTTTACCCTCGTGATCTTTAAATTACTTTGGTATTTTTGTTTATGTGGGGAAAAAGAAGGAGTATATATCTGCATAGAACAGTGTTGCTGTCTTATTCTTTATGTCACCAGTACAAGATTTTCAATGGACTCTGTGACACTGGGAATTTTGCCTCTGAAAAGTTTGGCTTTCCAAACAGCAAGGGTAGAGTGATCTGTGTCAGACACTGGGAAATGAACCAAGCCCTGAACGTGCCTTTCCTCTTAAGTTGAGTGTAATGGAATCTAGATGCTGCTCAGAGGAGGAGATCTGCATTGCACACATCTAAATGTGGGCAGATGGATAGTACTCTGACAGTAATGTGCTCTGTAGAAATTCAAATTATTTTATGCAAAAGGAGTTGGAGCCATGTCTTCAGAACAAAAAGCAAAGCTCTGCTTTTTTATGTTCCCAGCATAATTCTGGAACAAAGAAGAGGGAACAAAACAGAAGCAGCCAAAAGAAAAAAGAAGCCCAGTGAGTCCCACTCAAGCTAGAACCCCTTGGCTATGAGTAGATTGAGGGGTGACTGCACATCATATCAATATACTGAGCTCTGGGCTGTGCCTTTATCCATTTATGATCTGACCAGAACATGCCTCAACTTTTCTCCTGTCTTTTATGCTTATGAATCCTTCTCATGTACATTAAGGGGAAAATAGGGTTAGTAAATAACATATAATCAGAGCTTATAACTGAGTTCAAGGAGCTTGAAAGTTTGTACATAGCCATGGAGCGCATGGAAGCCTTTGGAAAGAAATTTTAAGTAGCATTTGCTCAGTATATGCAAGCACTGATTGCTCAAGAGGAAAAACCGTTCCAACAGCAATTTTCTGTTTGGTAGTGACCAGTTCTGATACACATGAGAGTTCACCACCTTTCAGTCAGTCTTGGCAGAGGACACTAATTATTAAAGTATAATGACAAGGAAATAAAATATCAGGCAGATTTATTTATCTGAGGGAACAAAGGAACATAGAAAAAAGTACATAAATGTGTGACTAAGGAATGATAGAAGAGTCAAGGAATCGCAATGCCAATGGGTTAAAAAATTCCCTGATAAACACAAGAAGAAAACTAGACTGTCATTGCAATTTGAGACAGAAAACTACAGCAACTCAAAATGGATGCTACAGAATCAATTCATATTTGCTTAGAAGTAGATGCTCACAAGGATGGACAGTGCACTGATACTACAGCCATGATTAAAAATAAATGAAAAAAAAACCTAGCAAGAAATATCTAAGTCTTAATGATAGGAAGAATTCAGCCAAACAAAACTAGTGGAAGCTGCATGCTGTGACAATCAACAAGCAATGAAAAAATCCAGAGAATTATGTCATTCTGCAAGAGCTTCCCAGTACTTTCAGGAATGTCAATGAACATTTATTGAAGCTGAACTGGTTGCACAAAGTCCTCTGCTGCCAAGAATATTATTTGTTGTCAAGACTACTGGTTTTGCCCCTGAGCTCTCTTCAAGTGGGGCCTGTAGATAACTGCTGGGCAGGGAAGACTTTCATCTGAATTATTAAAAGCAGAACACAGTCGCTCTTTGGTCCTCATGCACTCAATCACTGAATCTCTGCTGGGTGAGAATTTGACTTCAGATTCCTCTTTGGAGTCAGGCCATGGTTTCTGAACCTGCTCTACACTGGAAGCTTCCTGCTGATGTGTGACCCCCGCTGGGTTCTAGAACTGGACTCTCCACCTTGTTGTGCTGCCCATAGCCTCATCAGCGCTCCAGGAAAAGCCCCAGGCAATGGGAATAGGAAGGAAACAGCAGAATGCACAAAGCAGATGAAACCAGAGATGGTGCCTACTAAGAGGCCACGGGAGGTCCCACTATAGACTGCTGTCCTTTCTGCTTCAGATGGACTTCCCACAGGGGAATTAAGGGGATTCTATCAGTTCCAGCCATATGGAAACAAGGGGCAGAGATACTACACGGATGCCAAGTATTCAAAATTTCACTTCTTGTCATATTTGATGGGGAAGAGATAGGTTTGAAAATTGTATTTCTAAGTGATATATCTTCATAGACTGGGGAAATTAGGGGAAAATAACTTTAGAAACAAATATAACTATATTGTGGACAGTTATTACCGCATTACTGGAAAGAGATGCTCTTCCCAGACATGCTGGGCTCTAGGTAATCTTTGAACAACTCAAGTACTGTTGTCTAGATAGCATAAATAATCACATATTTAATGACTGTGGAAATGTAGTAATTATGATTTTAGAAATTCCTTCCTGAATGCAGCAGGATCTTGGGGAATATTTTCAGATTTGGAAGAATCTGCAACTAAAATTGTGTAGATTTCTAAAAATAAAATATTTTTATTTTTAAAATATAGCAAATCACTAATGACAAGAACAATTCGATTGCTTTGAATTTTCACAATGTAGGTCTCAGCCCTTGTATCCCCAGACAAATATGTTTGTGAGCCACATATCAGCAAAGAATTTGGAAACAAGAGAAATGCCATGTAAAGTTCTGTGGAAAAAAAATTTAAAATGCTTATAGCTATCAGAGTTCATGGCTATGCTTTAAAGGTATGGGACATATTTCTCCTTCAGGCAAAGAGTGACAGGAGTATTAGATGTGAGTTCTGCTGACCATGTTTATATCAAAGACAGTTCTGGCCTGAACCTTTGCTTCTTGTGCCCTTGTCACCATTTTTCCATTTGGCTTAGGTAGTAAGTGAAGTGATTTAATTTCTTTGACCTCCAGTTTCCCTGTTAGTAAATTGGGGATAATATGACTTAGCCAAATTTGACAGAAGTGTGAAGAGAAATGTATAGGTTCTCAGTGGTGGTACAGATATTTTAATATCTCAGTTTTCCATTCCCCAAGAAAAAAATACATCCTATATTCATTTGTGATGGTTCACAGTGAATGTAACTGCGCAGTGTCAAGAAATCATGAAATACCTGATTCTTCTGAAAATTCTTTGCAGAGGGTTATAAATTCATGTTTACTATTCAAGTCTTCAGTCTTAACCTAGTTATACCTCTTTCCAGTGTGGATATCCATAAAAATAATAAGCTTCATTGTCACTGCTGTGCCCCTTCTTAGTATCTCCTGCTTGGTCAAGTGTGTATTCATCAAAGTTCTTGTCTTGCTGTTGTGTGATTGCTGTAGCATTGTAGTGGCTTCTGTCAAATAATGCAGCTGTCTTGAACTCCCACATATAAGAAAAAAATGCAGCTATAGCCCTTTGAAGAACTCTTATAACATGTGCTTCTAATTAGATACATATAATAGAGAGTGTCAGGGGGATTTGTTCACTGTCACAGACCTTCAGTGCTGAATTTCTTCAACAATTTTCTGAAGCACACAGAAAACAAGAGGCATTTATGACTGCATGTGATGCAGAGATAAGAGATGAGCTACATCTGAAGCCTCTGAAATAAGAAGCAATGGGAAACAGAAACATCCTTTTATTTCAAGACAACTAAACTCAGTGTTTATCCATCGAATTCAGGTAACAAGCACTTAATACAACCTTTCAAAAGGAAGAAGTTTAAAACATACTTTTAAAAGACACTTTTCGCCTTATCTGGAGTCCAATAATGAGACTTTCTTGTTAAATGAGTTTCTCTAAATGGCAGACAAATGTGTCCAGTTTTTGGTGATAAATTAGCAGTAAAAAAGAAAAGTTTTGTTTCTTCATATAATAAGATTCTCTGCTGGCACAAGCAGTTCCAAAGTTCCTTGGAGGGTTCTGTTGAATGTCCTGTGCACGTTGAGGTTTTAATCACTGTTGCTTACATCCAATGGTAGATGTTGTGCTATGAACAGCTGACCTAATGAAACCTGGTTTCCAGTGTCTCTCTCCCATGTTTTTCCCCCTTCTTGTTGACTGATAAATGATGATTTTGAAAGTCCTTCTCTGTATAAGGACTTAATAGTTTCTATTCCCATTTGTATGCCCATTTTCCTGAAACCTTTGTGGAAAAAGTATCTTCCAATCTTCTTGTATTCTTTTGTCCAATTTGCTTAAAATTGTTCTGGAGCACAAAAATTTTTCAAGGGAACAGAAATTGTGCATTTTGTATCTTTAAGAAACCAACCTAAGTGCAGTGTTTAGAATTTTCACTATAAGGAATCCAGTTATCTTCACATGTCAGAAGGAGTGTTTTTATGATCTACATAAGAATATATAACATTACAGTACTAAAATAATTGGCAAAACCCACCAAGTTAAAATGCTGCACAGTTGGTTAATAAAACCAAATTAGGGGTTTTGAATCTAAATTGATGTTTTCTTCTCTTTTTTGTAATTATAAATCTCCATGTTACATGTGAAGAGGAGTGTACTGTGAGAAATTTACAGGAAAATGAAATGCTTAATATGTTTAACATCTCAAAGTTTTGTTTAAAAAAAAATGAGTTTGTTAAGACTCTCCAGTTGAATGAGGTTCCTATTTTCCAAAGTTTTATTAGCAGCCTGCATTCCAAGTGTAGATGTGGATTAGCTGGGTCATCTCTGGAGATATTCTGACCTCAACTAGATAAATCCCTGCAAAACGTGATCCATGCTGGTGATACTTTGAGAAGAGATTGGACCAGGTGATCTCCAGAGAGTTCTCCTGACCTAAATAAATCTGTCATCTGTGACCAGAAAGAGCTGGCCTATAAAGTATATTTAATCTGTATGCTTTAAATTACCTGAAATTACCTCTGTATAAAGCAATTCAAGCATTTATAGATGTGTTAGCTTCCATTAAATCAAAACTATTTTTATCATAACTTTTTAAATCTGACCATGGTCCAACTAATAGCTAGGCTGGCTGGAAATTATTTTGTTACCTATAAAAGAAAGAAATTTAAACAGGTCTAAATTTTGGTTGTATTGGATATAGTCTCACTTTAAATTCTGGGAAATGGCAGAATTGTTTTATTTTCACAGTAGCTAGTAGATTAGGTTGAAAATGGCATGTTGAATAATAGACAGTGTGATGCAGAACATCACTTGCAAGAGCAATGCAAGAAGAATCCTGCATATGTTGCTACTGAAAGAAGATAAAGAGATTGTCATTCATGACAAACAATAGTTTATCTTTTTTATTTTATTTTATTTTTTATGGAATGGATAGTATACAGTCCAAAATATGGTCTTCTTATTCAAAATGTGAACACTTGGAGGTGTGCAGAAAATAGTCCTTCCTGATTTGGAAAAGGAACTACCAACATGTAATCAGTATGGTTTGTAGAAAAGGCTACAAAACATGAAGAGTACGTCTGTAGATACTTGTGAGGAGAGGGGTGGTGATATAAAATGAGAAAGCAGCTCTCAGCTATAACAAGTAGAGAATGGTGTCCTATCGCTGTCATATTTCACAGGTATGCAAGGCCTTGTGGAAAGAAATAAACAAACATGCAGAATTGAATTGTGGACCTAGAGGATGGCTACAACAGCCAGCAGAAAAACATTTGAAGATCCTGATGTTTATTAGGTGATTGAATAATTTGTCAAGGGAAATTCTTAAATACAATCATCAGATAAGATTAGCAACTGCAGGTCAGCCTTTATTGTACAGGATCCTCCAGCATTACAGCAGGGGAATTTACTTTTCAGTCCTAGCACATAAGGTCTTATGAATACAAAACAGAAGCAGAATAGTGGACAGAAGGAGAGAAAAAGTGTATTCCATTACTCTCATCAGATACATGAATAAGACGTTTGGCAACTACCAATGAACAGATATTGCTTAAATATATGAATGCTCTTCTATACATTCTGAGACCAAAAAAAATTAAAACCCCAAAGAAAGGGGCAATTTAAAATGCAGTCTGCTTCCTGAAGGTGTTGAATAATTATGAATCTTGCTTTGGAAGGTCACAAAATTCCCCCATATTTTGTAGAAATACTGCAAAAAATAGTGAGATAGATAGATAGATAGATAGATAGATTTTCTTTAGGTTATGTATGCTTGGTTTCTTGAGACTAAATCTGAAGTGTTGAAAAAATCCAGGGCTAGTTCAATTAGGCTGTTATTTAGTAAGTTGTAGTTGAATGATCAGGTCTGCACTTCTAATATAATTAATACAATTATATAATAACTACTATTAATAACTAATATAATTGATATTACACGCCTCTCTATTGTAGCATTACCCATTTGAACAAAGAAAGAGATACAGATTAGTCTCAAATTAAAATGTCAACTGTTTGCTGAGATGCAGGTTTTCTGCTGGGACTGACTACTCACTAGGTCACTAGACACTGTGTTAGGGAAAAGGAAGAATTTATTTGTAATTCTCTCGTATGTGTAATATTTTTATTCATAGGCACCATACTTATAATCTGGTTTTGTCTCAGACTGAGCTAATGAACTAAGTTTACCTCAGCTGAGAGTGGAATTGTTAATTCTGTGTTTCTCTCTTCCTCCCTACAGTATGCTGTCTGGCTGGTCCTTTGGGTTACATGGAACGTGTTTGTTATCTGCTTCTATTTGGAGGCTGGAGACCTTTCAAAGGTAGTTAGATACATTTAAGCCATCAACTCTGTTAACATGCCCCAGACTGTGCTCTGTTTTACTCATTCTTTTAGTGTTACCTAAATGAATGTCGTAGTATGATGTAAATTTGAAATATTCTGGGCCTGTTAGAAGCTTTTAAACAAGACAGTAATGAATGTACACACTCTGATGCTCACAGCAATAATTGTATATATTTTTTAAAAGAAAATTACCTCTTTTTGTCCCCATCAGTAGCCCTGCAATGCAAATTCCACCCATGTGAGAGACATTAATTAATGGTTTCATTAATAAAAAACATTGCCATCTCAGGAGCAAACAAATTTTTATTGTACCTTTTAGCTTGCTGTTACTTAGTTGGATTCCTTTCAGGGGTCTTATACATAGCATAATAATTGTAAAACAAGGGGTTTTTCATTAAATTAAAGATGTAAATTGAGGTGCCAGAACAGATTGCCATTTGGCTTCATCAGTTTTTTTAAAGTTTATGCTTCTGGTATGAATTTTTCCTTGAACACTTATACATAGTAAAAATCTATAGCAAAAATAAATTTTCCTAAGAATGACATATTTATAGAGTTTATTGACAGTGTGATAATGCATAAAGTGGCAGTTGCTAATGGCCTCATACCAACACTCCTACTTTCCAAGGTGTTCCCAAAAAGCTGGCAATTTTGGGGATAAAAGATTAGCAACAATTTTTTTAGGGTAATATACTTCAATTGAGTCTAGTTATTGCTGAATTGTGCTCACACTGCTGTGAACTGACCATCAAGGAGAATCCCTCATGTCGAACACATCACATTGTCTTCTTGACTCAGATTTTAATTTTTTTACCTGATTATAGGGAGTTTAGCCCAAGTGTAAGTTACAGATGTAATCCTCTGATCCTTTGTGAGTTACTGATACCTTTTTATGCCGAAGGTTAAACACAATTATAGGAAAAATAAATGAGGCAGAGATACATCCTTGCATGTTGTTTCTTTCAAATCACCCCCAAAGTACAAAAACTACTAGAGATAAGGTATTTCATCCCCATGTGTTCTGTTTCTTCAAAGATGCTGACTTCAAAAGGATCAAAATTTCATTTCCTGAGGGTGTAAAGTAATTTTCTGCAGGTAAAATGTTAGCCTTTCCTGGTTTTATACTTTCAGACGGGCCAAATCTCATTAAAAGCTTGGCAAAAACATAGCAAATAAAAGGACTTGCATATATTATCTTTTATTTGGTCAAAATTCTTTCTTTGTTGTCAGGAGAACTAAGATATATAACAAACCTGGCACCTGTTGTACAATCATACTCTACTCAATCCACCCTCTTTCCACCTGCTTGTTTCAGCCACCTGCATTCCTAAACTTGTAAATGTTGGGATGCTTATCCTGCCTCAGGAAGTGAATGGGGGTGGGAAAAATGGAGGAAGGAGAAGTAGCTGTTTGAGCACTGGGTATAAAAACTGGGTAAGGACACAAGTAAGGGCTACGTGGAAATAAAATAGACCACAAATAGTACCTAAACCTTGAAATTATTTTTTTTTTCTGAAGTCATCATCTAGAATGTTTCCCAAACATTCTAGATGATGACTTCCCAAACCCAGTCATAGGGTTCAGGTCTATATTTGAATGCAGTTTAATCTTTTATTTGGTCTCTAGAGGTATTATTTGCTCCAGTGATATGATCTGCCTTGAAATACCCAGTAGAGTATATTCTTTCCACTTCAATTGGCTTCCAGAGCACCAGAATTGGTAAAGAGAGGGAGAAAAGGAAAAGTTCAGAGAAAAATGGATTTTAAAAAATGGTAGAGATCAACTAATTATCTACAAAAGATCTAATTCACATGAGGGGCATCATTCTCCTCTCCTTTTCAACTCAAATGCAATGTCAAGACTTCCCCACATGGGAAATATTCTAGAAGATCTAGTGCTTGGAAATATCTAATCTAATAATACATCTAATGCAAAGATACCCCACTATTCAGGTTGGTACAACATACCCCCCCATTCTAGATGCTTCAGAGGCTCTGGCTGTTTTACAGATGTAGGCATCTTACAGATCGTTTCAAGTGTAATGTTTCTCAGGCCTACTCATAAATCTTGCACTGAATCTTCTTTATTATTTATATTTTCATCTGGGAATAACTGCAATGTTAGATCTGTGGTGATAAACCTGGGTATTTTCTTTGTTTGAAATGGTATGTAGAATCTTGAGAAAAGCTCTGGGTCTGAACTAGTGCTAAATAGAGAATAAAAAACAACCTTTAAGCAAGTACCATAGGGACGCCTCTGAGACTGTAAACCATGAGAGAGGATCCTGTGCAGCATGGCTTTAAGAATTAATAGTTTAAAATTACAGCCTAATAATAGTTCAGACTGGTATAGTTTATTTCTATATGTATTATTTATAGCTTGCTACAAAATAAAATAAAGAGAAGGCAGGGTTTTTTCCCAAAGTTTTAAGAAAGCTTTTATTCTATGTGTACAACAATTTTTCCATCATCACCTGCTGAGAAAATGGAGAGGACATATTTCAATTGTTAATATACTTATTTTACTTGTGGGGGTGGAGGTCATGACATTTTTACAGTTTCTCCTTATTATACTGAAACAGGTCTGTAAAGACTGAGAAATTTTCAGAACAATGAGATAAGCATCTCTAAAGAGACTGAGGAGATTCAAGGACTATTTGTGAATGTCCATGTAAATCTGTTTGCATTATACACCTTTACAATCATAGATATCTTGTGGAAAATGGTGTCACACCAAGTATTTTCTGTCCTTGAGGCACAGTTATCTTTGCTGAAACTCTATCACAGCAAGATAGAATATTTTTGGCTTTGTAAGTATGGTTTGTAACAAAGAGGAAGTACAATCACTTGTTCTTAACCTTGATTTTTATGTAGATCTGTGAATAAATGCCTAGAAAACCCACTTCACAGGCTTCCTTTTCAGTATTATTCTTCAAAAATATTTAATTAGTTTGTGTGTTGTTTTGCTTACTTGTGACTGCCATACTGTCTATAAGTAGGACTTTAAGGTGTCAGGACTGGTAATATTTATTTTGGCCTGTGGCTAACCAAATGTAGCGCATGAAAAGCATAACCTCATCTTGAATGAGGCACATCTGAAGTACACTAGTGAAACAAAACAACAAAAAAAAAACATAATAGAAAGCATTTCTGAGAAAATGTAATATTCCTGTGATTTTTTTAAACCCAGGAAAGTAGACAAGGAGATAAATTCAGCTATCTCAGAACAGCAGAAAATACTCATGTGATTAAGAACAGCACTCTTGATTCAGGGCATTTGAAAGCTTCCCCTAATGATGTCTAATGATACCACAAGCAGAAAATAAGCAGAATAAGAACTATCATACTCCCATTTTTAGTTTTGAAATGAATAAACAGTTTTTGCTGGAAGTAAACCTTTCCTGAGGTTGCACTGGTCCCATCGCAAGCTTGGGAGGGGAGACTCTATTGCTGTCAGCTGCTGGAACTCAAGGCAGAGGCTGGGCTTGGGGTGCTGGACAAGGGGCACCTGCTGGGCCTCAGCAGCCCTTGCTGTACAGGGTCCCATCCTTGAGTCAGGACTTGTGGTTCTCTTTGCATTCAACTCTATTTGTGTGACCAGATCCAAGAATTCTCCTTTCACCGTCGCCTGGCTGAGCTCCATAATCACTTTACCATAGTCTCCACGGTGGTATGTGAATACAACCAAAAGTACACATCTGAAAAGCTCCTTTTAACTGTCAAAATTGACTTAGTTTTTTTTTTTTTGGCATAATTATGTTTACTATATTAAATCATTAGGTTGTACTTATATATTTTTACACAAAAATTAGGTGTTTGAAAGTCAAACAGTCTGATATCAAGAAATGCCAGAATTAAGATTGCTTGACTAAGCATGATTTAGCTCTTTTCTACATTCATTTTTACATATCTTTTAATGATGAAGTCACAACTGTGTATTTTTCTTTAATCTCTCTACCACATAGCCTGTTTCAGAGATGAAGTTTTGGCAGTTGAGTGAGGCTGCCATACTTCATCTTACTCCATATACTGCGGCTGTCAGAAGAAGCTTAATAACAATATAAATGTAAATCCTGCAGTTCAGTTCTGATCTGAAAACATGTAGAATAAGAATATAAAAGGTTAGGTACAGAACTCTGGCACCTAAGATCTCTAAGCACAGAAGTGATATTGTGTACATAGATACATAGATCACTGGGTGTAGTCAAACTGTGATTCCTCATTATTCATTATATAGGTTCAAGCAACTGTTCTTAATAAAAAAATAAAAAAAAAGGAGTTTCTATTTGCATTCAAATCATGTTACTTCCTTTCCTATATTGCCCTGTACTGCAACAGTGGGAACATGAAACAATGAGTTTAAAATATGCACTTATTTAAAATTGAAATTGTTAAATATAATGCAAAGAACTGAATTTTCTGTAGTTATTAAAATGTAAACATAAAGGAAAATGTAATCAGGGTGTTTTCTGATAGAAGTTTTAAGGGAAATTAAATGTTTCTGAACACTTTCTCTCCTACCCACCACAAATAACTGGAAATATAAGATAACTTAGACTTACAAAATCACAGACTTATTCATGCTGGAAGAGCCCTCTCAAGGTCACTTAATCCGGTCTCCCACTCAGAGCAGCACCAACTTGAAAGTTCTATCGTGTTGCCCAGAGTTTTAGCCAGTCGAGTTTTAGAAGTCTTCAAGGATGGAAGTTTCACAACTTCTCTATTTCTTAACCATTGTCATTGTAAAAAGCTTTCTCCTGATATGCAGCTGAAATTTCCATGGCTGCAATTTGTGGCATTGTCTCTTGTTTTTTCACTGTGTGCCTCTGAGAAGAGTCATGCTCCAACTTTTCTCACATTCTCTTTAGGTTTTTACGTGAAGGAGTTTCTATTTGTTCTTTTTGTAGTTGACTTCCTATTTTCTAACCACAGATAGTTTGTTGAACTTCACAAGAAAAATGCTAGTTACCTTGTAATAAATAATCAGTTTATTTTTCACACTTTTGCCTTACTATGGGAGAAAAATGAAGGGTCTTCACACAAATGGAAAGCTATATAGTATCTTATGTATATAGGTTATCCATGTTTGGAAAAAGTAGTAACACATTAGAAAAGAATTAGAGTCCTTTAGTTCAAAGACAATTCAACTTATGCTAATATTTAAGTTTCCTTATATTGTATTTAACAAACTACTGACAATCTTGTGTATAAACCCTGCAGTCTAGTAAAATGATGCAAATATTTTCTCTTCCCTA
>NW_005054306.1:9839753-9856129 GCF_000277835.1 Geospiza fortis
CCTCCTGAGTAACTGCTAGGGAGCAGTAGGAAGTCAGTATCATGGCATTGTTAGGGAATACCCTTGGGGAGAGAGTCAGCTCTGCAAAGCTGAAGGAATAAAGATTTAGGGAGAGAGCTTGCGGCTGTTTCATTATCTGCAAGTACTGCCCACTCTGTAGCTGGAGTGCAAGCTAGTCTGTTTTCCATATCATGAAATCATGGGAATAAAGACAAACATGAGAAATCTTGTCCAGCTGCCAGTGTGCACTCTGTTTAAAGTCAGTGTTTGCATACTCATGGCCATGGTTCATAGTAAAGTAAAGCCAGAAGGTACTTCGGGATGCAGCCATCAGTTCTCCTGCCTCCAGCCAGACCCAGCCAGCAACATGCACTGTGGGAGAGCAGCTGATGCAAATGATCTCAAGGAGGAAATGAGCATTTTAAAAATCCACCTACAAATGTTGCTCATCCATGAGCAACTTTTTATCACTGAGAAATCCTCCTTTCCCTTGTTGATCTGAAATGTTAGTCCAGGATTAGACAGATATTGCTGACTTTTAGTCACTGCAGGGCAGCCCATTCTTTTTCTTATCCTTTTCCATTGGGTTACTCTAATGAGAAGAGGCAGCAATGGTCGTAGCACCTCCTGTCGACAAATTAGCACCAGTAGAAATTGCTGGTGGAAATAAATGGAGAGGATGGGAGGAAATATGGAACCTATTTTTCCTCCAACTGTTCCCATTTGTCCCTACCATTTTATTGCACAAAATTATGAGGACCAGCCAGAAATACACCTTGTAGTAAGTAGTATTTTTCCATTTGAATATCCCAACCTTGGCAAGCACAGATCCACCTATGTGTCTGACTTTCATATACCACTGCTTGGATTGATACCTAGCTGCTCTGAAATCCAGTTTATATCCTTATGCAAATTAACTGCAATAATGCAAATTACTTCAGGATATGATTTGCATAGCTTGTCACTCATGCTGCATAAAAAAACATGCTGGGTATGAGTGCTGAACACTTTATCCAGCTAATATGCTCTGATTTTAAAGGGAGGGCTTCATACATAGATGACGATGAGGAAAGAATGAAACAAAAGAAATGGGTAATTCATCTTCAGCATAACTCAGTTGTAACAAAGCAATGAACTTGGCAAGAAAGATTGAACTTACACCAGTTATGCATTCATTCTACATTACTTTGTGTCCATTGGTATTATTGTTATACTGCTTTGATTCCACATTTGCTGATTACTTTTGTAAAGCAGTGGTCATTAGCAGTTAAATGTCAATGTCATACATGCTCTAATAAAACAACCTGCAGGATGGTTAATTTTGAACATATTACCTTCCTTGGATGTTGTTTTAACAGATGTCCTGTTAAGATAACAGAGAAATTAAATTAGTTTTCAACTCAAAGCATCTGGTTAACTTTGTAGGTAAATGCCTTTGAGCAGTAAATCTGACCAGGGTTTTCAGATAAATAGCTATCAGAATGTTTTAAGTAAATGACTTTATTTTTTCACTTCTATTACTTAGGGCACATTTGACATGCTTGATCATATATCTAACAGATGAAAATTGAAAATAGTGCTGGCAACCAGCAGTGTTAGGTTATTCAGGGGGTAGTTTCATGGGTAGATACTATTAAGCATGCTTATAGTTTCAGAAAATTTAGTTCTGCAGCAATTTTTAAACCTCAAGATCTTTACCAGCTGGAAAATAACTGATTATAAAATGTAATCTGTTTAATACTGTAGACATAGCATATGGTGGAATGCATTTAGATAAAAGTGGAATTTTTTCATCTTTTTAATGGTGAAGTAAATTATGATAGCAAATCATTCAAAGTATAGAAAAATATGAAATATGATTGTATATATTTTGCTAATTGTAACAGTTTTATCTTTTAAAATCCTGGGACATATTTTACATGAATTTACGAATAAATATACATCTTCCTGTTGATTTATTTATGCTCACTTTTCCCACAATTCAATAGCTTTGCACCGAATACAGGAACACATGAAAATAAGACTGGTTAGGTGGTAATTCCATATGATTATTTACTTATGTGTGTGTTTACATATATATTGAGTACATTAGTTATACTGTTGAGATTGGAAAGCATGCACTTTAGCATGTACCTTAAAGCTGCATATATTATAGTTACATGAAGGCTTTCCTGTATATCTAAAGGCAGTGCCATGAATATTTCTGCAAGTCTTTCACACATTACAGCCAAGACATTGCAGAAAAATATCCAAATATATATTTATAATGTTACTTTTTAATATTTATTAATTATATTGCAGTACCATCTAGTGGCCCCATTTTGATATCAGGGTGCCATTATACCCTGAGCCCTTGACACACATAATATAAGTAAACTAAATGGTACATACTCTTACTCTTACTCTTACTCATACTCTTGTGATTCTGTGAGAATGGGAGATGGATACCAAAAAATAGTAGATTGCTGTGAAAATCTAAAACAGTGTTATATCTTTGGAATTCTTCATGAAGTCTGGATTTTCACAACTTTCTTGTCCTAATTATGCCCATGTTTCTCATCTCGGTGAGGATGGATAGTTGAGTGACACAAAGCCCTACTCTTACAGCATTTTATGGTCCATTTCAATGAGGAAAATCCTTCTGTATGCTGCAGTGCACCACTGCTAGCACTTCACAAGTTGTTTAAGGCACTGGGGAAAAACTGTAGATTTGCTTAAAATGGAAGATCAGAACTGAATTTATTTCTATTCAGGCAGATGCTCAGAAGATCACAGCTACAGAATGCATGTTTTCCATGGTAGCTCATCTGGGAATTGTCCATGCCTCTCATACACAGAACCTTTACTATGGCTATGTGAGTCAGCTATGGACAAGTGCTGAGGGGGATTTACCATACTTGAAAGCAGGGGAGTCTGCCAGAGCAGCCACTCATCTTTTGTGAAAGTCTAAAAGCATACAAAAATATGCTCTGCTTTTTAATATTCACTGTCTCATGGCATCAGCCTTGTGACATTATTTATTTTTTGGGGTACAGGTGCAATACTTTAATACAGACACTAGCAATTTTTTTTCTAAATATGCAATGGCTAGAATATACTTTTACCACATCTACTCTTCCTCTAAATATAAGTATATAATTGAGCTTCTAATTAGAATCTATCAAATAAACTCCATCTTGTGAGCCAGGGGTCCACCAAAAATTTCAAGGCAGCACTAAACCCATGCATTTTCTGAGGAGCTTTGTGTTATTTGGAATTTCTGAAGGAAGCCATTCTGATCCTTGTGTCACTAAAAATTATGCCAGTGTAAATCCAATAGGAAAATGAAATTCCATATTGCCTTCAGCATCTTTTTACATATGGATAAGCATTTATTGAACCTGAGAAAGCAGTGTGAACTGTGAAGTACTTACTCTTTGTTTTTGATCCTGTTTAATATAGAAACCCCATACTCCTTTCTCACTACTGCAATGGTAGCAAGAGGCTCACAGGCCATGCACTGAAAAAGGCTGTGGTGGCTAATCACCTGTTACAGCAGTTCATCATCTTGTAGCACTCTATATTTGCAGTTGCCCTTCTGCTGGAGGCCCCCACTCCCATGGTCCTGCCCCTTGAACACCCATGGTCTGTCTCTGGGCTGAAAACACAGGTGTGCCTTAAGGCACTTCAGGCAGCCACATAAAATTCATTCTTACACAGACACAACTTTGCACTGGAGCATGTGAATAGCTCCTACAAAAGGCTCTACTAGAAAGCTAAGGAGACAGTAATGTGTTTAAACTGTCACAGATATTTCAAAGTGAATGTTTACCTTAGTCACAGAGCCATGCTACGCTTTCTGCACCGTGAGAGAATTTATACTCACTAGATAAATGTCCTCGAACATTTAAACAGCTATTTCAAATTTCAAGAAGCATGTTGGAATGTAGCTATTCAAGACAGAACAGAAATTAATTTTTCCTCTTGCAATACTGTAGAAATATTTTAAATATTATTAATCTTTTTCATGTAATTTTCTTCCTTTCTCATTCCCATGAAAAGAATGTCTCCAAAACTGGTACTGAAAGGAAGTGATCTGTGGTATATGGATAAGTGAATTAACTGATGTCAACTTCAATAATGGTGTGGGGTTAGCTGATGATTTTCTGATAATTGTCTGTAGTAAACAGAAGAAATATTCTCTCCCGTTGACTTCAGTGCTGTCTCACTGCAGTTGACAGCACACTCACAATTGGTTTTATTCTGTTGATTCTCTACGCTCAGAATGAAGCACTATATATGAAAATGTTTGATGTCCTTTTCTAATAACCCATTAAACTCAATGATTACCTTAGTGAATTTATCCCCAGAAGATAAATTTACTCTAGTGTTGTTTTCAAAACTTGCTGCTGCTACTTCAATTACGGTAATTTTAAGGGGCATCCTATCTGTTCAGGAGTGCTGTAGTGTGGTGCCACATCCCTCTTATCAGACCACCACAAATACCTGTTTGTTTAGAAATTGGATTCCCTGTTTTGAGGGCAGGATTTGATTGATTGAGTAACCTTAGAAATTGAACTGAAGTGTGGTTTATTGTGGGTTTCACACTAAGAGCCTGTTCTTCAGCAGGCCACAGTGTAACTCAGGCTATTTTTCTTCCTCCCTACAACAGGTGGGTAATTCAGCAATAATGAGGTGATCAGTAATGTGCTGTGTCTATCTCACTGGTATCTTTAAACTGCCAATGAATCCTTTTATAGAAAATCTACTGTTTGCAATGCAGAAGGATAATAAGATCAGTGTTAAAAAATATCTGAAGAATCTCATCTATGGATAATTTGAGATATACCTCACTACTCAAATGAAAAAATAAAAGGGGTTCGATTTGTCAAGCCTTTTATCATATCATAAAAGTGAAGGGCTTTCCTTTCATAGGGCAGCCTCATAGAAGAGGTCCTTCTGTGGCTTCCAATCAGATGCACAGAGCACATCCTCTCTTTCTTTTCTTGGCAATTTATACTTGTCACTTCTCTCTTTTCCTCCATCAGCTTATTAAAGCTGATCACTTTTTATCTTGCCTTTGCTCACCTCTGGCACATTACTCTGACACTTAGCACATCCAGAGGTATTTTATCTTGATTTGGCTAAACTGGGTGCTTGTTATTTGGGAGCCCAAGGAAACACTGTATTTGAGTGCATGTTCATTTAGGTATTTCTTTTAACCACCGTTTACAGAACACACTAACTGTTGTTGCTCTTGACTGCCCATTGTACCCAAAAGCACTTGATTCAAAGTGTCCCACAAATGCTCTTAAATCACAAGACGTTTATCCTGCTGCTGTAATGATGGAGATTGATTTTCATTAGGTGGAGAAGTTAAGCAGTTGCAACATATTTATCTAAAAGTTTGACTTAAAGACATCTTTTTTTCCTCGTTGGAATGCCAATATGAAGTTTATGTCTTCATAAACTGTGTATGAAATAATAATAGAAATTTTAATGAAACATTGTTAAATATATTGCCGATATAATTGAAGTAATATACAGTATAAAAACTAGCACAAGTATTCACATAAGAATTATGTAAAAATTGATACTGAGGGTTGTGCAAAGCTTGCCCATGATTATCATCTACCCAACTGTATGTTATCCTAGGTGTTCAAATGGCCATGTAAGAAACACTGCCAAGAGCAATACTGAGAGGTTCCTCCACTGGAAAAGCTTCTTCTTAAGCCTAGAGAACTAACCACTCACTGTGATTGAAAAACTGACTTATACGTGCATACATACATACATACATACATACATACATATTAGATCAGTGTTTTCCACTTCCTTTAAAGTATTTCAATCACAAAACGACATCCAACTCAGCACAAGGATATTCACATAGCATAATTTGCACAGAATTAGAAATCTTGGCAGCTTCTAAATATGCATTTCTCATGGTTGACAAACAATGACGGGGTTAAAAGCATGAGATGTTTCCTAAAATTACAACTTCTGGCTGTTGTGTTTCCCTTCACGAATTCTGTGGTTTTAATTTTTAATGAAGGAAAAAGTCATGAGCTCAGACAGCTGTTTGGAAGAAGAGGCTACAGGAGAGCTCAGTAACAACTGACTATGATACTATATAATTATATTTTTTTCTCTTCATTAGCATATACAACCTGCTGCAGGAATGAGAATATAATGATAATTGCCAGACTCTTGGGTTTTCACACTTGGAAATAGTGTAAAGTACAAATCTAAAGTAATAGGGATTACTTCAAGAAATGTTTCTGTCTGCATAGTGAAAGCAGGAGCTTGTAGCAGACTGGAGATTTAATTGTGATGTTAAATTTCTGGCAAAACATCTCCAGGAGATAATAGCATTTATTCTCATTCTGGTCTCAAAGTGAAGATGAGTGTAACACTCATTCTTTAACTTCCCATTAAAGGATGTTTGTCTGTGTCACAGCATGTAGCATTAATGATAGATTCTGCAGAGAAAAGTTGCTGCTATATGAAAAATCACTGGAGACAAAAGTTTATTGGAAAAGCTTACATGAGAAATTTCTTTGATTCTTGTACACATTTTGTTTAGCTTTAGGCAATATTTTCATTTTTTCATTAGCACAGTAATGTCTCTGTTAAAAAGATTTTATAAAAATATTTTTTTTTTACACTGAGATATCTGTGTGCTGTAGAAGACAGTACTCCTTTGTTTCCTGTCACAGAGTTGGTGTCAAGTACCATCTCATAGAGGCAGTGCAAAATACTGAGAATTTGTGGCAAAATGGTAATAAGTAGAGTGTTGTTTTACATATAACTTAGATCATTGATAATCCTAAGTCTAAAATTATTTTCAAATACTCAAATAATCTTCCTTCTCATCAGGACATGTCCTGGTGTCTTGGTAACCTCCCATACCCATAGGATGTGCCCCTTTCCCACGTGTAATCCTTCACTCTCTCTTACTCCTTCTTTTTACATTTCCCTTGTTTTCCTGGACACCTGCCTGATGCAGGTGGTGCTGGGCTGAAACATTCTTTGGAGATCCCTAGTTCTCTGCCTAGACTGCCAACATAGCTCAGAGGGAATACCTGACTTCTAGGCAGCTGAAGTTAAATCTCCTGAATCCAACCCTATGTGCTTATCACCCACTGAATTCATGGCACTTAGGCACTAACAGGATACCTTCCTTTAACAACGAGCTCCTAATATATTTAAAAATCTGGTGGCATGGAGCCTGCATTGCATTTAAATAGAAATTTAAGTGTTTAGTCTGTTAGTAATTTCTGAAAATTAGACTTGAATTCTAGCAAAAAAATCCTTATCCTTTCTTGAAAAACCTGCATTTATTGATTTGCCTTCAAGAATAGAAGAAAGAATGGCGATGATGGAGATTTCACTTATAGACATACTGAAAAACTGCTTCTTTTTTTCAGTTCATATTATTTGATTCTCTTCCTTCATTGATTATAATTTTGTTTCAGAGTAAGGCAGTGATGCTGCACGTGAAATAAATTAAAACCTGCCTACCATACCCATGAAACAGTGGAAGTCAGTTTTGAATACCTAATAAAAAACATCATACTGACATGCATATGAATATTAAACTTTCGGTTCAGAACATGGAATAGCAGAATTTCAAAACCTGAAATCCTTAAAAAGGCAAATGAAGTAAAGTACATTCTTCAAAGCAAAGAGCAGTGTCAAGAATTTGCGGCTCTGTATTGATTGGTACTATAGAAGACACTTATAACAAGAAAAATTTGAAAGACTGCATGAAAAATTCAAAGCAAAAGATCTGATATGAAGATTCCCAGTACTGAGGAAGGGACATAAATTCAGCAGACTGAAAAATTTAAGACTATATTTTTCTTAATGGCTGGGTTTTTTTCTGTAGTATTTCCTTTGTGATGGGCTGCATGGTACATGTTAGATCAGGTGAAAAGGAGAAAGAGGCAAACTTTTGAATATGTAAGTCATTGAGTGAATTAATATTTTATTTTGCTTTTTTAGAATTAAATATCAAACTTCATAAATGTAGAACTTCTGTATTTTATACATGGAAATTCACATGGAACTATGTTAAGTATAAAATCCTTTGGGATTATTTACTTTATCATTATTTTATGTCTATATGTTAAAATATATTTATTATGTTGATTCTTCATTTTTCTTCACTGCTGTTGACAAGGTGGATTTTTTTTCACGTTTTCTCATTACTCATATTTTCTATGTATTTTATTTTTATTGTAGTCCTCTGTATTCTTCCCATATACTCTGCAGTCTTTTTAGTATGGAGTATTTTTTTAAAAAAAGCTATTTCAGTTAGGACTTCCCCAGCACCAAGTAAAGCTGACCCATAGGACCTTTAGTGTTTTATTGTAAAACTTCCATTAAGTGCTACTGAACGAGATTTTCTTGGTTTTGCCCAATGCTACAGTGTTGGTTTTCATTTCTCTGTCACTATTACAATCTCCTTCCGTTCTCTGCCATATTTTACTACTTTGCCAAATATTACTTGCTCCCATTCTGTCTGATTTCTCCTGCGTACAGGAAGCATTTTGCTCTTTATGTAATTCACCTTGTTGTTCTTCATTTTCTGAGATCTGCCCTCTGCAGCATTTGCTATCCTTTTTCTGCACTATATAAACAGTGTTAAATCCTATAATCCAATAATTACTGAAAAAATAAATTGACTTGAATTGAGTGGACGCCCACTTTCCTCTTCAAAGGTTTTCTCAGCTTAACACCCAAACACTGATGAATTCTTTTTTGTGAACAGTTTTTAAACCAGCTGTGGAAGTTGTTCTGGTGATTTACATGCACTATGCAATTTCTTTGTATATAAGGGACATCACAGAGTCCAGTGTCATAAGGTGGAATAAATTACGTCCTCTCTACTGTTCTGCCTCTCCAAAACCACCACATCCAAATCACCTGTCACAGAAGAAGGACAGTGATTTTAGGAAGAACTGCTCTTGATAACTCATATTTATTTTACTATTTCATAGGTGCACAGGGATTGATGGATTAAAAATTTTGTTACAGAACTTCAAGATTAATTACAAATTCACTTTTCTAAAACTGTGAAAACAATGGCTGTCTTTCTGATACTCTACAGTTGCTTCATCAGCTTTTTTTTTAATTTGTTCTGCTTTTTTTTTCCCCTGTTTTTTTTTTTCTAGTCAGAAACTTCAGGTGAGATCATGTCCCTGTTGAATTTAAAAATGGGGGTTTTTTTATTCCATTTACTACAATGAGGCCAATAGCTAACACAGACTTTTCAAGGGCTTCTCAAAGTGCCAAGTTTCAACCCTAAAAGCATAATGATATCTCAAGAATTCTGCACATCAAAAACAATTTCATAATGGAAGAGAATATTTTAGCTTCATTGATATGGAAATCATGTTATGGAGCATGCATCATGAAAGCATTCATTGTCTAAACTGACACTATGTAAGTCATTCATAGATAATTTCCATCCTCGCCAAAATGTTGTTAATTTAGATTTAGTGAAAAAGATGTACTTGTACTTATCATCACAAAACACAGATAGACATATGAGTAATAGTATGAGTTCTGTTTTTGTTTTTTGCTTTCATCTTTCTATGCAGCTGGAATATAAAAGGTGTGCAAATCTTAGAGGATCTGAATATGTACATGAAGAAGCAAACATTTATTAATCTATTAAATATAATCTGCTCACCAAATAAGCCTGTTATTTAACTGTGGAACAGGACCATGACTTTGTAGTTCAAATCACTTTACTGAACCTTGAGAGATTTAAGTCCACTTTTCAGCTCTGACAGAGATTTCTTGCAAATCACAGCTTTTACCTCAGCTTTTGCTGTCTGTTCCTGCTACTGTAAAACAAGATGCTTGCAGCTGCCTGCATGAAAAGGAAACCACCATAGTGAGGTTAAATCAGTATTCCTCACGTGCCTCACAGTATTAGTGGAGACACCCCACTCTGCTGGTTCACCATGCCTAGTCCTGTTCATGAAAGTGGAATTACTTAAAGCCTTGATCCTAGAAACAGGTCCCTTTAAGTTTTCTTATGTACAAATTTTTCCCTTCCTTTGTACATCTTCAGCCTACTGCTAATAAGATAACTAGTCAACAATGTAATTAATCTTTCTTGTGCTAATGTTTGTGATGACTTTATCATACTTGTGTATTCAAATTATTTTTGAACTTTATGGGGAAAAAATCTTTTTTTAGAAACTGTTCACCAAATGACTGACAGTTTGGAGTTTTTTCCAAAATATTTTTGTTTTTACTGATTTGATTATTTTAACTGGATTACATGAGTCTATTTGGCATATTGGGTTTACAAGAATGACAGTCAATGAAACAACGCAGGCAGTAAATATGTGGCAGGGTCCTTGTAATGGTCTTTCATCTTTTGCCTGGGCAAAAGTTTTGGGTGATCAGTTCTGGAAAAGAGAGCTGATCAACACTGATTCAGAGAACAGACCAACATTTCAGTCTGTTTTATATTAAGTACATGCATCTGTAACTGTACCTTTTCTTTTCTTGTTACATTTGTGTTTTATGTTATAGAGTGAGATGAAAAATATTTTTCTGGAAAAAGTATACTTAAGTAGAGATAAGAAACTGGTTCATGATGCAGTTTTCTGCGTTAAATGAGTGCTTATATCTATGTTTTATTTATTTTTTTTGTGGCACAGAGAAGAGTATGATAAACTGAACAAGATTCTTTTAGAATTTCAGTGACAGTTGCACATAGCTATTAAATTATATTTACTTTAGTAAATTATGCAAGTTGAGCATTTGTACAATATTCTAAGTTCTCAAAACAAATATTCTGTCTTAAATCATGAAGATCAAAAACAATCAATTTAAATGAATACTGATTCATTGAAAGTTTCTGCTTGTCATTTTTTAAGGCATCATATTTTCCTATGGAAAAGGTGATTTCCCCTGATAAATAATGTGGAAAATCAGTTTGAGAAAAGCAAGTTTAATAGTCATTCCTCTGGCATGAAATGAAGTACAGCTGACTTTTTAAACAAGAATCTCAGGGGGGAAAAAGAAAATCTGATTTATGTTTAGGCATAACTTTTTATTTTGAAGATAAACAGATAGGTAAAGGAAATCACACAATCTGTATAGAAATCACACAATCTGTAGCTGAACCATAGCAGTATCTGGAGGCAGAGGGATGAACAATCCTTTTTAGATCAGAGAAGAAGAGGAATATCATCAGAAAAAAAATTTAGATATGCAGATTATGATCTAGCCATATTGGATATGATTAAATGTTTCTGGTCATCTACCTTGCTACAGAGGCCAATGCCTCTCTACAAAATATGATGGGATCTTTAGCAATCACAAACGCTTAAGGAGGAGACAACTTATCACAACCATCAGCAAAGGGAAATCTATCAGAAAATGGATTATTTTTCATCCCAGTGTGGCCTCCATCTACAGCTAACCCTCCAGGAGACCCAAGGGTTTTCCATGGGAAAGAATACCTAGAGAGTAATATCATTTCAGTGATGCAAATGCTTTCAGATAGAAAGCCAGGGACTTTGCTGTATAATACTCTCCAAGTAAAAATTCTGTTTATTTCTCTTTTAACTTATTTTTTATATTAAAATATTATTTGGTAATCAAATATCAGAGAGGACACAAAAAATAGGAAGCAAAGAGAGAATTTCCACAAGGGTGGAACTGGCCTAGCAAGATCTGTGCTAACCTTTTCTCCAGCAGAATATTCAGCGCTGCTCAAGCAAAAATGATGAAAAAAATAAGGTTACAGAAATAACTGATTATATCAAGAACTTCAGGCTTGCCAAAGTTGAGTCTAGGTAGAATTGCAGAACAATCTCACAATCTTTGTATTTTGCAAAGTAGCTGATAGGACAAGTTGGCCCTGATAATAAATGCCTCTCAATTACCCGTTAACACTTATCAAGTAGATCTATCATGTGACTAGTTCTTTGAAATCATCAATTCAACACTGAAAAAACAATCTTAAAACTTGCTAGGAAAGGAGCAGATCACCAGGCAAGTAATGTTGTACTACTGACAAACCATAGTGAGCTCCAGTGTTAGGTAAAGTGACCAATTCTTCTCATTTGAAAGAGAAATAATGTATGAAACTGTCTAAGAAGGAATAGAGGTGCTAGACTGGTTTCATGGTGGATGAATGACTGTCACAACTTCCTGGAGTAAGGAATATTTTCCTGGAGTATCTCTGAGTACATTCTCAGGGCTATCATTTCAGTTTAGGCTATGGTTCTCGTGTGTTTTGATTTTCAGAAAATAGAATGTTTTCTGATTTGTTGCTTGTAAATATTGTCCTCTTAAAACAGCAATTAAAAAATAGATTATAAAAAACTGAAGGATAAAGACAACTGAAGCAAATTATTTAGGAATTTACTAGTAATTGGATTTTTGTTTGTAGCTGATGAATCACTCTGCCTGCCTACCCTCCCTCTCCTCTTCTGCTCCAGTAAAGCAGAGAGGAAGACAGTGGTGATAATCCTTCTGGATGGAAATATTTTACACTTGTTTGGTAGGTGATAAATGCTTCATTCCAAGGGGATTAACACAGTGAAGATTCACTGAAGGAGTGAGTGTTTCTGCATGCACACTAAACAATCAGAGCCATGTTGTATCAACAGTAATAATACTTTTTCTGTAGGAACAGCTAATACAGGAGCAACCACCACTTTAAGTTATTTTTTTCTTTTAAATTTTAATATTCTCCTACAGCTACTGTGTTGTGAACTTGTTTAATTGTTGCGGGGATTTTTCTTTCACTAGTTCACACTAATCTTTTCAGTTAAATCTTAATGAAAGTAGTAACAAATATTTCATTTTCTCAGGAAACTAAGGCAATTTTAGGCAACTTAATGTTTTAAGCCAGATGAAGCATTTGTAATGATCAGCATTACAGCCACCATAAAATGCTAATAAATGTATATCCTAATTCATGCAAAGGATATAATATTGCAAATGAAACATATCCACTTTTTGTGGATTCCTATAATTTCTCTAAACATTACAGTTTCATTTAAACCTGTTACTGAAAGAACATGCTTAATTTTCAAGGCAACTGTAAGAGCATTCTGTATTTTTTATCCAAATCAACACAGATTCTAAAATACTGTTGAGAATATTCAGATTTTTTCCTACAGTAATGAAAATAATGTAAAAAAACCTGCAAACATAAAATGAGAAACCGTTTTGATGATTATAAGCTGTTTAAACTCCCTTCTTCCAGATATGACAAATTTATGCTTAAAAATTCTGTTGCTTGGAATTTCTTCAGTCTGCATAGAATAACAAGGCAAATAACCTATCCTAACGTTGAATCTAAACAATATGAGTTTTAAAGGATGATATTAAAAGAGTAAAGTGGAATTGTTTTCTGATTTCTTGATTTTTAAGCACAGAATGTAATAAAAATTCTTATAAAAGAATTTACGGACATTTTATATTTTACTTGTTTTACCTATTCTGTCATGTACTATCCATAGTTATGTCCTAATGTGCAATCAGAAGGCTGCAGTGGAACACCAGGAAAAAAAATAACCCATTAACCTATCTAATGCTAGATATTTCTACTACCAGATGGTATCACATGGATGTTTTTAAATTGTGAGCTTTCTGCTAGAGCTGAGTGCTCCATCTGTGACAGATTAGCTCCCCAAGTTGGAAATACTGCTTTCAGTCCATTTCCCTCCTAGAGACTGAATGTATTACCTTTAAAAAAAGCCATGCTTTGAGCATAATTATCTTTACTTTGAAGCATCATTGTAAGACAGTGTCCAGTGAATTCATGCCAACAGACTGAGCCATACTTGCTCCCACTTGAAGATTGCTTGTCTTGGCAGTCTTTAGACAGGTTATCGCCATTCATGATCTCAGTATTGAGAGTGTTGGGGAAGGGGGGATTTAAACAATTGTATTTTATTTCCCTCCCTTTAGTTTATGCAGTTCTGCCTTCAACAACACAGGATTGCAGGCTAAGGAAATGGAGCCACCTTGCTGATATGTGGTGTAGAAGAGAAGATGAAGGAATGCTAGGCCAGAGTGATAGAGAGCTTGGATGTGAACTGATTGCTGGGGATCTTAATATATCTCCCCTTCAATATTGAGATACCTTCCCTTCACCAGTTCCTTTTGCAGGTTTTTGTGCCTAAGGATTCAGAGTGTACAAAGCATTCAGACTATAAATACACTGTAGGCTGGTCTAGGAGGAATCTCAATTTATTTTTATAATTTCATGGAAATGTTAAAAATATTCCAAACAAACTAATGAAGATAGGATTCTGAAAACATTGAATTAAGAGTCTTTTCTGTTTTCAGTCCCTTGACATTAATTGCACAGCTTAAATGATAGACAATGCATTTAAAATAACTATTAAGCTAAGAGAAAAAAATCCTAATAAGTCACACTATGGTATTTTTCTGAATAAAATGTCATTTTTGCTATTTGAAAAAAGGTACCAGTGATGGCTACTTAGATATTGAATTTAATGCTGAAATATTGTAATTTGTAAAGTCATCATAGATAAAAAGCCATCAAAAACTGCATTTACAGTGCTTGGCTTATAATAGGTCATTTTATGGCTTTGTTTAGGCTTTCCAATATGCAATGTACTCATGATGGCAGAAGATAAAATGATGCCTCCTCTGCCGATTTGGGCTATAACATTTAAATGCTGCAGTAACTGGAAAAACTATCTGCATCTTAGTGGTAATTTTTAGTAATTTTTTTGACTGCTAAGAATCTTTTTGTCATATGCAAAACAGAGGGATAAAATTTTTCTATGCTAATGGTGCAACACTAAAAATATCTAAATATTTTCAGAGAACTGATTTGGTGGTTAACACCAAAATTTTTCTTTTTCATGGAATGTAAGGTTTTAGCACTTTAGACATAAATAACACTTGTGGCAATAAAAATGCACAGTATTGGCAAGTCCATTGAATATATTTTCATGTAGATGAAATATTATGTGAATTTTTACTTTCATATTTCTGCTTCTAAAATTGCAATATTTTTTTTAACATTGGATGATATCTCACAGCCAAAAGTAGAACTTCATCATCAGCCTCAAGACGGGGGGAATGTTTGGTGGAATTAGTAAAAATCTTCTTGAACAAGTCGTGTAATAAAGAAGTTTACATGTTTCATCTTTCCTTAAGAAACATTTCCAAGTAGTTCAAATAATGGATTCTGGTTATGGGTTATTTGTGTGAGAATGATGGTGATTGTGCGTGGGGTGACGTGGGTGGTGTACATACTAGCACAAGAAGTATGTAGAGGGCAGGTGTAAAATAATAAAAAACTAGTGCATAAAATATACTGCGCAGAAAAATAATTTTTTTTTTTCTTCAATAGGTCTGATATTTTAGGGTATTCCTGTTTTATTGACAAAATTTGTGTATGTTCCTCTTTTGTTGCCTCATTACAGTGTTGGTACAAATAGATGAACAGGTTGAAGGGTAAGTCTTTTCCTTGTCTAATCATTTGCATTATTTAGTGAATTATACTTTTAAAATTCTGGAACATTATTAGACACTATTTTGGAGACACCTTTACTGACAGGTCTGAGATTTACAGAGCATAAATTATCTTAACAAATCTTTGCCTGGGTAGTGGCATGATAAAAGAAGGTACTGGTTCTGTTCAGATTCTATACTGAGGTTTGTGTTCTTTTATTCTTTTATCTAGAAAACATTTAGAAAAATTATAATTGGAGCCATGTATTTAGTCTTTTGTAATTCTAGTATTACATCTTGAGAGTTGTGGTAGATATATACAGATCTGTTGTAGCACATATTTTAGTTGAAGCACATTATGGTTCTCTTTTTAACTTAAAGCTCATAGAAAACAAATGATGTTTTGTCAGAATATGAGGAAAAGTTTTAGTTATGAGGACATAAATTGTGATTATTGAGAAAGTTCATTAAGAAACACCTTGTTTTTCTTATTCTTTTCAACGGTTGCAGACATAAATTTAAATTTAGAATATTCTCAGTAATTATAGTGTAATAATTGTAACAATACTGTGAGCAGTCACCTGCTTTTGAAAATTTTAGTATATGAAAAGAAAGGAAGTTAAGGAAAAAAGAGAGTTGGAAAGTATTACAAGAGATTTTCGATGCTGCACAAGAAGAGCTATAAAATTACTTGAGAGGGAAATATATTTTTATTGTTACTGTAAAGAAAACATATTTAGGTAACCCAGTTTAAAAATAATGGCACTTGTCTTAACAAAAATATTATATTCATGGATTTGTGGTGCTTTTTAATGGGAAAATCTTTTAATTTGGCTCTGCTTTGTCTCATCATATATATTGTCTGTCAGAAAAAGTTATTAGAATGGTCACTCATACTGAGAAAGAAAATAAACTCTTAT
>NW_005054306.1:9856145-9897712 GCF_000277835.1 Geospiza fortis
TTGCTTTTACAATTGCTACATACTCTTCTGTTTAAAATTGCATACTTGTAAGCAGAGATGTAAGAAATCCGTTTTAAGACTGTGAGAGCCTGTTATGATCCTCTAGTTTGATCTCTTGAATAACACAGTCCTTTGAATTTCACTGAGTAATTTTTCAGATTCTGATGGAGCTTCTCTTATCTTATGGAAAGGAACTCGTTGTAGTCTAAAAAGATTTAAAGTGATGGAAAATCTATTGTTCTCTGTTTTACTGAGTAGGTGTCTCTGGGACTAAAACAGTGCTCCTATCCCATCTGAATTTTTTTAGCTTCTACTTTCATCCTGTGCATCTTGTTATACCTTTGTCTGCTAAACTCAGTGTCTTGTCAGAAATGTTCTGTTCATATTTATATTGTCTTCCTTCTTGTAACACTTGTCCTGTATCATCTTTACCAAGTTTCAACTATAAAATTACTGCTATTAAATGACTAAGTGATATAGATTAAAATTCTTAAATTTCTCTCTGTGATTTAGATCCAGAATAACTTTTTGAGGTCTTCACAGAACTATTTTCTTTTTCAATTTCCATTCTAAAAAGTCCAGTTCAAACATACACATACTACATATATTTTCAAGGATTTGCATTTTATACTTTGAGATTTAATTCTGTGAATTCTAGTTCATTGATCACTATAGATCTCAAAATCCTTCCTGAGAATGATTTTCCTACTCTCTATGTTGGAAAAAGATTTTGTGAGTGGACTCTTAAATGGATAAAAAAATGGTTGTATGGTTGCATCCAGAGAGTTGTGATCAATGGCTCAGAGTACTGATGGACATCACTGACAATTGGTGTCCCTAGGGGCCTATAATGGGACCTGTGCTAATTAATATCTTCATTAATGACATAGATGAAGGTGTTGAGTGCACCCTCAACAAATTTGCCAATGACACCAAGCAGAGCAGTGTCGTCAACACACCTGAAGAACATGATGCCATCCAGAGGGACCTGGGCACTCTGAAGAATTGGGTCCATGGGAATCTCATGTTTTAACAAGACCAAGTTCAAGGTGATGTATCTGGGTTGAGGCAACCCCAATTATCAACAAGGGCTGGGGCATGAACAGATGATGAACAGATTGAGAGCAGTCCTGCTGTGGACTTGGAAGTGCTGGTGGATGCGAAGCTGGACATGATCCAGCCATGAGCACTCACAGCCCAGAAAGCCAAACTTGTCCTGGGCTGCATCCAAAGCAGGGTGGGCAGCAGGGCCAGGGACGGGATTCTGCCCCTCTGCTATGCTGAGACCTCACCTGCTGTGCTGCATCCAGCTCTGGGGTCCCAGCACAGAGAGGAAGGACATGGACCTGTTGGAGTTAGTCCAGAGGAGGCCACCAAAATGATTAGAGGGAATGGAACACCTCTACTTAAGAGGAAAAGCTGAGAGAACTGGGTTTGTTCATCCTGGAGAACAGATGGCTTTGGTGTGACCTAATTGCAGCCTTACAGTACCTGAAAGGAGCCTACAAGAAAGATGGGATAGACTTTACAAGAATATGTAGTGACAGAAAAATAGGGAGTGGTTTCAAACTGAAAGAGATTGGGTTAAATTCAATTTTAGGAAGAAATTCTTTTGTGTGATGATGACGAGACACTGGAACAGGTTGTCCAGAGAGGTTGTGGATGCCTCGTCCCTGGAAGTGTTCAAGGTCACATTGTATGGAGCTCTGAGCAATCAGGTCTCCCATGCTGCCCATGGGAGAGGTACTGAAACTGGATCATCTTTTAGATCCTTCCAACTCCAACCATTCAATGATTTATGGTTCTATGATTCCAAAATTCAGGCATCCATCAGAAAACTTGTGATGTGTGTTCCTTCTTCCTCATTCTAAAATATTTCAAAATGTATTATTTTGAAAATCTGCCTCAGTCTGTAATGTAGGTATATGTGTAAAAATGTCTGCTCCTCATGAGTGTTCATCATTCCACCATTTTTTTGTCAACTGCAAATTTTTGCTACCATGAATGTGCAAATTCTGCAATAATGAATATTATATAGATAAAGATCTTTGCACTAGCCCACTAAAAATTTCTTTTTGCATAATGGTTCCCAATTAACAGCTGTTTTCTGAAATTAGCCAGTGAACAAGTTTTTCAAAGAATTATTATGTGCTACAGGGAATTTTGCATAGTGCTAATTTTTAATCTGAATGTTGTGCAGACAAGCGCCCTTACAGAAGCCATATTATGTCAACACCCTTTCCTCTGTGAACTGAACTTGTAGCCTCATCAAAAGTTCTGATGAGATCTGTTTTCCATAAAACTGTGCTGATTGGCACTAATTATGCCACCATCCTTTATTTCTTTAGTAGTTTTATGTTGCATCAGCTTTTCTGCGACTTTGCCCAGAACAGAAGTTCATCTAAAGCAGACCATAATTATTTGGGTCATCTCATCTACCCTTTACAAAATACGCTACAATAGACAATTACAGCTCTTTTTCCTTTCGATTATGTTTTAAAAATATAGCCTGAGATCTCCATACAGAATGGAAAGTAGAGTTTGGTGTAGTATGTCCTTGAGAAGGACTTGGGTTGCAGGCCCTGGGACAGCTTGTCTGACACAGGGCAGAATATCAGCAATCTGTATGCAGAGGCTGAAGATCGCTTACTTTTCTCATGACAGAGTGCATACTGACAATGCTACTGGAAAGGTTACAACCTGCTTTAACTCTTTTCTGCTCCATTAAGTTGTTCCATATCTCAAATAACATCTTTCAGTGGTGCATCTTCAAAGCCTTTGTCACAGCTCAGTGTTTTGTCTGTTATGGCAGGACATCACAGAGCACACGTCCCAGAGACACCATGAAGATGGATCAAGATCACAGCATGTGTTGCTTTCAGTGATGATGGTTCAGACCTACTTAATTGTATTTAGAAAATAGAATATTTATCTATTATGGATCTGTAGTTCTCAATCTCATGATTTTTCTGTAGTTATAATCTCAGGACCAGATGCTCAACCAGGGTAAAGCAGTGTCAACAGGCAATGCTCTTTTAAATTACATGATGTCATTATGATTTCTACAGCAGCTGAGCAGCCATAATCATTCTGAAATGGCATTAACACAATATTTTGCTTTTACTCCTGAGGAAGAGTTACCAGAGTTGCATGGCATTACCAAAAGCTTTCTGAGATCTTCAAATATTTAGTATGCATTTGGACTATTTCCAGTGTTTTTCAGATTAATACATCAAAAGGTTCCCTCTGAACCTTCTTTCATACCAAAGAATAAAACCCAGGAAAGTAGCACAATCAGAAAAAGAACATTTTAGAAAAAAAAAATCTAATATTTTCATGCCTGCTTTTGCCCTTTCAGAGGAGCACTTTTAGGAAAAGAAAGCTTAGTTTTTCCACTTTACAAACCCAGTCTTCTCTTGTGCAATAAATGAGGTTGTCGTATACAAAGGAAATAGCTATGATTTGTAACATAATTTTACTAGCAAATCAGATACACATTTTGTTGCCATTTTGATCTTGGAAAATAATTGGAGGATTGAATGTTTTTGAAATGTGCCAGCAAAAAATAGTATGCTGGAAGTCCTTTTATTTTGAGGTGGCATTTCAATACATCAAACATCAGCAAAACTCTAGAGGGATTGAAAATACAGTGCAATAACCCTGGTTTCTCTGTGGAAGAAAAAAAGTGTAAACAAAATCAATTTGATTATGCATATTTATAAAAAGTGTATTAAAATGTATTAGAAGCATAAATAAATTTTAGAGAAAGTAAAATATGATCTCCATACTATGCCACAGTTGAGGATTCATAGCAGATGTCACCTTGAGAAACTGCTATCAAATGTTCATGCACATGTACATGTACAAAACTTAATCAAGATATTTCTGCAGACAAAAATACTGCTAACTAAATTTTTTCTTTGGAATTATAGGAAATAGCAGGGAATATCTTTTTTTTTTTTTTAATGTAGTTCACATTGCTCTGCAAGGAGTCTACAAAAGGTCTCTGATCCAGAATTCTCCTAAGGAGATTTTGTCTTAGGAAATTTCTAATGCCAATTGATTTTAGAAATCAAGCAAGTTAATTTCTTTGGATGTTTCTGTAAGTTTGCTTCAAATAAGCAAAAAAAAAAACCAAACCAAAACAAAACAAAGGAAACAAACAAACAAACAAAAAATTTCTCACTTATTCTGGAGGCAATATGTTTGGGTCTGATTCCATGACCTGGGAAAGGCTCAGATATTGTGCTTGCAAAAATGATACCTGAATTGGTTTTTCCAAATTAATATTAATATTCCTCAAAATAGGTTTGAGGTGTTTTCTTTTTAAGTGATTTCACTAAATATTAATTTATAATAGATAAATAATAAATATATTTATATGTATGTGGTCTTGTTATGCATATAATTTTCTGGTCCTGAACACCATTGACTTGTCTGTAAAGAGCATAGGTATTATCAGTGTGTTGTAGTAGAATCTGTGAAAAGTATATGTATTTGTGATCTGGGCCAAAGTAACTTGAAGATTAATTAAGACTGATAAATTTGAATCATAATGACTCTCCTTCCAAGGTATTAAAATTCGTTATAGAAGGACCCTGCTCAGTTTCCTATATCTGAGACACAAATTTTCTTTAACCTATTCAAAACAACATAACACATATGATGGAGAAATTCAGTTGCTAAATTATAAAATGTTTAAAAGTCCTTGAATTTCACCTTTTTAAAAGTGTATTACATTGAGTCTTTAGAGGAGTTCTTATTAACTCCCACCCTTAGCTGAGACCTAATTGCAGTTACTCTGTTTATAGGTTATGTTTGCCTACTTCCACCTAGAATTAGTCTGTATTTAATAGTGCTTATTTGTGGCCAGGGGCTGCTGTGAGTCCTTAGTAGTAGACCTCAGTGTGGTGTCTGACTTCCTGTAGGTGTGCTTTGCATTTCAATAGACAGTTTCACATTTTAAAAGACAACTATTTAATCTCAAAAGGCAAACAGAGTCTCATCCTGGTTTCATCACCTGAAACTGTACCTCTCTGTTCTCCATGGAAACTGTATGCCACAAAAAATCTGATTTTTTATCAGAACTATTAACATATTTTCTTTTAATTATTATCTTATGAAGATGATAGAGATTTATGTGCAAATAGCACCAAAAAAACGTGTTCATATGGTGATAAGGTAATGTATGAATTTTGGGAGGCTTTTTTTTTAACCTTAGGTTTACTTCATTTGATTATGCTGCAAACTTTGCAGGTTATTTTCCTGGTTTTGGCTAGGATAGAGTTAATTTTCTTCTTACTAGCTGACACAGTGCTGTTTTTTTAATTTATCATGAGAAAAATGTTAATAACACACTGGTGTTATGATTGCTACTGTGCAGTCCTTACTCTAAAGGCCTTTTTAGTTTCCCAAGCTCTGCCAGTGAACAGCCAGGCAGCTGACCCAAACTGTCCAAAGAGTTATTCTATATCACAGAATATCACGTCCAGGATATAAAATGAGGGTAGGGCAGGTAGGACTGTTGTGGCTTAACCTCAGCAGGCAGCCAAGTACCAGGCAGTCACTTACTCTCCCCAGCAGAATGAGGAGAAGAATCAGAAAAAAAGTAAAATTATTTTTTGAGATAAGGACAGTTTAATAATTGAAACAAAAATGCAGTACTAACATGGCTACTACTATTAGTGATAATAATAATAATGAAAATAAGAGAGGAAGAAGAGAATAAAGCCCCCAAAAGAAAAGTGATGCACAGTGCAATTTCTCACCACTTACTGACTGATGTCCAGCCCAGCCCCAAGCAACCAGCCCCTGCCAGTTATCTTCCCCCAGTGCTATGGAAAATTCACCATGGATTAGGTATTGTATGTCAATGCAAAAAAGAGATAGAAGACTCTGGTATATTTTCCATTCTTTTCTGCAAAACTAGTTTCTCTCAAGTGGACTAGTTTTTCTTAAGTCTCCTTTACTTTCATGAATGGTAGTTGGAAAAACTGATGAAAAGCTTCATTAACAAAACTAATGGTATAAAACTGCCCACAAAAGATTAAAAAAAAAGGCCTAAAAGTGGACTAGTTCCCATAAGCTACTTTGGTCATATATTTTTAAATTATTAGTCCAGTTTTTATAGTTATACTTTTTGATGAGAAAAAATATTTGTGTTTGCTTTTTTACTGATAAAAATTAGGAATGCTTTTCCTCCTTATTTTCCTTTCTGTAGAAATCTAGTGTTTAGAAGGTGTTTTAGAGACTTGACAGCATTATGACATACTAGGTGCGGAGAAAACTTAATCAGTTAATATAATGTGGTTTTTCTTATTCACATTTCAGTCATATCTGCTTATAAATTTCAGAGGAAAGGTGAAGACTAATTATGTCCCTTAGCTTCGTATCTAAGGATAGGAAAACATAGAGTTTTGAGGGAAGAGAAGGGTAAAAACATTGATAAATAAAATAAAATAAAATAAAATAAAATAAAATAAAATAAAATAAACATATTGCAAATAGTTGAGGAAAATGGTAGATGAACAGGCAGTTTTTTCACTGATAAAAATTTGATTATTTTTTTCCTTTTATTCCTTCCCACATTTTATTGTTTAGGGTCAGTTTCCAGCTGGTGGAATGTGGTTTATCATGTTTCTCTATATTTTTGTGTCATAGACTCAATTATTTTCATTTTTGGGAGGTAGTTAGGGGAAATGCAAGGAAAGTGGGAGAAACAGCCTCAGTGCTCAATTTCAGTGAGACCTTTATTCCTGCACTCATCTGGGATCCAGTTTCTGATGAAAATTTCCAGGGGTAGATGGAGACTTGTTACTTTTACTGAGTCTTGTATAGAATACAGAGAAGAAATTCAGCTGCCTTAAATTTTTTACCTTCACTGGAAACCAGGGGCAGAGAAAAGACAATTATGTCAGGGCAGAACTCCTCTTTTACAGGGTGTCTTGCCTTTTTTTAGCTTTTGAGATGTAATTGCTCAAATATGAAATTCCACAATGCATATGGAACTTAACAACTTGAAAATGTTACAGTTCCACGTAGTTTTTCCAATGAAAGTGTAATTTTTTTGTCTGCCTTTTTTCTTTTATTTTAATAAGATGACAAACCTTAATTTTGACTTCTTTTTCTGAGAGACAAGAATATTGCTTTTCTAACAGGAAAAAAATTTGGAGGAATAGAATGAGCTTTTTGAGGAACAGTCACAAACTTCAGCAATTCTTTCTACGACTCTGTGTCTCACATTGTTCTTTCTTAACATCAATACAGAAAAACATTTATTTTGAGGATGTGCACATATAACAATAATTTTTCAAATATAACAGCAATAATACTGCCAAAAATGATACTCCATTGCACATTTATCTCTCATTTCCCTCTTCCTTTGATCAAGGTGATTAGAGAAACACATGGGGTAGCTGTTAGTTGCATGGCTTAGAGTATACTCACAGAAAGAATCAAAAAGCATGGAAAGACTAAAATTATGTATCATTTTCTTCCCCCTGAACATTTATTTCTATAATATATGCATTTTCTCTTAAGAAAATAAAATCCAGAGAAGTGTTGAAATTATGAGGCTAATGCTAATTCATATTTTAAATACCTGTCTTTTCTATGGATCACCTTTTCACACAGAAAACATGTACTCTTTGTTTTCAGTCTGTCCTTAAGAGTTGTGCTCACTGTGCTGCTATCAAGTAAATGGTCTACTAAATGTTAAATCCAGGCTAGATTATAATCCACAATTGCATTCAAAATTTTCAATTCCATGTAGGTTTGGGTATATCCAGAAAAAAATAAAATATATGGCCAACCCTACCATATTGCAATTCATGTTATTAAATTATGAAGACTATTATTCAAGCATTTGAAAAGGGAAGCCCTAATATATTGTCCTTTTGTGAAGGCAATACTACATAGAATGTGATTAAATGTTTATACACAACATTTAAGTCAGGATCATGGTTACATTAAGTGCACAAAGTGCACTTTGCTGTCTAAGACAGAAGCATGTTATTTCTGTTTGTGACATAATTATTTGTCACACATTTTGCACTGGATACAGATTTAATATGCATTTGCATATTACACACTTGACATTGCAATGGGCTGACCAAGGGAGGTCGTGGAGTCACCATTCCCAGAAGTTTCCCAAGAAATGACTGGACGTGGTGTTATGGTTTGGTTGGCATGGTGGTGCTGTCAGTCAAGGATTGGATTTGATGATCTTGGAGATCTTTTCCAAACTAACTGATTCTGTGGTTTTCCAGTCTCTGCATAGAGTAATAGCAATGTCCTCTTGAAGGCTGCCTTTATAAACACAAACTTTTCTTACAGAGTAGTCAACCCTTTGATAAGAAGGGTATGTATAGTGCTTAGCCATAATAAGGACACCTTTTATTCCATGATAAACTTTTATTTGCAAGCAATATAGTAACTATTATTTAAAGCTAATTGTGTGTCAGAAACTAATGCATGAAAAGGTACCCATTGAAACATCACATGAGTAGATTAAAACTGAATCCTGATAAGGCAGTCCAGTTTTCTTTGCAAATGGTTTGCCACAGGCACAGTATTAACAGAACAGGAAGACAAATCAGGCACTTCAGCTCCCTGGCTGCTCCTTGATCTTATGGGAACTGGATTTTTTTATCTAAATTAATTATTTTAAGGGTGCCTAATAATCAAATTACACTGAATCTAAAAACTCTGGCCTGTCTTTCTAGGAGGAGTGCCAGCAGTAGGAACTAGGAATTAATGCCAACAATAGTCCAAAGCAGTTTTCACAAATTGTCCCCAAATATTTCATGGAAGTTTGTGTGTTAATATTGTTCATTCAGTGCACAAAAACGGGTTTTGCAATGGCATGTACCAAATCCTCCCAGCCAGTTTAGCACTTTACTGCACAACAAATCTTTGGTTTATATCCAAAAATGCTATTTTGTCTGCTCATATTGCAAGAAATACCCTAGATATTTTATAAGTGCAAGTCTTGTCTGCACTGATTGCATCGCCCCCTGGAAGGTGGCACACAGAGTTACCAAATGGTTTCTCAATATTATGCTGAGACAGTGGTCTGCTACTGAACAGAGGGAGGAGTGCCAAATATCCAATCATCGGTGCTATTTTCCTCAGTACCTGGGATTTTCTTTGGAAAGGTCCCAGCCAATTATTATGCAGGTCAGAATCTGCTTACCTTATGAGATCTGACGAGATCACAACCTCAGGAGACACAGATGGTGAGGCATTCCCAGCATTCCCAGCATTACCAGCATCCACAAGAAAATGAACTTTTTGTTTAGATCTGTTTCCAAGGAAACTTAATATTTGATGGATATAATTAATTAGGTTAAGTGAGCCAGAATCCAAGACTAGATATGGAACTATATTTGTAGTGCATGGATAATAAATCTCAGTTATGAACACATGAGAGTCCTAATATCTAAAATTGCTGTAAACAGCAGAGGGATGTATAAGAACACTATAACTCATTATATGGTTGGCCATTGATAATAGGGGAGAAAAAAGAACAAACCAAATAAAGGAAAAAAAAACAACAAAACACCACAGTCATACCAAATGAAAATAAAAAACCAAACTACCTTTGTTTGTGGGAGAGTTTCCATACTTTTGGAAATATGGAAATAAGAGCATATATCTATGTGTGTATATATATATATGCATATAAAATGTATGAAATCGAAGGCTGCAGACCTAAAAGAATCATGGGAGACATACAGATCTCACTATCAGAAAGAAAACAAAACTAAATCTCCTCTCTGAGACAACTGAACTAACAGTGAAGCCCACAGGAGTGATTCCACTTAAAAGGCAGAGGAGAAATAAGAGTAGATACACCCTAGGATAACAGGGGAAACCTAATCACAGGGTCATAGTAGTTATTCCCACTTTCTGACTCTGTGAATACCTTATCAGTTTATAACCTGGAATAGTTTCCAGCTATGAACTTACAAGGAGGTATTGCTACTAGATCTACCTGAAATTTCAGCCATCAAATCTGACACTTGTGTTTCAGCAGACGTTATAGCTGATGAAAGTCTGTATTTATCTGGGTGATGGGAGAGTCTAAAACAGGTCAAGAGGATGTCACATTCATTTTAAATCTTCTAATCATTATACTATGACATACAGAAAAAGAGGCAAAACCAATCTTTCCAGTTTTGTGATATATCATATGACTACTCCTTGTTAGGCAATGCTGGAATCAGTTATTTAAACATGCTTCTCATTTGATGTCCCACAAATATGGATTCTTAGATTCTGGAGCAAAGATAAAATGCAACAACAACAAAAAAAGTGAATTTACAAATCTGAAGAAATAAAACATGCTACAAGTGAAATGTTACTGTCCAAACTGCATATACATGAAGTCAAGGATTTGTACCATCTGCCTCCTCTGTTTTTTCAAACTCCAGAAATCCCCATCTTTTCTGCCAGTTGTTGCTTTGCAGTCTTATATCTTTCCAAAATCTCTCTTGATTTTTCTTTTTTTGAAAGATCTATTTTTTCTTTCACAGGAGTCATTTTGTGATTCTTGTCTCCCTCCATATCCAAATGCTTTTCTCTTACAGTTGAATTGCAGTGCTTTGGCTCAGAAATGTTACAATGCTTTTCATTGACCACAACCCATGACCCTCATGGAACACTGGCAATTCATCTACAGCAATAAAAATGAGTCTACCTTGATACCATTTACCTTTCTCCTTTTTTCAGTAGCTTTGTTGTGTTTCAGGGCTATCATTTCAGCAGCAGTGCAGCTTTGCTTGTAATATGCATATTTCTGTCTGGAATGTAGATGAAAGAATATCGGTCTGATTAATATGCTAAGAAATGTTATCTTTCTGACTCACTTTAGGGTGGGAGCAGACAAATGTCTGAAGAAAGATGTTTTTTGTTTCTCCTGTGTGTTCTCCAATCCATAAATAAATACAGAAGAGAATATAAGCTACCCAAAGGAAGAAAACACTCCCATAAAATGCTAAAACAGGCTTGCTTGCATACCATTGTGTGATAGCCAGCATCTCAATCCTGTCTGCAATTATGATAACATTTTGCTTTACAAAGCTGCTGCAATTAGCATATTTAAACACAGTCATTTCAAAGTACACTGTTCAGCTCAAATTTATCAGCATTTTCATTGCATAAAATTTCATCTTAATAATCCATGAAGGTCAAGCTATTAGCAAGACACACACAGAAGCTCACAAAAAACATGCCTGAAGCACAGTGGAAAATTCATGGCACTTAAGTGACTTGGCTATAATTCCTTTTCATCTCAACAGCCTTTAAAACTCTCCACATGAAAACAGCAATAGCCTTATGACATTTGCAGGGCAGTGTGTTTTCTGAACATTTACTTTCTTGACTTTTTTTAACCTAAGGGTAATGTTCAATGTCAGCATATTTGCAGAAGTTAGACAGAAACAGAATTCACAGCTGTAATTAATTTCTCATAAGAGACTTACAATATTTATTAAAAAGATACACCTACATAAATGCACTAAATTTGCATTTGCACAGTATTTTCTGTGGATAGCCTGGATTTTTATGAACAGAAAAAAAAATCTATTTCAGTTTTTAAGTCCTTTTTTATGCCCCACAATAGTATTTTGTATACATATTTGTTCTGTTGACTTTCTGAAGTTGTTTCTGTGAAGTCTACATGAGGCTATGAACTTTAGAAGTTAATTTATCTAAGAGGAGAAGTTCTATCAGGATTATTTTGACAATTTGCGCTTCAATAGTAAGGTCAGAAAATTAAAGCATTTGACCACTAGGGCTCCCTGTGTTTTGATTTTCGCAATGTAAAACAAACAAATAACACCCCCAAACACTCAGCAATTTTATATCTACTCTTCTTCTTCTACAACTGCACCATTGAGGATCCAATTGCATTCAAATTTCACTCACTCTTGGTTTAGCTTCATGTCATGGATATAAATTGCCTTCTCAATGCCTTTGGCATTGGATTTAATGAGAAACTTTTGAAACATTTCACGAGGTTCTATTTATGGTCCTAATCTTGATCTCACAGGGACCCTCCATACTTTATTTTTAGTTTGCTTTTAACTCAGATTCATCTCAGATGTTTTGCTGAATACTGTGTGCACATTTTTTCTACCTTACTGATCCATCAGCTGGTCAAAATTCCATGTCATTAGTGGACTTAATGGGGCAAGCAAGTGTTCAGTGTCTAATGATAGATGCAACCTGATACAAAAACAAATGAGATAACATTTAGTGGAGTTTAATAAAGAAGGGTAGGGGAGGATTCTGCTGCACAAGTGAGTGTCAAGAATGACAGTAGTCAGTGCTAAGGGAGTAGAAAACAGGCAGCTGATGTCCATATTCAACCATTTATAATAATTAAGACACATGCTCATTACCTGCTGTGTTACAAGTATTTAGAATCAGAGAATCATTTAGGTCGGAAAAGACCCCTAAGATCATTGAGTCCAGCCATTAACCTGACACTGACAAGTCCATCAAATTAAAATACCTTTTCCCTTGCAACTTACTGGTATTAACATGACTTCTAAGGGGAAAGTGTTGGTCTTGCATGAGGTTTTTGCTCTTGTTGAATCAATTTTAAGCTCAGATTAGGAATGCATTACACTGTGGCCTAATCATTAATGACAAAATTGTTTCAGTTTTGAGCCATGTCCTTTACTGTGGTGACTTTAGTTTAATATTTAGTATAATGTGTTCTGCTGTGAATTTTTCCACAGTAAGTATAATTGGTAAGCAGGAAAAGCCACATTTTGACAAAATAAATGCAGATAACAGGGAACATGTTAGATCACATAGCTTCATTATGTCACCCACCTGTGGAAATTATTGCCTCCTGTCCTGTCACTTTTATAGAACAGTTTGCTTTCTAAAGTACCTACCCACAGGGATCAAGAAAATAAAATAAAACTTTATGTATTACATCTAAAGCTAAAAATAATCAGTTGGAGGAGTTTGCTTGTCCTAGAGCCCAAAAGAACCCACAATTAGTTCTTTCAGCTTAGATCATCATCTACTTCCAGGGGTGCAAAGAAACAAGTTTTAGTTCAATGTAATCAAACAAAAAAATCTGACTCAAAATAATTGCTTGTGTTCATAGACTTTAGTTATGATTATGATTTGTGTTCCTTTGGGCATCAAATCCCAGTTTCCTTGAAGTTATAATGACCAAAGTCATAAGTTTAAGTCTTATCACATCCATATATATGTTTCTAAGTGTCTTCGTCTTTTGTTGCTTCATGTAGAGGCTCTGTGGGCCTAGCTTGACGTATTTTACCTTTTTAACAGAGATAATTATTTGCATAAGTACAGCAAATTCTTTAGTGCCTGAATTGATTAATAATATTTACACAGTTGTCTTGGTTTGGGTCACCTCCAGACAATAATACATATCAACTCACAGAGGATTTTTGAAAGAAGATAAATCATTAACTTAACTGTTTTTCTTGTGCTAACTAATATCTTAGACTTTATGTAATTCTGATCCATGGTGATCATCTTTAATTTTTTCTAGATAAAAAAATTCCTAAAAATGGTTTCTAGGTTAAAGGAACTATCTACATTTATCTTTAGTGTACCCATCCTATTCTTCTATTTTGTACCTTACTAAGAACGAACGCAAACTAGAAGAGAAGGTTTCTTTTCCAGTGAAGCAGTATTGTGTTGAGAAGGATTTTATTATTTTGTTGGTTGCAGAATCTATTAAGAGATTTACAAGTCAAAATAAGGAATTAGCTTACCAAGAACTGAAAGTGATTGTAAATTTGAAGTTCACATGAGTCATAAGCTTAGGTTATTTGCCCAGTAGAAGTGAGCCTGATTAGCTTTCCCTTTCTGTCGCATGTCAAGTGTGTGTGTGTATGTGTATGCATGTGTATGGTTTGTGGAAGTCAAATTGCAATTTTTCGTGGGATTGCTAAACCTTGCAAGATGCAATGCCCTCCAACAGCAAGATCGATTGTAAGTCTTATTTCTACCACCAGCCTCTATGACTTCATATAAAACTCCAGAATTCTGATAAACTGTCATGGGGAAAAATGATAAAGTGATTTATACTCAATTTCGCTGGAAGGGAGAAATGCAGAGGCTGTCAGTCTGGGTCTTCAGAACAAATGAGTTACAGTTCATGAGGCAGCTCAATAAGGCTATCATTTCCCATCAGCTCCTATCACTGACAGCCACAGATTTACTGGATGGGGAAAGTGAAAATGGCTGAGTTTTTGTGCAAGGTGAGTCGACACTATTACTCCATCAACCAGACTTGTGTAGACAAGAAGCTACCATGAATATTTGAGAGTAGCTTCTTCCCATAAGTGCCCATAGAAAGTATTAAAGCTGTTCTTTCCTTTGTATAAAAACAGCCCTTCATCTCTCTGTTTGGATCCAGTTGAAAATGTCCATTTGTAAACTGCTAAGGTTTTTGTGATTTATTTTGTGGGTGTGCATTTGTTTCACTCAGCAGTCTGTTTTGTGCCACATGCCTTATTTATAGCCCTTGCCGAAAAAACAAAAGAATCCTCAATCTGCTGGGATTTTGTATACAATGCATTTGTCACTATCCATCTCACAAGACAGCAATACAAACACAGCCTCAGAGCCACCTGTGCATGCCCAGAGGAAAGAGGACTTTCATCTGCCACAATTACAAATTGTTAGAAATATCTATGTTCCAGTTTCAGTAAGAAAAATATTCAGGACAAAGCTGAAGTACTTGCTCTGTATGTGCTCGTGTTAAAATAGATCAGCATAAATGACTTCTGTAATATGCCAGGTTTCTCTTGCACAGAACTTTCCTGGCAATTGTTGGTGTCTGTACAAAAAGCTACTATGAGGATGTTTGCACAGCCAAATTTCTTAAAAGAAATACAGATTTGCTTTACTGATTCATGCTAAAATATCTACCTTTTCTTTAATCTTTATTTTCAGTAATGAATTTGGGCCCTAGATGTCAGCATTAGACATTTTCTTAGGCTGGACTGTTGTGTTACAAGGGTGGGATAATAGAATTATAGAATCATAAAATATACTGAGTTGGAAGGGACCAATCAGGATCACCGAATCCAGCTCTTAGCTCTGCACAGCACCATCCCCAAGAGTCACACCACGTGCCTCAGAGCATTGCCCAAACCCTTCTTGAGCTCTGTCAGGCTTGGTGCTGTGGCCACTTCCCTGGGGAGCCTGTTCCAGTGCCCAACCACCCTCTGGGTGAGGAACCTTTTCATGATACTCAACCTAAACCTCCCCTGACACAACTTCAGGCCATTCCCTTTGGTCCCGTCACTGGTCAGCACAGAGAAGAGATCAGTGTCTACCCCTCCTCTTCCCCTCACAAGGAAGCAGCTATGAGGTCTCCCCTCGGTCTCCTCCAAGCTGAACAGACCAAGTGACCTCAGCTGCTCTTCATACAGCCTCACCTCAAGGCCCTTCCCCATCCTCCTGGCCCTCCTGTGGATACTTTCTAATAGTTTAATGTCTTTATGTTGCGGTGCCCAAAACTAACAGGTGTTATTGTTAGGCTGCTTTTTAAGATAGAGATATACTCCCAAAGGAGAATTTTATATGACAGTCAGAAACAAGTCTGTGATGTTCTCACTCTCCCTGATATGTCTTGTTTACCTGATTCGGTTTGCAAATCTATGTTGTGAATCAAACACTACTGCACCTGTATGAGTCAACAGAACTATATCTCTGTCCCTTATTTATCTGCAGAAAAGAGACAGATTCCAAGTCTTTGCTTGTGTCCACAGATTAGAGAAAACAAATTTAAATACCTATTCAGTTACATAAACTCCTTCCATCATATGCCCACTGACAATAAAATTTGAAGAGTTCACACAGGAAAAAAAATAATTCAAATGATTATCAAATATGTCTTTCATTATGTATTGGGCCTGGCTGAGATGGTGTTTCATTTTACAATCTAAGAAGAACAAGGCTATACAGGCATTGCAGGTATGACTAACCTAGTGCCAAAAGAGTTAATGATGACAGGCTTTATTTGATTTCTTTTTATCTTGCTATGAAGATTTAGAATAACAATAACATTCTACATTTGTGGAAAAGTACAGATAAGAACAAATATTACTAATATTAAAATGATGGTTTCTTACCTGAATTTTTAAACCACTCCTAGCTGGTTTGTTTTGCTTAGGTTATTTTCCCATGTGCTTGAGCCATTCCTGTCATTACTAATAGGTATCATTTATTTTTTCAAATACTGCTCTGCTTTCATTTGCTTAAATGACTGAAAGCTGTGTACCAGTTCTATCTTTAATCTTTTTCTCTTAAGCTTTGAGAATCTCAGTAAATACACTTTCAAAAATAGAAAAAAAATTTCAAAGTCAGATCAGATTAACGGGTTTGTCATTTAATAGACCATTTTCCATCTAGGAATAATAAATACAAAGAAACAATTTCTGATTTGTATTCCTCTCTCCTGGAGCAGAGAGGGCTGAAAAGCAAAGTGTGTCATAAATGGATCAAACTCTATGTAGACAGAGTAAGGAAAGTACAAAACAATTACAATCATAGAGTCCTTATGTTTCATATCAGTCATCTGTCCTCTTAAACTCTAAAGACCATAAGGAACTACACATTAATCTAGTCTTGAGAAATCCTAACAAACCTATCACCGCATGTTTTTCCGCTCCTTTTGGTTTTTTATTTAGCTGAACACAGGAGATAGTGATCCTGTGGGAGAGCCCTAAAATTCTCTAGGCAAGGAGCAGGAACTCATAGAGATTCCTGCATCTCTTCTGTTTTTGTCTTTTTAAGTTCACATAACTGACCATAAAAAGGGATAGCAAATTAACATACCAAGGCTCCATGAGTGTTATCTCACTGCAACTGTTTCCTGCTCTCTGCAGTGACTAAAGCATGGAGCATGAACTGGAAATGCATTTTTTCAGAATATCAAATGATTTTTCACATTTTTAATGATCCTGTATCTCTGTGTGGGAATATTGTGGCAGAAAGGCAAGGCAAGGAAATGGAGAAGGGGATGAGGGAAGAAGGCAAAAATGGAGAAAGCAGGAGGAAAGAACTGGAAGAGGAAAGGTGGAAAGAGAAGAGGAAATGGAAAGAGAAAACCTAACATGTCAAGATCCTCAGTTAGCAAATATTCCTGGAAGTGAATTATAACTGGAGTTGAGGTTATTGTTCAGAAGTGATTTCTCTTTGAATTTAATTCAAATTTAAAGTTGATTTGTGTTTCTTGTAGTCTCAGCTATGAAGAATGAACTACAAGTCATAGGTTTATGAAGATTTCCAAAATTTGAGGTGGCAACAATTTCTCATTTGAGCCAAGATTGTCTAATTTTGTCCTGTTTTCCATTTCACTAAAGATATGTCCATCTTGACTGAGAGTACTAGGAAAGTATTTTCCCATCTTGCCTAGCTATAACTGACTATCAGACACATTGGTCTGAAATGTTGTGAATCAGCATTTGAATTTGAAGAATGTTCTGAAATATTCTTTATAAAGCTCTGATGGTAGCTGGTACACCTTTAGTCTTCTGTCATATTTCCCAACTGAATTTTCAGTTTCAGTCTACGTTTCACATTTGAAAGATATTTGTTGTCGCAGAACCACGATGAAAGCTGGCAAGACCAACAGCAGAAGCAAACCAGAACTGAGACAATCAGGCAGGATGAATGCATAGCTGAAGAGTATCACATGGGCATTTCCACATTGCCTGCCTGAGTGCCTTCCCACGATTTCTGGCACTGGTTCTAGTATTTTTTAACATCCTGTTGAATGAGAGTCTTATTCTTTGCCTCTAATTTTGTACTTGAAAGGATAAAAACCCACAAATATGTGGGGTTTTAACTAAAATCTTTGGTGAGAACCAAAGGATTTGAAGTCAGGCAACAATGCCCTGACTTCTGTACTTGAATCAGCCCTTCTGTACATATGTTACATATTAAAATTATCTTCAGAAAGAAGAAAGTGTCTTGTGAGTCCCTCAGTTACAGAATTTCAGGTGAATATGTGCGTGATTATATAACATTATCTCAGTTTTATTTTCTAGTAAAACTTTAAGAGCAGTTACAGGTTGAGAGCCTGTATAAAAAAGATAAGAACTTACTAGAAGGTATTAATTGCTGTCACAGTTATTTGTGGATTAATTATATAAATTCTGCTGTAAAACTGAACTTGTAAGAATGCAGCTGAGCCATTTTCAATGTCTGTGCTGCTGTACAGCTAGTAATAGGTGAATCTGTCACCAAATTGCATTACTCCACTTTTCTCACATGGGCTAACATGAAAGTCCTTTACAGGGTGAGGAATTGTGTACCTTGCTCAGGGATCAAATAATTTACTTTCTAGTAGTTGAATCACTGCTCAAATTTCTTTATTATATTCTCTGTTTTTCAGTAATGGAGTGCTGTTTCTGTACAGCAATTCAAGGTGTAACATGACAACTTTTCCATTTCTTGAAGTAAAATCGTAATGGATAATATCTAAAGAAGAAAATTGGACTCAATACATGATCCAGCTAGATGAGAACCACAGTAGGGATGCTGTTGCTTTATTTATTTGAGCCTTAATAATCTAGATTTTCCAACAGTGTTCAAGAATTAGAGTAGAATCAACAGTGAGGAAAGACTGAAATATTTATAATAAAGTTGAGGAATTCTTTACATCATACCATCCTGGTGCCAACAGAAGCTTTGAATGTTAACTATCTTATGATACGACGTTTATTTTCTTAAAATTTAAAAGGAGCCTATGAAAGTTACTGTCTTTTAATCCATAATTAAGGAAAAAATGAGGCCACAATTAACAACAGATAAATATTAAAGGTAAAAACATGTCTTGATGTGGAAGATTTCTTTAAGGCTACCATCATGCTTATGGCAGAGAAAATTCCAGAGAAAAGATAACTTTTGTTTTTTCTTTTCCATGTCACCTGATAAATAAACTAAGGAAATTGCACAGGGCTAGATTTATTGAATTTATGTGACATGAGATTGAGTTGTACATATGCACCTCTCCACAGACACAGTTCTGGCAATAACTGGATGGTGCAAACCATTATGAAGTAGCTGTCTGTGATTGTAATTCATTTGAACTTCGCAATGCCATACATGCTACAAAGCCTCATGAATAAGAGTCAGGACCAAAGTGGAGTCCACATCTCTCAGCTACATTTGCTGCTTAGGCTAACATATTTCTGGAGATGAAATAAAGGATGCTGATCATCAGCAGGAGGCAAGGGACAGTTCTAGGTGTGGGTTTGTTTTAGCTAGTTTCAGAGATGCAGGGATAACAGGGGCAGAGGTAACAGCACTGCCTCCCTCCCTGTCTCCAAACCTGCAGCCCAGAGTACCCTGTGGAACTGGCTCATGGTCTCCATTGCATGGCTGCACCATGTCTTCTGCTTTCTTGTCCACAAGAACTTCTGCTCATTCAAACATTTGGGTTGACTCAATACACATCAATAGTCTTCCTGGGGAAAAGATATGAAATGCCTGGCAGTCCTCTGCAATTCCTATCAGTAGGGTTCTCAGAGCATGATCCAGACACCATCAAGGGCAGAAGGGAGAACGATAACTCCTGTATTACTGATGATGTACGAGAGGGGAGGCAATATGTCACTACAGCTTTGATGTCGTTTGCTGATTTGAAGCATATGCCACCCTGGGCAGTTCTCACTGGGTCAGGCAGAGAGCCAGTCCACAGGAGCATTGGCTCTTCATTTAGCACAGTAGCACTGGGGTTACAGGATGATATGGCAGCCACCTGCCTTGGGGGGTATTTCAGATTTTCCTTCTCTCTTGGGAAAGTCAACCCTAAACCTCCAGCCATACTAGAAAGTGATTTGGCAGCAATATTCTCTTTTGAAGTAATAATACTCTTTATCCTTCAAGCATAACCTGTTATATGCTATAAAATTCCTGATCATTTCTACTTAAGGGATTGAAGATATGGCCCTCTGATTCAGAACATGGGTACCAAGAGTGTCAGATGCCCACAGGGATCTGAGGAGCGTTGTCTCCATCCTTATCGTCAAAAGTCTTAGTAGAAATTGGCAGTTTTGTATGAAATATCTGGATTTCTTCAAATTGATGTTTGCCAGTGGCAAACTTTTCATTTGGTGAATTTGCATCCAGCTCCGTTTTGCAAGATGCTGAGAAAAATCTGACAAGAGACCAAATTCATGTCAAACTTCTTTTGTAAATGAAAATCTGTCACTTCTATTGGCAACAAGAACTAATGATTTGATTGTCACATAGAATTTGTAGCAATCCAGTTCCAACAAGCTGGAAAATTCACTGACATGCAAGAATTCTTTCTCTGCCTAAACATACAGATACATCGAGAAATCATTGATGCACATTAAATTCCATTTGCTTGATTTGTCCAAAATATCCATTTGAAAAAAAGAGAGATTGAGGGGATTGAGGGTCCCCCTTGTTCCACAAAATGACAGCCTCCAGCCACATCTTTTAATTATTCACTGACTGGTTGGTATTTAGCATGACTGATTTCCTTCCCACTTGCATCAAGAAATAAGTCTTTAACCCTAACCAAACTAATCCTTTTTAGGAGTAGGCTGTCTTAATCACTTTGATTTCAACAGTACCATTGTGCCTCTGCACATTCTTGGCCATATTGATATCACCTACCAGGTTTATTGAAAGTCTTACCTGAAACACTCATAACTGTTCTTGCTTATAGCTCTTAACTATTAAAAAAACAAAACAAAACAAAACATAACCCTTTTGGTCTTTATTAATCGGATCATGGGTTCTTCTGTAGGTATGTCTGTTCTTTCTCAGAAAGCTTGCTATGCATCATGTAAATTACCAGATCTATGAAGGACACAGATTTTTCACTGCTTTCATAAATACTACATTATTAATAGTTTGTTTCACTGAACACTGAATAAGAACACTAAGAATCTTTTTTTTCAGTTGAAAATTTTGTTTCCTAATTCAATAATTCATTTTAAATTTTGTGTTAATGATTTACAGTAGAAAACGTCAGCTGCATTTTAAATCAACTAAAAATAAAGATATTTTTATTTCTGTCTAAAGCAAGCTTGCCTAAGTCTGCCAATGTTTGCGTGGAACACTTTTATCATAGCAAATTAGTATATTTGTAACACAAAATGTTTCCAAAATCTTGGTATATTTTAATTGCCGTTGTGTATTTCTGACTGTGTTACAGAATTTTGTGAAGTTCCTCCGCCTTTCTCTGAGTTTTTGATGATCCCTTTATGTTCTGTTTAGACTTTATTATCCTACACTGTGAAGAAAAGAGTAAGGTAGAATTACACTCTTAATTATGCTGAGTTAATTGTGTGCACTTTCTACTGATATTTACCTGCTGAGTTTGCAGAGGATAATTTGTGTCATTATTCTAAACTTATGAAGTTTCTTTGTGATATGTCTTTTGCTTTTGTATTTTTATTTTCATAATGGCTTTACTATGCTTTGCTACTTTTACTAGTTTCTCTTTCTTTAGCTTTGTTTTTCTATCTTGAATCATCATACTTTTAAAAAAATTGTACATATCCTTTCATTCATTCATTTTCTTTAACTTTATGATTATTATTCTAGTCATTTCACTTTCCTTAATTCATGACACTTTCCTCATTAAGGGATAAAACGACTACTAATACATGACAAGACAATTAATGCAGTGTTTTTGGGAAGATAAACTTTGCTTCTTTAATATGCTTGGCTTGTAGTAGTTGGAATTTTCTTTCTCTGATTACATAGGCAGTGGAAAAAAGTGAGTATTAAGTCTTCAGTTTAATGTCCAATTTTACTTATCTTTTTATGATCTGTATCTTACTCTGCCCCTTATATAAGAAAAAAACAAACCTCAGTGAAGTGCATGTTTATTGGACTGTGTTAAATTTTGAAGGTTTACACTTTTTCCTTTTAGTGTGATTTAAGCTATCAACGTAGGTGGTCTAGTTGCTCATCTTACTGTTCTCTGACTCACATAGCAGGTGATTGACTGAAATGTTATGAATTTTCATCCCAGTACTTATGGACTACTTCAACAGTGGTATAAGACAGCTTGTCTGCTCAGAGGAGACCCAAGAGTTATTTTTTCCACACAAGAATCAAACAGAAGCTCAAACAAAGCTTGTTGGTTTTTATTTTCTCGATTCACGTTTCTTTCTTCCCAGTGGGATGGAATTATTAATTTTGTTCCTTTCTTTAAGGGAGAAAATTGTTTTGATTTCCCAATTGGAAATGAAGATCTCCATGAATGCCCAAGCTTGTACGGGGCTGTGAATCTTGTTCTAAGAAACCTATTTCCTTGTTTTGATTTGACTTCAGGGAAAGGCATCAGATTTCCTAAGATTTACTTCAGTGACCTTGAAATCAGAATCTGGATCATGCTGGTTTTTAGAACTGAGAGACTTTAGCTCATAGAATCACAGTATCTCAGAAGATAAGTTGGGAGGGAACTCTGGAAATCATCTAGTCCGCACATCCCAAGCACCACACTGACCCTCCCCATTAAGTCAGGGTAAACTGTAGCAGGATGCCCAAGATGAAGCTGTTCCTGATGTGCCCCAGGACATGGATGGCACTCCTGTCTACGAGGACCCTGCTGACACATATCCAACTTTGCATCGACCAGGACCCCCAAGTCTCTTTCTGTGGCACTGCTTCCCAGCATCTCACTCCCCAGTCTGTCTGTACATCCAGGATTAGTCCTTCCCAGGTGCAGAATCTGGCACTTTCTATCGTTGAAAATTGTCATTCAGGTCCATTACTTCTGGGACTTTCACTTGGTCCTACAGAAAAGACTCTGGGTCCCTCATCTTCCTTCCTTTACATGGGGTAATTTCCTTTCCTTGTTTCTTTGATGAGAAGTCTTTTCCTCGTCTCTCCTTTCTTAGGGCTGCTGTGCAGAGGATAGGTCTCCACAAGTGCCTGAGCTCATCTGGCACCATGAATCAGATTTTTGGCAATTGTTAATGCATTGTGGGTAATTAGGAAGTTCCAGTCTTGTAACAAAGGAAGTGCCTTTTGGAAAGAAACTAAAAGGGAAAAGAAAACACGTGAATCCTCTTTTCTGAAATATAAGCAGGTTGTAAATATTCTTAGTGTGCCACTGCTCTGTAACTCAGAAATTATAAACATTAGTAGAGAGTGGATTTAAAGCCATGATATTGCCTGCTTGTACTTGACTCATTCTAAACCACCAGTATTAAGCTCCTGTTCTTTGAATTGAGTTTCGAATCACAAACTCAAAAACATGCCCTGAGCTTAAGAGACTGCAATTTCTCCTAAAAGTAGGTCACAGAAAAAAGGATCTGAATCATTAAATGATGCTATCCATATCAGAAGAGGAAAGTCAGAATCTTATTATGTACTGTTCCAGACTTTTAAGCGCTGAAATCTGAAGCTGAATTTTAGTTAACTGAAAATACCTTTCAAATTTGGAGTAAACAATAAAAAAAATAAATCTGTCAGCAAAAATATATGAATCTTTGATAAACTCGTCTCTCAATCCCAATCATTTTCCACACTCAATGCATGCATAGACTTATAGAACTGTCACACAAATATTAAAGGAGAATAGAAATATCAATTTATTTTATGTCAGTGAGTCCAATACTTCAAATGCTGAGTATTCTGATGCATACTTAGGATAAAGCATTTTATCAGAAAATATTCATCTGGTTGGTAAAATAAGCTGAGGGATATATTAATACAGATAGAACACACGTTTCATGATGCAAAATTCTTTGGAGAAAATATTGGAGGTTTGTTAACAGGTAAGAATGGAATGAGGAATGCATAGTGGGATGAAGAAATAACTAAAAGTTGTTTTTATAGAACAGATTGTTAGAGAGAATAAAATATGTATGCTATTTATTTGATAATTTGCTAATTTCCAGAATTTCATTCAGCTTTTTCCATAATATAAAGGTATTTATAGCAAAAGCATTTTTTTTTATTTAATCTTCTTGAACTTTTTAACAAAATCACTCGACTTCTTAAATGGCTTTATGATGTTTGAGGACTTCGAGTGTGTATGTTTCAAATTGCTTAAGGGTTGGAAATCTACCACTTAGGAGCACAATGTAGGAGTTCATAGTGATGCATGAAAAATAGATGTAGCCCAGCTGTGAAGCAATTGAGAAGGCCTCTAAAATGCATGTCAGCAAAACTGTCAGTGAAAAAGCCAGTTAAAATCATGATAACCACAATGCAACCTGAATTGTTCTGTGTAGTAGTTTTATTGGGATTTTTCAAGTTCCCTCTCCACATCATTGAAATATGATCCAGGTATGTTCAAAATTAAAACGTTTAGAATTCTCCACAAATTATATTATGTATCTTCCTTTATGTAGACAAATTCTTTTCATTAACACCTATGCCATCTAAAGATGTTGGGGAACAAAACTCTCTTACTATTATTATTCTTATTATTCTTTTTACCATTTTGCTGTGGCTTGATTTTGGGAAAATCAGTAAACACTTTGGATGAAAATTTTGAGGAAAAGTTCTCTGAAGTTTGGCTCCTGCACATTAAAGTGGTGCTGACATGTTTTTTTGAGCTAACTGCATCTGGTTACTGTAGTATCATTTTTATCTCAATGGATAATTTTCACATAAACAATCTATTTTCTAAAATTCATAGAGAAATGTTTCATCTTCACAGTGAAAGACTGGAAATATGGCTTTTACAAACACTGGCTTTGGTTGAAAATTGGGAATTATTTCCAAAGAGTAGTTTTATGGATACATTTAATGTATATGCTTGCCTAAAGGAAATTATTTTTCCAACTAGAAGGGTTTGAGGCTTTTTTTTTTTTTGCCATGTCTGTGTATTGATCAGTCCAGGAATGATTGGTCTTTCTTGGATAGTTTTTTCTTTATATGGGGGAAAGTTTATACTTTCATTTTTTCAAACTTCTTGCATATTTCAGAATGCTGTTTGCTGCAGGGGCTGTTTTAAGGCAAGAAAAGGAGGATATAATACAGAGATGAAAAAGCATTTCCTGTCTCTCTGTCTTTTTAACACAGATTCAGATAGAGTTCAAAAGAAGAGAGAGTTCAAATGAAAACTCACAGTAGCAGAAAGTCTAGTCAGCCATACTTATGGCAAATAATGTCTAACACTGTGCCAAAGTTAATTGTGTATGTAAATGAGAATACTGTAATAATGGTCTAGTACATGGAGCACTGGCATGTTACATCTATGGTCATTTAAATCTAACCTGAGGTTTTAACCACAATTAGAAGAGGGGTTTAGGGTTATTACCTGTTAGACAGTAGTCCCCCATTATCCTCAATAAAGAGAATATAATTTATCACAATTAGGCTTAATTGGCAATTCTCAGTCTGTGTTCAGCAGAGTATCAGGACTAAGACAGCATGGACAATTACTTTATTCCTTTCATACTTGAAGGCGATTTTCCTCAGCTCAATGATAAACAGTATGACCATCTCATTAAAAAAAAAATAAAAATTATAAATTTAGAATCTGTCACACATTTCATTCTTCTTCAAGTTAGACATTCTAGGCAGTTCAGTTAGGAGACATGACACTTAGAAGATACCTCAAATTATATTACATTATATATGCAGAAATTGAAAAAACATGCTTTACATTACCAGCTCTCATTTATATTGGCAAGTGCTGCTGAATATTATGATGACAAATCTTTATATGTTTAGAGAGAATGAATAAAACCTAACACCACTGCAAGCTCACCTGTCCCCCACTCAAACTATGTATTTTGAAAAGCTGTACCCCCATTCAGTCTTTTTCCTCTCTTCTGTAAGGTTTGATATCCCATTCTACTGTTGCTAAGTGTTACAAAACTGCAACTTATGCTTAAATTTGATTGTTTCACGGGACATCCTTCCTTATCAGCTTGTTTTGGTTTTGTTTGGTTTTGGTGGGTTTTTTTTGTTTTTTTGTTTTTGTTTTCCAACAATCTCTATGACCAGCCCTGCCAAATGCAAAATGTACACAGGCAAAAAAAAAAATTCTGGCACACATCTACTGTTTGTGCAGTGGCTTTATGGGAATAAGGAGCAATATGGGAAAATTAATAAATCTAGGTTTTCTTCTTTTTATATATGTACTTTTTGTTTTTCAAAATTCCTACTAAGTCTTGTAGTTCAAGATCAGTGTTAGGGTGAAGTATGAAAGGATGGCTCTATTTCAGAAGTAATTAAATAAATAAAAAAAACTCCCAACCTAGCCTATGATTTGTTCAGGTCGAACTGATCTAAAAGTCAATTATATTCCTAAGAATATGACACTAAATGTAGATAATTACCTTTCTCTTACTGGAAATATGGGAATTACTCTCTTCTGGGAAAACTGATGTGAAGTGATGGTATACAGGGTTTACAGGGCTTCCTTACTGAATTTGGTGTTTAAGATACCATAGTGATAATATGGTATGAGGAAAAAGAAAATCCGTCAGCCTTCCCTCATAGTGTTCCCTCTTTAGCAAGGGCAATATTAAATCCCAGGAGGTTTTTTGTTCAAATTGTATGGTGTTGGTTTATTGGGTTTTCTTTTCAAAACAGTGAATGAACAGAACAGAGCTGAAGTGTTCGTGGGGCATTTTGTTCTTGAAGGACACATTAAGAAGTAATCATTTCTTCTCAGGGTTAAACACAGTATTCACTTGCAGATGCTGTTCTCACCAACAATACCTTTCCATTACACCAGCATCACCTCTTCAGCCTCTGTAAGGACTCTTGATCAGCATCGGAAGCCTATACTCAGTCTCTAGGAAAAGTAAAAATAGATGCAGATGTGGTGAATGTAGCCACATATTTTGATAAGCATTATTTATGCCAGAATGTATTGTTTTGTAAATTTATGGAATGGGAAAGGATAATGTCTCTCAAAGCAACATAGTGCAATATCTCAATAAATGTATGTAATGAAGTATCAAGACTTTGCTCTTTCACTTGAGATATAAGATCTGTGTCTCAAAATGTGCTGGTTTTGACCTAGGAGCAATGGAGAATTTAAACAGTCTCTTCAGTGCTGTAACAATGCAATGCATTTATACAACATCTTCTCCGAGTCACAAGGGGCCTATCTGTGATCTTTCAACATGTCAAGCATACTGGATCTAAATAATTTCTTATGTGCTGAAAGGAAAAATTGATGTTGTTTAGGTCTCCTAGACAACAGACTATGCTTGAAAGGCAAACTATGTAATAGGTATTTATCTGACTCAAATCTAAAATTCAATTTAGGAGTGAAATAACATGACCATCTGGCATTGTTTCACTGGGCTGCTTCAGATGGACAAATAAAACTCAGCCAGGCTTCAGTACTGTTCAGTTCAAATGTTGTTCAGTTTGTGGGGGTTTTGGTTGTTTGTTTGTTCTGTTTCTGGTTTTGTTTTGTTTTGATTTGTTTTTCTTTAATAGATATCTGGACAGAAATATTTCTCCTCCATTTTCCTTATAGAAAGAATAATTCCATTGATTTGAGTATATTGATCTTTCTTATGACAGTGATTTTGCTTGGTGTAAATTATATTTTCCAAATGGACAAAACCTTACTATAAACCGACAACTAGTAATGTATTTATTCGTGGCTCTTTACATATTATTTTCTAAAATATATTATTCCACTTTCAGACCTATATTTCCCCTTATAGTTTACCTTTACCAATAAATGTCTGCTAACCTCAATTGCCAACTCAGGCACCAAAGTAAAACGAATTAGACTGAAATTTTTGTAACTGTCTAGAGAAAGGGGAATATTCTTTACAGAAATTTTTTAAAAAGGATTAAATCAGCAGTTCTTTCATATCTACTGATGATGACATCTTTAAAACCACAATTATGAAAAAAAATCTCAGTGTGATTTCTCACATATATATTATCATATATAAACTTGGTTTGCAGTGTTGAGTAAAACCACATGGATTAAACAACAAAATGAACTAATTTTCAGCCACATCAGATTTCAGGTGAAAATGAAATTAGCTGAGGCAAATTTAGCTTAACTTTTTTCTAGGGATACTTCTTGAAGAAAAAGGGAAAAAAAAAGAATGAAAATGCTTTGCATTATAAACAATGTGGACAATATTTTAATAATATTTTATCCTAAAGACATAAATTTTCTATGTGAATTGTTGAATTTTGGCATTGGAAACTCATTCAGAGTCTCCATTCCACCTCTTAAACAATGCTAAACTAACATTAAAAAATTAATTTCTCTAAAAATTAATATTTGAGGTCTCCTAGATTAAGGAAAACATTTTATAATTTGCCTCCCAAGTAATATAGCTTTTTTCTCTATCAGGAAAAATAATGAACTTGCTTCTTAACTCATTCATTGGTTTTAAAATTTGTCATAGCCACAACCTCAAAAGTTTAGGAATATTAATTGAAGACTCCATAAAATTTAAATTATACCTTTATAAAATTAGATTGGCTTGCCAAGTAATCTTTAATTTAAAGCACCATATGTGAATATATAAGTAGATATGCTGTTTTGTAAATTAAAATATAACAAAAATAGACATTTTAGCAAGTACTCTGAATAGAAAACAGACCTCTTTTTACTGCCAGTTCTTATTTTCAGAAGCCGATACTTGCCATATTTACATGTCTGAAACAATCCTGATACAAAATGCTAAGATAATTGTAATTAACAGGTATCTTTTTTCTCTCATTAAAAGACTTGATATATCTTTCTAGAGAAGCTGTTTGGCTGTCAAAATCAGCCATGTAGCTTTTTCCTGTTAAGAAGTGTTTGCAAGAATCTTTTTACTGCTGAAAATAGTTTGAAAGTTTTTTCAGCTGTTTCATCTCAATGTTAACTGCACTGCGGTTATCCATAGGAAATAAATGTAAATTATTTGGTTTGTATAATTTTAATTGAAAAGTTTGTGCACTTTAAGATGAGAAATGAAAAGATAAAGTCAGAATAAGAGATCAAATTTAAGTCCAGTAATCTTACAACTATAAATTGCTAGTAATTTTTTAGATTATATTGCTTTGGAATGTATGTATAAAATGGACATTTTTTTCTTCCCTCATGCTGGTTTACATAGTGGTGTAATTCTGTGGTATTTTAAGGATTTTTATAAAAGCATATCTCAAGCTTCTGTGCCATAAACCCCTGACATGATGAAAAGAAAACACAGATAACTTCAATGGGACTGTCTCCTGATATTCTGATATGGGACTGCATTTGTGCAGGAAGGGGTGGGGAAGGGCAGGATATGGGGTCAGTGTCTAAGTAAGGAGATCCCAGTGAGTTAAGGATTGCAAAGGGTGACAGACTGTCAAGTCACTGACAGTTGCCCCCAGCTCTTATGATCCAATTATTTAAAGATGCCTCTGCCTGAATTAAGGTGCAAACAAGATCATAGGCTGAAGTCAACAGTATGGATTTTATTTAACAGCAAATTTGAGAAATAGAAAGAAATAGGAAAAAGGAGGGGGCCAGAGGGGTGGGGGAGAGAGAGAGAGAGAGAGAAATGGAGAGATCAAGTAGAAGATAATTACCTCCCATAGATGCAGTGGCATCCTGCTGGTCCTCCTCCACCCTGGTCTTCTCAGTGGTGGGGATCTCAGAGTCATTCTTCTGGCAGTACTACTTTTATACAGTTCAAGTTCTGGGTATCCTCAGGGTGGTCGCAGGTGTTCCTACAACATGGGCTCACATGGGTGTAAGCACTGGTTTCCTTTCTCACAGTCTGCACAGTGGGAATTTTTGTCCAGTGTGCTAAGCACATCTTTACCTCCATTAGGCCAGGACTAAGAACCTTCCTGATGTTGTTATCTTGCTTATCTCAAGTTTCTGCTGTTGGGGTTTATCTTGTAGCTCCTTCTGTGGCCTTGACTATTCTTTGAGACAGGCAACTGCATGCTTTAAATCCTTACACTATCCCATGGCGTTGCTTGACCTGGACTGTAAAAATGCTCTGCATTCTTCTCCAGTTTTCAGGTTTCACATTTGTGTGACAGAGGGCCTTGATGCACAGGAGCAGATCAGTCTGTAAGCTACTCAGCGTTCCAAACTGGAAGAATGCACTGAAGGATGACTGTATATATGTGTGCACATGTTCTCTTCTGAAGCTCCTCTATGTCATAAAAAGAGACACCGGACATTCTTATAGTTGAGTGTTGTATGGATGGAAAGAATTTGGTTTTACTCTCTGGAAACTGAGAGCTCAGAGCTATAATGTATATTTAGTTGCCCAAATGCCATTAAAAGCTTTCTCAAGGTAAAAGGCTTTGCAGTAGCACAGTCTTCATCTCGTATTGGCATGACTAAAATTTTGTCAGGTTATACATAATGACAGACTGTTGGAAAAACTTCAGAGTACACATGGTTTAAGTACTGACATTTGGCCACAGATGCTACTGTGAGATCTCAAATTGCCATTGCAAATAGCTAGAATATTAATGGAGAATTAAATCTCTATACCAGTAAAAGATGGAGAGAGTGTCTTCTTTTATGCCTCCCTGCCCTGTCTGAACGGCTTCTCTTATAATGGCTGCATTTCTGCCAAGTGCCTCTTCTTTCCGGCAAAGAACTATAAAAGCAGACTGCCCTTGCCATTTAGGAAAGATGTTGACAGGAGGCAGATGCAGTGATCCTCTACATACTTATGGCATCAATTCTCTCCCATCAGCATCACACATGAATAAGTGACTAACTGCCAAATGCCATTTTCCAGAATGGAGACATTTAGACAGTGCTGGAGAGTCTAGTCTGGATCTCTAAAACAACAAAACTCAAGGTCTCATCTCTGCATAAAAATGAGCTTAAATAATATCAAACCTGAGTTTATTACTAAAGAAAGCAAATGGATTTAAATAAGGCAGTAAAATGAATGGACTTCTGTCACAGGTGTTCCTAAGTAAAAGAGGTCAAAATGCACAGACCTCATAAATACCATCTACCAAGTGAAAGCTATCTTTTCTCAGTGCTAAATTTGGGTGTGACATGTATGTAACTGTAATGCTTGGCACACCAAGCAGGTGGCCCAAGAAAGTTCTGTAGGTGTCAGTATTTGAAAAATACAGTGGTGGTGGGTCTAAACAGCCGAGAGGTCTTGCAACAAACAGGCAGTGAAGCAGCACCTGAGTTCTTCAGGCCATTATACTTTAACTGCTGTAGTATGTTTTCAGATTAATAATGAACTGCTTTGCATGAATGAGAGTAATGTGAATGATAATAGCTGAAAAGTTCTAATGTAATGTAGGTACAGTTTCCACGGAAGTCCTTGAAGCTGCCATGCTATCTGCTAGGAGTTATTGGGTAGTGCGTGCCAGGCAGTGCTATGTAGCCATGAGGCCTTTCAAATGACACTGCAGAGACAGCTGCTGGAGAAAAAAGATGATGGTATCCTTAGGCTCCCCCAAAGTGAAATTATGGTTGTCCACTGGAAGCAAAATCACTCTCCTTACAGGAATTTGTGTAGCTTCTGTTTCTGCATAGTGTTTTACGGTGTCAAAGCTAAAACTCATCCCTTTGCTCACTTTCTACATAGTCTGTGTTGCCTCTTAAACAACTGTAACTTTTCAGTGAAGAGAGAAACAACTCCTTAGAAGATGGGTTTTAGAAATAAAAATGGCAAACATTTCACACTCTGTAGAGGTGTGATATGTTACAAGTAATCTTGGAAGAAATGCAGTAGTGGGCAGAGTGCAGGTGGAGTGTTCAGAGCTGCGTGTGTAATTCACACTTAGTGTGGTGGGTGCTATAAAAAAATCATCACATAAACTGGAAGGCGGATGGGATTCATCACATATCTCTGCTGTTTGTCACCTGAATATCCCCAGTATGTATAGAATGCATCTGTATAATTTCATTCTATTTTACTTATAAAAATACATGTTGAATGCATATAAATTTCTATACACAGAACTAGAAGTGTTTAGTGTAAAATATGCCTAGGATGCTGGGAAGTTTTGATTGGAGATAATTCACACAGTGCCAGAACAAAATGCATCTTTTACAGTATCACATTTACTCCTCATCAAGAGATCTGTCATATCAGTGCTTCATTTTGGGTAGCTCGTTCTGTTGAAATGTATAATATTACTTAACCTGTAACAAAAAAAAATTACATGAAAACAAAACCTATTAATAGTAGTTATGATTATCCCATCCTTATTAAATATATTATCCTTCCTTTTCATGCTATGCCAAATGCTAATTTCTGACAAGTAAATATTCTGATTTTGCCATTTGATTGACATCTGCAGGGGAGTCCTAAAAGAAGGAGGAATGATTGAGGTATCTTTGTATGCTCTTGCTATGGTAAATAAAAAGTGGCCTTCAGGCCTTTGATATGATATTGAAAAATGATTTATTAAAGGGAACAGTAGGAATTTGAATTGCAATATAGAATTTTCAGTTTTCTGAGAGGTACCTTCCTGCTAGTTTAAATTGTAAACGTCTGAAAATCCAGTGTAAATTGATGTTATATTTACTGTGCAGCAGTCACTTCAATATGCTTGCCTTGAAGCCTCAAAAGCAAAATCCTGTGTATTAATCCTATGGCTTCAGAAAAGCAGGGAGAAAAATAACCATTGATGCTTATAAATATGAAGCCTGCAGAGTATAAGTAAAAGAAATTTATACAGAAAACCTTGAACAATTCCTACTGCAACATCAGCCGAGTTTCATTCTGAGCTGTTGAGCTAGAAATGTGAGAAAATGAAGTGACTGAAGCCTGTCAGAAAAGAAAAACAGCTAGTGGAGTGATAATATGAATCCACAGACGAAAGCATTGAATCCACTATCTTCACTGCATTGATTAAAGACTGTTACTATTCAGGTGAATTGAAACCTTCGCAGAAGACATGGTGGAGATGAGCACAATAAAAAGTTGTTTGTCATCTGTAATTCAGTAGGACTCTGAAGTAAGGAACTGATTTCTTTTTTTTTTTTTTCCTTGAACTGGGTTTTATTATATGGCTTACAGGAAGAAATATATATCATGTACATTTCTCCCAGTAAATACCTCGGTTTATAGAACATGTTAGCAATCAGATTAGGCAAAACCTACAACACAGCTAAACTTTCCAAATATAGCTCTACCTTACTGGTATAGCTTAGATCTTGAGTTCATTCAGTTTGCATAAAACATGCATCACATTTAGCAGCTTCATTTGAAGATGAAGCCAAGCTTTGAAAATACCACAGATTTCAACACACTTTGGTCTCTCCTGATCCAAATGGATACTAGTATTTCATCCCAATTGTGACACAAAACAATAATTTTTCATGACAAAAAAAAAGAGATTTCAAAATTTTTCAGGATTTTGAACTTCGTAGTTTTGTTTATGTTGCGGCTTTTTGGCTTGATTATTTAGAGTTCTTTGGAATTTGTTTTTTGGGGTGTTTTGTTTTTGTTTTGTTTTGTTTTGTTTTGTAAGAAGATGACTTTTTTTTAAACCTTCATGTTTACAGCATTTCATTACAGCTTGTGGACAGATTAGCTGATCAAAGCCAAAGACATCACCCCTGGAATACTCCTGAGGCACAGATGACTGCCAAGGAGGAGGCATTTACATGGAGCTTTTGTCCTGACTCAGAGCTGAGTACTTAATCTGGGTCTCCCACATTTCAGTCACACCTCCTACAGACACAGTCACTAGATGCTTGTGAGTAGGTCTTCCCAGCAACTTGAGTAGGAACTTCTCAATTTCAAATAGATAATTCAGGGAAGTTATTTCAAAAGTTAGATTTTCCTGCTCTGCTTTCATTACAATGAAGATAGTATTTTTGCCATAAAAAATCTAGTAATAACATTATTAAATATATTAGTCGTGGCAGGCCAGGACTTAAAAATATCAGGTATGTGGAAAATGCTCAAACAGACTAAAGGAATTATCCAAAACTGGGGGCTTGTCAGGAATTTGACACACATTTAAGTGAGATTCAGCAAAATGCTATAATAAATCTTTCTACTTCCTTAATATGAAAAGAGGCCTGCAGTTTACAGCATTCCACAAAGAATGAGTTGGCTGTACTCTCTGGAAAGCATCAGAGCAAACCTCTGCTCTGTCACTCATGTGTGGATAGTAGCAGGAATCATTCATTAATCAAGTTTAAGTTTAAAATAATTACTTCTTCCAACAGTTCTTAAATTGACTTGAAACTGTTTCAAATCCATGAATTTAAATTAATTCAGAATCCTTTCTGTTTCTCAATCAGTTATGAAACAAAATATAGATTTTATTCCTTATACCTCAAAAAATATGAAAATTAATAAAAACCACCTTCTAATTTATGTGAAACTGATTTGATATGGGACTTGTAGTTGTAGCATTCAACAAAGTATCCTTAGCCTGACAAAATCAAAAAAAACACTGTATTCTGCTATGTTGCTGTCTTGTTTCTACTGAAAAGCTTTCAAAAATCAGGGAAGAAATCCCTGGTGGTTTTAACAGTAGAGAACTCAGCTTTTTCTGTATGCTTTATCCTCTCTCAGTAGTCTTTTGGCATACTCTTTTGCAGAGGAGGAAAAACTTTCAGGAGATATTTATTAAATTATTAGAATATACATTGTGTTTTGAGTTCACAATATGAAGATATAAAAGTCAATAATTGTTCAAGGCTTTGGATGGAAGGAGTTTTTATTTCAAATGGCATCAATTACTACCATGTGATTTCAGTAAGTAATCTTTATGGAATAAGATTGTAACTCAGCATTCTCTGATATAAGTTAATTTAATTAAACATTATTATTTAGAATTTATTAACTCTTTGATTAAGAAAGGTCTCTCTAGCATTTTTAGGTTGTTGATAGTTCCTTTCTTTTACTGCTTAAAATTGTTTGCATCATTGCAGTTAACTCTGTCCACCTTTACACAAGATGCTGCTGCTCTTTTCAAGAATAGCAGAAAAAAGTCAATCCTACTAAAGCAAATTCATATGTCAGCCATAAAGCCAAAACAAACTAGCTGTTGCATATTTGTAGCTTATATTTGCTGCACCTGAATATAATGAAATGCAAATTGTTAGCTAAAATGAAAGTACTGATAAAAGAATATCCCTTCAATGTAGTTTCCTTAGTCACAAAATCTGGCGGGTTTTGCAAGACCTTAAAGATGAAAAATAGCCAAAATGAATGCCTGATTACGAACTTTAATCCTGTTGATTCTCTCCTCATGAGCTGACCTTGCTTCAGGAATTTAAGAAACTCATTACCACAATGTGTTATTCCCATGGTAGCAACAGATAGCATAAACTAGATTGCTGGCCTTCACAGGCTCTGGAATGTCAGCCATATACTTCAGTGATACCATTTCTTTTCTTTTCCAACAAGTACCAGCTAACCTGAGGGGAAATTCAAGGTGTTTGTACATAGCTCTAACTGTTTAATGTCTCATTTCCTGCCGTCTTTGACTGCTCATACAACATACATCTATAGGCACTGAAAACTATTTGTCTGGTTGAGCTCTTCTAATGAATCTAGGAAAAAAAAAAGGCTTTTTCAGACTTCTATACCTTTTCAAAGTAATCCCTCACACTTTCTTTTTGGCCTGTGTTGTCATGCTTTTGCATTTAAATTCTCAGATATATTCTTTCTCTGCTCTTCTAGTCTGAACACAAATTACAATTTCTTAATTGTAAGATATCTTTTATTGAAGATATCTTCTTTTTTGTTTGTTTGTTTGTTTGTTTTTTTTTGTTTTTTTGTTCTGTTAAAGATCTTAATGATGAGTGTCCATCCTACAATAATACTCTTTGAGGCCATACAAAGTCACTTGAATTTGTGGACAGCAGAAAGCAAGCTAAGAATAAATCACACCACAGGCCCTGGATTGATGCAGCACACCACAATTTAGTAGCTAATGTAGACATACCCATTGCTTACTTTGAATCTCTTTCCTATGATTTGAACACTTCCCATGATAACAGCAAGCATTTTGTGTCTTAGGTTTCACCTTTTAATTTGCTCTTATAAAACATCCTTGCTTTCTCTTTTAAAAATTCTTACTGGGTTGGTTTTATGTTTTTAACATGCTCCTTCAAGGATGCTGATAATGAATATTTCACCATGACTATTATAAAATGGCTCTTATGGCCATTATGCCTTAAATCAGATTTTTCACAGCCGTACCATTTACCACAAAAAGCTAAATAGAGTATTTATGTATATGTGGTCTTATATATATAATAAGAATATAATTAATTAGAAAAAATTATTTACCTAGCAATGGAAGATATCAAAGACTGAGGATTCCACATTAAAAATTGGGTATAAAGTCTGCTAAAATGGTAGAACATCTTCAAAGCAAAACATTTTTAATAAAATCAGTTTCACATTCATCTACTACAGGCAAAATCCTAAATCCATCATAAATATAACTGCTATTATTGTATGATGGAACAGTGAAAAGCAGATGGACCTTATTTGCAATAATGTAACCGGGCTGAAGGTATTTTTCCGCCTCTCTTCCTGCATTAATAATGACAGGTGGTGTTGAAGATAATTTTAACTAGATTATGATGAGCTGTAGTTCAAATTCAAAGACTTTTTTTTTGGCTTCTCATGCTTGGTATATGAATGAACATGCTTTTAAATGCAATTCTTCAAAAACAACATTTGAAGATTTGTGTGTGTGGGAGCTGATGAGGTTCTTGCCTTTTCTGAAAAGAATTCTTTGAAAAACTTAAAAAGGACATATTTCAAAAAAAGATTCCTCTGACTTTCATGCAAAGATATCTATTTTGATATGAAAATGCTTGTAAATGGAATTTCCAAATAGCAGATTCCCTCCTTCTGAAAAAAGGATCACAGAGACTAGGTGGAGAACAAAAAAGGACTCTGTGCCGAGTTTAGACCTTGCAAGCTGACAAGGTAGTGTGTTAATTGCAATCTGCTTGCAAGGCAAGTTCTCTTTTTGAGAAGAAAGTGTATACATGTATGTGGTACTTGGTTTTCCTCACAGGTCAGTGAGTTACCTTCAAAGTTAGCACAGCCCTTGAAGAGAATTTCAGTTTCTTACTCGCATTCTTTGAGTTTCACCTTCTGTGTTATCTGTATTTATGCATATGGATGTATGCAGATATATGCAAATGACTGCATGAGTTGGAAGTTTCTAGAGTTGTTTAACTCTATGTAGTGGGAAAGCAAAGTACTATGGTGCTTAGTTTATAACTTAAGTGGGCAAAGAAATGCTTTGGGAAAGGGTTAATACTTATAGCAGCCCTATTCAGCTGAATGAAAATACATATTAGTGAAATATTAAATAGAGAACTCATGCTTTCTGTCATTTCTTTGTGATGAAAAGTTTCATTTTATGAAAAGCTGAGTATGTTTTCAAACTGCAAATATAAATACAGCAAAAAAATGCATTGAGTCTAGTCACAAATTTGTTTTGAATGACATCTGAATTACAAGGCTTCAGTAGTTGAAAAAATGGTAGCTACAGGTATTATTTGATCATTTCAAAAGAGTGCTTGGGAGAAACACTATAAAGAACAGTGGCAATTGACCATGTAACCACACATAGACTTTGAATAATTATAATTTCTGTGAATGTTTATTTATTCTGCCTGGTAAAGCTAAAATTTTATGCAGTTTGATTCTAGTATCTCATGTCCCTCTGCAAAAGTTTGTATCTCTGCAAATACATTAGAGTAGCAACAAGGTGCTGCCTCAGCATGTGCCTGAATTCATTTTGGTCATCAAGAACCTGAGGGAAAGCTGGTGGCAGATTCCACAGGAGCCCAGATTCCAAGGAGCCCGAAGGTCAGGGGCTTCTTTCTCCTGTTTGTAATCATCTGACTTTCTTTGCTGGCTGTTTTGCTCAGCTGAATCCTCACCCATATTTCCAGTAAGCTTTAAATCTGGTTAAAAATGCAGTTTAAGCACCAATGACAACAACATCAGTAGCGAGTTTTTATCACCTGGGCTAGGGTTATACACAACCATAACTTCAGAAAATCCTTAGAAAGCTCAAAGTAATGCTCACCCTTTTCAATGTGAGCTCACTGAGACCAATGAAAAAATTATTCAGAAAACAAAGATGTATTTACCAGATCAATTCCTTATCATAAAGACAATCTCCATAAGACTCAGTTTTTTCTTTAAAACACCTCATAGCTTTTGAGGATTGTTAAGTATTTCAACTTAGTATGAAGTACTTGGTAGATTTTTGTAACATGCTGTTAGGTCTCACATGCATAGTGCATTTGCTTTGCACAGTAATTATTTTCAGACTTGGGCTTTGTTACTTACTGCCCAAAGCAGCCAGGCAATTAGCAATACTGGCAGATATATCTGCTGCTGAAATTGCAAAATTTGTCAGATGACATGGTGCATGTTAGCCTAAAATTTCAGCCTTAATTCTACGATACTGTTGTCTTGGTTCAATCAAATGCAATAAATCCAACTAGTTTAACTAAACCACTAAGTGAAGTTGTGCAGCTACTTTTATTGCAGTTTAAATGAGGCATTTTTCAATGTAATATAAATTAGGATCTGTTTAAGCTAAACAGAAAAAAACTGCTTTTAAACTGAGTTATACCTGCACACTGGAGTTTAACTAATTCACTTTATGAAAAAAACTTAATAACCCACAAATCTCTTGTGTGAACAAAACTTTATTCTTCCTATACAAAATTGATAAAAGATGATTAAATATGGTTTCCTCATCTTGGTAGAAAAATACAGAACAAGTCTCACATTTGACATATGTACACATTTGACACATCTGCACTTCCCTGATCTATATCAGATAGAAAGTTATGAAATAAAAATTTGGTTTTGCTAGAATACAAGAGCAAGTGTAAACACTGAAAATCTATTTTGTTAGAAAATATAAATAAATTAATCAGGTCACTGAAAAGCAAGTCCTTGTATCATTAGGGAGATGTAAAAATAAAATGTACAAAATATCTTGGTTCAGGTGATAGGTTCTTCACTATAATGAAGATGGTGGAACTGCAATGATATATTTATATTATCTAATGATCTACATTCTTCTAACATACTACTGAAATGTGATTCTTTCATACACAAACGTGAATGCAGACCAAGAAAGTTTTAAAGAAAAACATTAAAGATAAATCATTAATATTCTTCAAGCATATGCCTCGCTTCTATCAAACTCCTGAGTAAAGAGAGACTTAAGCACACACTTATGGACTTCCTCCCACTGGGACTCTGCACCATTATTATCTCTAACCATGTAAGTACAGGTTCTCCTGTGTTCTAGTGGAGTATGACTGAAAAAAGAAATTGCTTTTGACTTCAGAATAACGGAGTACTTTGGAAATATTTTTATTTCAGCAACTTGAGGCCTCTTTGTGGACAAGAGGCATTTGGAGTAGTATAGCTCTGCTGCAAAAGAAGAATATTTTCTACTGGTATAGATATCATTCATGACTCATACTTCATGGGAAATTTTATTGAAGATCACTTTCATCAGGCTTTGATATATTTTTTTATATCTGACTTCACTGAATTCTTTCCCAGCAAACAGTAAACACGTTTATGTAGGCAGCTCGACAGCACTCTCACATGTGCCAAATGCAGCAGGATAGGTGTCCTCATTGTGACACCAGGAAATGATAAAGGAAGAAGAGGTCCTTCACAAAAATATCACAAACACTTCATGTCTGGGGCCATGGAGTAGTTCAGGCACCATTCATGACTTAGATTTATATTGAAGCCTTCACTTGAGAAGCCCTGTCTCTGATATTGTCTTGCCAAGCAATCCAGATCTTCTGGACTTGTTTACATGAGAAAAGCCTGGAGAAGAAAGTGGTGGACAGCTTCTCAGCAAGATGAGATTCTCCCCTTCTAAAAGAGGAGCCTGCCCTTGAAGAAGCATGGAGCTGGAGATTATTCCAGGGCAGGGGAATGCAGGACTGTAGCTGTATGTTATGATTGCCCTGTAAGACTGTATCAGACATTAGGGAGGAAAGGGCCTGAGGCCATAAGTTAGATCACCAAGAAATTTTGGTTGATTAGTGATGAGAAAATATGAAAAAAAAAAGGGTCAAGATCCATCTTAAATAGGCACTGTGTTTTCATAGCAGAGGGCTGACATGGAATGTCTAACTCTTTTTTAACTGTGTGTTTTATTCAGGATAAAATGTTGCCAGAATTCAGTTATTTAAAAATAAATAAGCAGCAGCTTGAATGCAGATAAAGGTACCCAACTCCATTAGGAAGGATTTTTTTCTGCAAGTCTGAAAGCAGGCATTATCCTTCTTTGATAGAAAAACACAGCTGTGCAGTGCTGAGATACTAATGTGTTCTGCATTCAGCAGATTGTAGGGAAAACAGACATTCTTATTTTGGATACAATTCAAACTTTTGGCAGTGTCTTCCAGCTTCTGAGGTCATTTGCATCACTTCATTACAATGCACACACATTGTTCATACCTTGTTATATGCCAATTGAGTATTAGTACGTATTTGCATATTATTGCTCCACAGCTTATTGAGAGGCATTTCATTTCAGTATTTTAAATATTTAGTGACCAGGTGTTTAACTACCAAATAAAAATAATCATGTCTGTTTCTTATGAGGAAAAAGTCTAACCAATCCAGGAAGACATTCTCAGTACCAAGCCAGTGAAGTGTGTAAAAATGTAGTGAGTTAAATTCTTTTCTCATTTAAAACAGCATAAATGTGCAATTATTCCTCTGAAGCAAAATGTACACCACCAGATAGATTTGATTTTAATTAAAATTAGAATGTGGACTCTAGCAATCAGTGTGTTAGTGATGTTTTGTGTTAAAACACAAATACAAATACAATGAAAGAAATCATTAGTCATGCAAAGAATAAAGAAAACAGAAGAGAAAACATAATTTAAGCTTCTCCATTTTTATTTCACTCTTTTTCCAATTATTCACATTTAATATTTTTTCTGCATAGTTTTCAGTGGTTTTGTTTGTTTGTTTTTAATTGATGGCTGACGGTTAGACTAGTTAACATGTACCTAAATGAAAATAGATTGATTTTTCAAAGTCATAAAGCATCTTCTGTGCTCCTTGATTCAGTAGCTTTCATTATTTGACCATAGAATGACTATTAAGAATGTAATGGGATCATAAAAAAGACAGATGTTGCACTGGGTTATGTCAGGTAAGGTATCTCCACTAGAAGTAGAGAGGTATTGAAGCTGTTTTATAAGGCGTGGCTGAATTTTCATACAAAATGCAGAGTATAGTCCCAGTGTTTGCAGCCAAGAACCACATATTTGAAAACCAAAGATGTAAACAGAAGCTTTTGGGATGATCAGAGGTTTGGAGAGCTTGCAAGAAATGACTACGAGGATCCAAATTATTCAGTTGAATACAGAAAATTGTAAGAAAGATAGCTAGAGGAGACTGTTATTTTCCTGATATCTCTTTCTGCCTCTGTGACTTACAGTATTAGAAACCTCCTGAGATATAGAAAGCTATTCCATACTACCAGCCATCCTTGCCACTTTATGTGTACTGGGAGTAGTATCATAACCTCATGTCTGAGATAAGTGGCCTGAAGTATGTACACAGTAATTGAGATTTTCATACATTATGTATTTCTATAGTGGCATAATTATTTTTTTTAATTTGTCCTTTTCTTTTGGT
>NW_005054306.1:9897738-9912233 GCF_000277835.1 Geospiza fortis
TTGTTGTTGACTTTTTTAGGTCTACAATAATTCCAAAGGCTCTTTTCTGACTAGTTGCACCTAACTCAGTCATCAATCAGTTTTTATAAGAAGAGGTTTATATTTTTCTTTGTATGCTTTACTTCGCAGCAGTTAGCCCTGAATTTCTCTCACATATTATTTATTCAAAGATGTAACTGGTTCTGGTCCTGGTATGCAGCCTATGTCTATATTACAGGGACTGAGTCACTGGTTCAAGTCCATCTTCTTGCACTGTTTAGCCCGGTCTCTGAAATATTTTTGTCCTATGCCATCAAATCATTGACTAGACAATTTACAGGCACCATTTTGGCCCTCAAAACAGCACTTTTTAAATGCAGCTATAAGAGAGGAAAAAAATGTTTATTGTTCAAAATTTATTAAATAAAGTTTATTGTTCAAATCATGACTGTATAGTCTACTTTTACAATGAGAAGATATTAATTATATTAAAGGGAAATATTCTACTTAAATCTGCTAGGTTTGTCCTATTTTTACATAGAGGCAATAGGCCAATTTCTCAGCAGCAACTTTTTCTATGCCCCCACTCAGATTTACCTTTATGTTGCCAAAAACCTTGAACTTTCTCCTCAGATTTTCATTATTGCAGTTCTTCATCTCTGCTCTGTCATGGGCATCTCTGCCAGCCCACAAATTTTTGGGGACCTGGTGCTCAGAACAAGTGTTTGGAATGCACCAGTTGTGTCATTTCCAGTGCTGGGATGAGAAAAGGATCACCTTGCATGTCTTTCAGAAGCTCTTTGCTTCTTAATATGGTATTTGCTACTTCTATAGCTGTTTAAGGAATATCTTTTCTATTGGTCTTATGATTCTGAGACCTACAGCAAAGGTAATGTATGTTTTGTTTTCTTCCTTTAAATATCCCAACCATTTACAGGAGATTTTCTGGGTGCCAAGACTATAATTTATTTTGAGTATCTTATCAGATGCCAGTATTTCATTGCAGTGTATAGATATTCCTTCTTTATTCATAGACTTTGAAAGAGAATGATTGATGAATGGAGTTGCTCCATCAGAGGTAATGATTAAAGCTTCAGCTTTTAATACTCGCTCTAGATTATTTCTTTTTACCATTTTAAGTTAAAGCACTGAAGCCATAAATGTTTCATTACACAAGTTTAGAGCCTTCAAACTCGGAAAGTATTCCGTTAAGTCAGATGACAGATAAAAGTTTGAAAAATTTCTGATAGAAGTGCTGAGGGCAGGTGTATGAGCCTTTTGCATAGTGATACCTTATTTTCAGCCTATTTTTCACCTAAATAAAAAAAAGGAAGGTTTTGGTCTGAGAGACTTCTACACATTTTCTTTCCTTTTGTCTAAATCATTGAGAAAAATAAAGAGTGTGTGCATAAAAGAGGAACTGAGTTCTTTGTAAAATAAGCAACCCCTCTATGAATTTGCAGCCTTATAACTATGACCAATGTTCTCCTAAATCTTCTAAATATAAGTGAGTAGATATTTTTTTATTATTAAAACAACTTTTCTACAGTGTTTTAATCATTCTTTTCTGCATTTGATGCTTTCCTGCTTGAAAAAATAAACATGTTTAAATCTTCATCTGCTGACAAGGCATGACCTGGTCTGATATACAGGCTGTAGCATTGCCAGTTGTTTCTTTTTGGTTTATTTATATCTGGATTGTTTTTTTCTTATTATCAGTATCACATTTCACTCTAAGTGTTCTATGCTTTTACATACCTGCAGTGCCAAAACATTTTAACACTTAATATTTTTTTTAATTTAGAATTAGTCTTAAGAGCTAACATCTTGATCGTTGTTAAAGAGCAAAACAAACCTAAACCAGTCTAGATAAAGGCAATTAAAATCAGATTTTAAGATAAGCTAGATAAAGGATCCATAAGAAAGGCTGTAAAAGCTATTTGAGCACCAACATGCTATAACTAAATTCATACTGAGAGTTATTATTTTCAATATTTTTTTCTGTTTCTTGTAGAAAGTAATTTTTAAAATAAATTTTACTTTTCCAATTTTCTTTATTTTTCAAATGCACAGTAAAATATTTTTAAAATAGATGCAACTGGATTCATCTTCACACGTCCTGTTTTCCATACATTTAGAAATGTGTGATGTGTATACTGTTACACACAGCACAGAGAGAGCAGCTCACTGGCCAAAGGCAGTTTATTTTAACTTCCATAAAGTTTTCTCCTCTTCTATAAAAAGTCATTTAGAAATTAAAATTAAAACGCTGCCTAAGGCTTGCTTCTTACCTTCTAATTTTAAAAATCCAAGATCCCAGCATTCTTTGGCCTCACTCAGGCAAAACTGAGGTTCCCCGTTAAACTAAAACTACAAGGGTGCAGTGTTGTAAATATCAGACTGCCAAAAGCATGACTATTTCCATGCTAAGCATTTAACCTATCTTGATTAAAATTATAACTCCTGTAAAATTATAATTTCTGTATATTGTGTTTTAGTATCTAAACTACTCTATAGTATCCCATCTTCCAAGAGAGTTATGATAAAAGTACCCAGAAAGTTTCCCTGTGACAACAAATACTTCTCTTAAATGTTGGACTTAACATGAGTCCTGCTTTGAGATGTTTGAAGTTTGATGGTTTCAGCAGCCATTCATGTCCTCAGAATGTTAGAATATTGATTTGAAGAAACAGAAATAGATGTTCATATTAGCTATTTTTCTACTTCTCTCTCTAGAATGGAAAAAAATACAAAGGAAAATAGAAATGTCAGCAGGTGGGCCTAGGCCTCTGGTAATTCATTTGCCAAGTTCTGCTTTCATTTATGCCTATTTGATTGCCAAAATAAATAGGATGCCCAAGTTAGGTTATTCTTTATTTTTATTTTATTAACTCCAACCTTGGTCTCTCGTTCCCTTTTTCTTGCTTAGTGCCATTACAGACATTTCATTTATGAGTACTATCAGCAGTTATGAAAGAGCAATAAAAATGATTGAGGGTATGGAAGGGACTGATTTATGAGGAAAGAAGAAGAGCTAAATATGGAGTGCCTGTCTAAATAATGATTCATGAATGGCATGCTAAATATCTGCAAGTGTTTTAAGGGGGTAAATGAGAGAGGAATTAGGTAGGGTAGCTCAAAGAGAAGTAACCAGGAGTGACTGAATGGAAGTAAGGGAAGGATTTGGACACATTTTTTTACAGCCATATTTTTCTAACAGTAAAACTGCATGCAACAAGAAACAATCTCCTGGGGGTGCTTAAAGCAGTGCTGCCACTTGACTGGATCAAGTGCACCATCAGGACACTAGAAAAACAGTCTCTGAATTGGCCATAGCTATTGGAATTCCTTTTTTACACATATTTCAAGATGTTCTGCAGCCAGTACTTAACACCTTGGGACACCTTTTCTGGTCAGGTGATGAGCGTTAGGGAGCAAAATCAATATAGACCCAGGTCTTTACAAATTATGACATAAACCACAACTTTAATCTTCAGTGCTTCAGTTTGTATCACAAAACTAAGAAAGAAATGCTTTGCCTTGCAGTATAGTTACAGGGATCAGGAAATCTCAGTCCTTGGTTCTATCCTTTATTTGTGGATGTTTGAAACAATGTACCTAGTCACCCACACTGAGATGTAATGACTATGAAGTTTTTGAGGTGCATGATTCCATAGTTTGACTTGATGTGTATGTCAAGTTCCCTTGAGCAGAGCAGGAAGGAAAACTTCCTACTGATAAGTCATCTGATACTGGCCATTCTGGTCATATCACATGGATATTCTTAAGTTGTGTAAAATGAGCAGAGAGAAATAAAAAGTTTCATTCATTCCCAAGGACATTTTATTTTCTGTTTTGCACATAAAACTTTATTCCCTTTCATTTGAAATTTCATTTAGTTTGTCAGTTCAACTCCTAAAAAATAATCTGACTGACAGCTGCCAATCATGGGAAAAAATGCTTCCATTAATTTTGAATCCCAAATATCCACCTACCTGCAAAGCTACCTTAAAAACATTCACAGCACTAAGATTAGGGAGAGAAAACCAACCACAAAATATCTCACAAGAACAATAGTGAGACAAGCAGGAGAGGAGGACTTTGAATGCCAGGGAAGTTGCTCTCCTCTTTTTAGAAGATCCATCATTCTCTTGTTATTACTATGTGGAGTTAGAAAGACAAGGATTAGTGACTGTGTTTCCCCTACTCTGACATTTTATAACTTATTTCTCTATTAGAACATCCTGCTGGATTTGTAATGATTCAAAAATGTAGTTCCATTTCAGCTCCTTCATAAGATGCATTCCTCAGGAGGTGAAGGAATGGTAGAGGATAGTGCATCTGTAAAAGGACATGAAGCAGAATTGCAGAAACACAGAGTAGCTAAGGTTGAAAGAAGACATTAAAGGTCATCTGATCTGCCAACCCTGCTCAAGCAGGTCCACCCACAGCCAATTGGCCAGGTTAAGAATATCTACAGGGATGGAGACTCCACAACACTCCTAGGAAACCTGTGCCAGTGCTTGGACAACCTCTTAGTGAAAAAGTTCTTCCTGATGCTTAGAAAGAGCCTCCTGTGTTTTGGTGTTGGGCCCATTGCTTCTGGTCCTGTCACTGGGCATCACTGAAAAGACCCTGACTTTTTGTACCCTCTGTTTATGCATTTATATACCCTGATAAGATCTTCCTGAGACTTCTCTTCCCTAGGCTGAAGAGCCACAGTTTCTCAGACTCCTAATTTGATAGCTCACTCCTGATCAACTTTGTGGCCGTTCTCTGGAAGCTCTTCAATATGTCCACATTTGCCTTGTTCAGGGAAACTGGAAACTGAACTCCACACTGCAGGAGTGGTCTCACCAGTGCTGAGCAGACTGCTGAGTGGAGGAGTTCCTTCACCTGCTGACAGTGCTCTTCCTAATGTAGTCTGATCCTGTTACTTACTGTCAGCCAGCTTTGCCATGAGTGTAGTGCTGCTTCATATTCAGCTTGATGTCCACCATGGTCCCTCTTTTCTTATAAGACTCCTTCCAGATGCACACTGGTGCCTGGAGTTATTCTTCCCCAATTTCAGGACATTACACCTTGTTTAACTATGAAGAGGTCAGAGTAATGATGCTCAATTTTTAAAGGACAGATGCTTTTGCTCCTTTTTCAGACATCCTTTCCTCAGTTTACACTTGAAGTTTGGTCATGCACTATTAATAAAGTTGTCTTTTCGCAATTGGTCTACTAGCATACACCCATTCAAATCTTACCATGGAACCTGCCAATTTGGACTAGAAAATATACAGCAAACATCTGTGAGCCAATCAGGAATCACTTCATTTAGTGTGATTTTTAATTTCTTCAGAGAAAGATGATAGCTAAAGGTCTTTGGATGCTAAGCATGCAATGACTATTAACTTTCTTTATGACTGCTAATTTTGTGTCTTGCAGAAGAGACTCTCTATTCATATTTTTCTTCTTTTACATCACACTTCTTACAAGAACTAGAGGAATTGTTATTACCATAATAAATTATGTCTAACAGTATCCATGAAACAACTTTGAGGAGAAGAATTTTTTTGAATCATGCAATCCTTAATCCTAAAAGCTATTTTGGGCTTGCTTGGGTTTATGTACTAGTGTTAATTACAGAACCAAGTAAAATATTAATATTTCCTTTCTAGAATACCACAGTAGGTGTAGAGGTTGCACCATATATAATCTGTGTTCATAGATAAGTATGACTAATGCAGCATACATCAAAAAGAAATCTGTCCTAAGGCACTATGCATGAGTCACAAAAACCATAGTATTATATTCAGAGTAATAATCAGACAAGAAATAACAGACTCCTAAAATTTAATGAGGTCATTTAGTCAAAAAGTGTATTCTTGGTTTGTTTTAAGCTATAGACCAGGGCTGTATGTGCTTGGTTCTTTGTCTTTCTTTTAATTTCTGTTAAACAACCCCATGCAATGGAGCTATAGATTACCATAACATTAGTCCATAACCTCAGTGAGGTAATACAAGGTGTCTGCAGTTTCTGTTTTGTAGTCGTGTTGCCCGCATATTATGGGAATCATTGTGATGAAAACAAACATCCCTGTAATAGACTGTCTTATAGGTGAATAATCCTTATTGTATCGCTGTAGGTGATAGGGACAACTTAAAAAAAAAAAAAACCAAAACAAAAAACACTGCTTCAGAGATGGCTGAGTCCAGATACTCAAATAAAAATAGGTAGGAGATTTACCTTTTAAGAAAGGTCAGGAGTCAGCAAACCTGCACCACTTTTTTCTTCTGCTTGTAAGGGAAGGAATAATGCAGGAACTGCTGTCACAAGTTTTTCACAAATCACATGGTTTCCTTTTTCCTTTTCTTTCTGGAGTAGTATAGCTTCTGAAGAAAGGATGTTTTGAATTAACTGCTTCTTTTTCTTACTGTCCCTTATATATATCTGAAAGAAATATCTCTCCATTTTTCCTTTTTAAAAATTCTTTTTCTTTTTTCCTGAAGTGGTTGACTACCAATAAATGAATATAATTTTTTACTATCGTCTGCAGTGACATGTTGTTTCAGTTTGGTTTGTACCTACCTCTAATGTGAAGGAAAAGCAACTACTGCAAAATCCTGATATTTTGAACTGTTGGTGAAATTTTATATGGAGAGGAAGCCAATGTTTATTCAAGAACATGCTTGATCAAACACAAAGAATCTACTCTAAAAGTAAAGGATCTGTAAATTTTAATGACATAATTTCTTTATACATTCCATAAATTTGAGAACTGTCAGGCAAGAGATTCTTCTGTATAAAGATAAAGATATGTCAACACAGGTTTTGAAATAAAAATGGGGAATCTTTTTCCACTTGTCCATTTGTGTCTTGCTTTTTGTTTTTCTGAGATGTCTTTCATCTATTGATAGCATAACCATACACACAGGGCAACATAAATTAATGATCCTAATATTTCAGTTGCAAATTACATTCTTCACTGCTCCAGTCCTGGAGCTAGCAGCCAGTCCTGAGTTAGTTGAAATTGTTGGCTATTATCTAACACTATAGAGCTGGAAAAATTGGGGGGGGGGGGGGGGGGGGGGCGGCCCAAATCTAAAGCTTATATACAGAATATGACTTTATCCTGTAACAGAAAATAAAATGCATTAACATTAACAAAGTACTTTCTTGATACTTATCTAATTGAAGAAGAGGACTTTAGACTGAGGCCAGCAGGTTTGATGATTAACTGTGGTCAAAAAACACAATACTGTCAAAGATTCAACTTCTTTATAGTGCTGGTGTCTTTTTACACCCCACAGAGATAATGACTGGGTTGCTAGGAAACTTACTTGAGTTTAACAAAGGGTAATGTAGGCATCTTTTCTATGGAAATGATGCATGAACCAAAAGCTGTGTTCCTTAAGGAGCTACTTACCCTAAAATGCCTTTATTTTATTTTACAATGAGTGGACAGGTGCACTTGTGTCTTCACAGAAACATTTTAATGTATTCTGCTGCTGCAAGAGTGTATAAAGGTACCTTAATCAAACTCCAAGGAGGATATTTCCCTAAGACTTGATGGGATCAGTCTGTTTTCAGAAACACATAAATGTTCAAACTGTATCAGTGGAAGAACCAAGGGACATCACCTTTCTTTCCTGAGTGTGTCTCTAACGAAGTAATTCTGCAAATCTAACGTCATACAAGCAGGAAGTTGGAGGGGGCAAGAGTTATTCTTTGGTTTTGTTTTTATGAAGGAGAGCCTTGGTTCTGAATTCCTTTTCCTTAAGACAAGTCTGCTTTTGTGAGTTTTTTTGGTACTGTCCCTTCACTTCTCCAGCCTTTCCTCTATGGCTTCAACATAGAGTAGGCAGCTGCAAAAGTGTTCTTGTGCCTTCCTCCTCTGAACTACCACAATGCCCAGGATCATTCAGACAGCTCCAGGGTTAGGTGGCTCACCTCTGTGGTGGGGTCTCTTAGATGCTGCCCCTGTCTCAGCACCATCCTCTGCACAGGGTTTAGAAAGAGTTTCTATCCTGGGATAAACCTATATGAAGCCAGTGAGGACACTAATACACCACTTTTCTTATTTTAGGGGCATTTCCCACCAGGCCACAACTTTACTCTGATTCATATCTATTGCCCACAAATTTAGGCAGACTTTGCAATATTTTTATGAAAATATTCTACAGACATTCTATGTGCTGGTTGAATGCTATTGGTTTTATCCTTTCTGAATTTTATTAAAATTTTCTGTGAGCTTTCTCTTCTCGGAGTAACCATGGCAGCATAATTACCTTACCTGCTATTTCCTTCTTTCCCTGTTATCAATATTTTTTCCTAGGGTATCATAAGTATATATAAAAATAAACCCCCACATTGAAATAATATTAGGAGGCTTTGCTGACATTTTTACCCTCACAATTTTACGACCACTGAGAGTAGATTTGCTTTTCTCGTTGGGAGTATGGTAGCTATCACTTGCTCTGTGCAGGCCACTTTAACATTGTTGAGATCATAGAAATATTATCAAAACTGATGTCTGATGCTCTGCAGCAGAACAATTTATTTCTTGCTGTCAAAAGAATAATGATATAAGTTTAAAATAACAAGTCGAAGAGAAAATAAAAATAGATGTTTTGAACTTCAACCTATAATCATGGTTCCTGATTACAGTGAGTATCTGAAATTGTAGATATTCAGAATACTGAGCATGGGTTCCAAGTTTTTTAGTTTTAAATATCATCTCATAAGCAAAATTATTTATTTTAATGTCAGTCAACAGTTCTCACTTTATCTATGAAACAAATTATCCTAACGACCCCAGAAATTCCTTTGTAGAACTCAAAACACATGATTCTTTATGGCTTTTTGGTTTAGGATGTTTTTTTGTGTGCTTTTTTGTTTTGTTTTGTTTTGATTCAGTTTGGGTTTTTTGCCTTTTTTTTGTGTGTGTGTAATTGTTGGCATTAAATCCATGTTAAAGTCAGGAATAGCTCTTTTTAGAAAACATATTTATATTGTGAGCAAGATTAACCTAAAACAGTAGTAAGAAAGAAGTATTCTAGCCCTTGGGCATCCCAGAAAAGGTAAACATAAGACTTAATCAGTTTTTTATCTATTAAAAAATTCACCAATTAAAACTATGAAAGTAATGAGAACAGCATTTTTATTGTTATAAAAGCAATCGTAAAACTGGGATTTGATTAAGAAAATGAATGCAACTGTCCTGACTACAAGAGAAGGAAATTAAAAGGTGAGAGAGGGGAGACTTGTAAAATTTTGGGGAATTAAGTCTGGTGAACTCAGAAAGGTCATCTGAAAAATAAGTAGTTTATATCACACTACTTGTCTCTATATAATGCATGCTATGCCATTTTTCAAATTTTATATGTAGGTATGTAACAGTTCTAATTGTAAAAGCAATAATCAATATTATAAATGTGATAATTGGCCAGTGATTATATAAAAAATCATTTTTGAATTTATTCAATTCTGCATTACTGAGTTTGAAAGAAGGATAAAGAGTCTGGGGCTGTTTTGAAGGAGAATTGAACTAAGAAACACTGATCCTTCATGAGACTCACTAAATTTGTGTTGAACTGAAAAAGCCCAGAAAATTGGTTTCTTTGAATTCTGCAAGATCAAATATGCCGCTGACTGAAATCTTGTCTAGTGATGAGCAGAAAATTGATGGGTCTGATGGTCCTGCAAGACACTTTTATTTCATTGTCTTTATTGAAACATAGTCACATGTTAATTAATATTTCTTCTCAGACCTTTCAGCAACATTTTCACATCTGCTGTATTCAGTAGTAGCTTTTATTCATTTCTGCATCCAAAACACTGCAGAGATCAATCTGTGCTGTATGATATAAAAACAACTAGAAGGCAAAAGCTTCAACTTGATCAAAAAGTTAAAATTTCCTTTTATATTAATGAAATTGCCTTCAAGTGAACAAAATCAACTTTAAAAATAGTGACTGCAAGGCTTACATTCACTAACAAATTTGGCAAGCAGAAAAAATATAGGCAGTGATAACGGAAGAACTGCAGCTTGGGTCTTGTGAAGATTGTGCTGATCCACAATGTGCATTGAGCAACAAAAGTGCCAATTATGGCTTTAAATACAATAATTATTATTCAGGTTCATCTGACCACAAAGATATCATCAGACACGTCACTGACTTAAAAGCTCTTTAGAACTCAGTGATCCTTCACATATCCAGAACTGCTGTTTTTTGAGGATCCTGCTTCACACCTGAGCTATGTTTTGTGTGCCTCTACCTAGAAGGCAGGTCATCTGGATTCAGTTCTTTCCTTCCTGTAACAGCATTCAAAACCAAAATGTCTCCCAACTCCTTAATGGTGCCTTAGTCAACAAGCTAAAAAATCTCCACCAGTTTGAAGGATTTATTCTACAATGAAGAACTCAACAGAGGGAATTTGTAGAGGAGGATGCACAAAACTACACCCTTGCAAATTATGCACTTCTTTTATAAGAAAAATATACTAATTCTGTTCTGTTTGTGCATTTTCTGTTTTGAAGCCACTGCTAAAATATTGAATAACATCTTTCAGAGAACATATCCAAACCCTGATCTCTCCGGATGATCATCTTATTAATGAACTTCCCAAAGCCCTGTGGAGCCGTACCCTTTCCTGTGGTGATACAACTTCAGAAAGATAGAAGGAACTTATCTCTAGCATGAATAGCAAATAGCATAACACCTGGTGCTTTTTATGGAAATGCAAATTTTAGGTTGGACTCCCTCTCACTTTTACACTGAAGACCTGACAGAAGGAGGTGGATATCAAAGGGAAAGAAATGCTTAACACAGGAGTGAATATAAGATTAACATAAGGTAGTTTTTTATATACAGCCTTTTTTATTTTTTTACATATGACCTAACTATGCTTGTTCATTGTGTGAGATTTTTAGGTTGCAGTTCTAGTACTTAACCCAGTAAGTCCAGCTTTTATTTGTGATAAACATGCTTGAAATTCAAACACTTCCAACAACTTGTAGTTGGCCAAGTTGTTCATTAGACCTATCACTACATAACAACTAAAGTAATGCCAGATGGTTAATCAGGCATGACATCTGAACTAAAAATCCATGCTGTGATCCATAGAGTTAGCTGTTCTCACTTCTGAAATACCCCATGCAGAGCTCAGTATCCGGGGTTTCCTAGGACCTATTTTGTAACACAGGGGCAGCAAAATGAGCTCATTCCTAATTTGGCCCTACAGCTCCATTAGCCACAAATGCAGCCCAGTAGGAGATTTTCAGAGCAAAGTTTTTGGTGCTGAGGACCTGACTCACACATTATGGAGGGTTCAGGGTCAGACTCTGTGGTTTCAATGCCTGCAGCAGTGAAAAGTCTTTGGAATATTTCTAGAGTACATCTGGGTTTTTTGCCCAAAAGGACTCCCTTGCAGTATTTCTGGGCCTGCTCTGCAGTGTAAACTGAGGCCAAAAAAAAATCCCTAAATTAGTCTCACCCTTGTGATGTGAAAACCTGGGAAGTTGAGGGATTTCAATTCTAAAAGGATTCTTGGCTTTTGAGCAAGCTACATGAAATCACATGGCCTTAGAAATCCCCTGAGGCATTGGTTACCCTGTGCTGGCCAGGCAGCTCTGACACAAGCAGCACAACCCCAGCTGGGTCAGGGGAACCCTGCCATCCCCTGGACAACGCCTTTAGTTCAATATCATGGCACCAAATTTAGGTACCTTTTATAAAGAGGCATCTTGTGTGCCATGTCATGCAACTCTGCTGGTAATATTGTCGACAGTGTGGAGCCCCCTGTGGGATCAGAGCTAGGCTTTTCCTCCAAAAGCAGACCTCCATCACCTCGTCATCTAAATCATTCCTTGGGCTCCACTGACCCTGTCTCCATCCACTGTAGCAGAGCCTTATAGGCCCATACAGTGGGAATGTAGATATTTATTACAAAAGCAGACGCATACATGAGACACAGCAGTAGATGTCTTAATCTTGCACTGGATTTGTTTCTTGAAATCAGAACCTGGCCATGATGAATCTCCCAAAGGGCTTTATAAGTACCAGCAGAGTATTCTTGTTCAAATCATTCACATTAGGATTATTCAGATCAATGTAAATCTTTATAAACTGATCTTTTAAGAGGGAGTATATTTTGAAAGGGCAAGTGACTTCAGCAAGAGAATGTCAGGGTCCCAGAATAGACTCAAAAAGCTGGCTTCCCTTTGCAGGGAAACCAGATCACTTAACACTGTATGTTATTGGCAGAATAGCGAGTTTTTAATTTACAACATAATTTATTTTTGGTTTTGGAATAAATATGTTTATGGAGTAAATTTAGGATTTTGAGTTCTACAGGAACTATCCAGTAATATAGTAAATTTTAGAAAATATTAGTTTGCAGGGAAATCATGCAGCCAATGAATAATTCTCCTCCCTCTTTGCCTGTTGTTATTAATTCCTCTCTTGCAGAAGAGCAGTAAATCATTTCTCCATGTGCTTGAGGGACAGATTTTTTCTCTTCTCATGCACAGACACAGACACTGCCTCACAGCTGAGGGCTGGGGTCATCTTGCTATGCTTAAATCACTTCTGTTAGCTTTACAGCCCTCATTTTACACCATCCACTTTCTTTTACTTCTTTCTGCATCACTTATGGAAACTGAAGGACAAGATCTACCTGCTTTACAGTGACAAGAGTCCCTCTGTGACAGACAAAGAAAAAATTTAAAGATACAGATGGGAAAAGGCAGAAAGGCTGGAAGATCATTAGCAGGCACATCTGTGTTTTAAGAAAGAAGTTAAATTTAGGAGAATTGAGCATCAACATAAATGTACTCAGCCGTCTGAGCCAGAAGGCAGGGATAGGGAGCAGAATGAAGCTCCCATAATCCAAGGGAAAATGGTCAGTGGTCTTCTACACCACTCAGACACACACACAAATCTGTGGGGCTGGATGGGATTAAGCCAAGAGTACTGAGGGATCTAGCAGAAGTGCTACCTGAACCACTTTCAAATCAGGAAGTAAAAATATTTTGAAGAATAAACACTTAAAGACAAGCTGAATGTCTTTCAAAAATTTTGATTGTCCTCTCCTCAAACCTTGATATAATTCTATGATCTGATACTCAGAAATGACTCCTACTTTGTATGGAAAATTTGTATTGCAGTAATGATGAGAACTCATTGCAGTGCCGTTGGGGTCATTGCATTTTTAACGCAAAGAGTAATGTTGTAACTGAAAAGTGGATTTGTCTTTTTTTTTCTCTGCTGTTTTTATAAATTATGCAAACCATAACCCATGGCAGGTCACAGCACAAGATTTAGAGAGCAAGGGTCTTCTCTGTTTTCCATTCCTGATGATCCAGACTTTGATTTCTAGCAAATTTAAAACTAGAAATATCTAAGATAATTTTACATTCAAATTGTTCTGATAACTGAACTAAATAAACTTTAGTACGGAGACTGTAGCTGACTAATTTGATATGTTTCATTAATTTATATAATTTAGTTAAAAACTGCATTCTATGGTCCATATTAAGAGCTAGATCAAAAAAGCAAATTGTTTTCATCAAATCATCACTTTTGAATTTATATTTTTAAGGGTTTTTTCTGTTTTTACTTTTTGTTTTGAAAAAAATATTCTGAATTATCTTTTCAGAAGTTTTAATCAACCTTTCAAAATGAAAAAAATGCTTTTGATTTGAACCCAGTAGTAAGCATAATACTAGCTAAGGTTTGATTCTTAGCTCCATTTTTGGTGATGAAAATCAGATAAATTACTTTTGTACAATTTCAACTACTTTTACACACTTCTTGGATGTTACCGCTTTGCCACTGATTTGAGAAGTACTTTTCAATTTATTTTTCCAACTGATATCTATGTAGAAAATTCACATCTTCATTTCTCCAGATAAATACAGACAAAATATAATAGAAAAGAAAAAAAGTTTCTTTTCCAGAGTGCAATTACTTCAAGGTATCATTTTTGCACTTTGCATACGTAATAGGAATGGCTAATACCATTCCTTGCTTTCAAACACTTCACCTGTGCTTGACATGGAGAAAATGTCATTTATTATGTGGCTGCTAACACAGTTTCTGTTCATTGACCCCAATTATAGGAGTTATCACTGCTCAGGCTCAAGAAAGCACTTAGGCACACACTTGAATTCCATTAGAGGGACTTGTTTAGTGGGCAAAGGCAGACACAGGCTGGAGTCCCTGCTTGAACAAGGCCCATCTCACCACTGGCCCTGCCAGCATCGATGTCCCGTAGCACACCAGTCTCTCATTGACTCCAGCAGGGCAGCTCGTGCAAAGAAAAGGTCAAAATTAAGTACATGTCTGAAAATTGGCAGGACCAGAAGCTGGCTGTCTTTGTAGTTACCTACAGGCGACTGCAAGCAAGCCTCATCCACAATGCAAACTGGCCTCACACCTGCTGCCTCAAAGCCTGAGTGTTGTGTCAAAGCTGGAAGGATGATGTTAGACTATTCCTTGGGCAGCCACTGTGGCTGGTGGGG